>NC_064768.1:1771410-2088910 GCF_011397635.1 Epinephelus fuscoguttatus | reverse complement strand
CATAAAGCTATCTCTTCTCCTTCTCTGCTTTGGTCAGAGTGCTAACTCTTCTCTGACAATGTAACCATCAGAGTGCTGAGGATATCATCGCAGAACAGGCCAAGCAGCAGGAAAATGATCCATTTGCTAATCTAAGCAAAAAGGAGAAGAAGAAGAAAAAGAAACAGGTAATCATTATATATGGTGTTGTCAATCGATTATATGCAAACTCTATAATTAATTTGACATGTCAAAGTCATTAAGAGTACTGATGATATCGAGGCAGAATTAATTCGCAATGCCTTAAGCCGGGAGAGGATCTTCAGAACCCGTTTAGATGTGCTGTCATTCCCCAATGAATATCTGTTTGAACAGTATCGTTTTTCATTAGCCTTAATCATTTACCCGCCACACATATCAAATCTGACACATCACAGAAGTGCGCTCTCATTGAGCAAATGTTGTGCATCGCGCTACGTTTTTTTTGCAAAGAGTAGCTTTTTATATGACATTGGTGATGTTTTGCGGGCCTCTACTTTCTTTCTGTTGGCAGAGTAGAACTCAAATGTTACTAAGCAGGATATTAGGCAAGAGGACATAAAAGTTTAAACAGTATTTTTTTGGGGGGGGTTAAATTACAAGTGGCCTATGGTACATAATGAAATAGCCACTGAATGATAGGTTATTTAAGCTACTTTGTTTAATAAATCAAATATGAATAAAACTAAAGAAAGTTACAATCATGGCGAAGTAAAATATGCCTTACCTGTTTGAATGATGTTTTTTTATTTCATTTTAAGCTGCCTCCAAGTGCGTTTTTCCCCTGTGAGATTGCACCTATATGAAAATCGAAATATATGCTCATATTCGCTGTAGGCATTCATGAGCACCTCCAATTCCACGGGTGTAAAATAGGTTGATTGCTTTTTCTCTCTGGTTGCCATGGTGAATCGAGGTATCGGGGCTCCATGGATGATGGCTTTTTATTGTGGTTGTGCATGCGCTTAACTCAAGGTGTACCTACTCAGAGTTGATTGAACTAATTCATATCAGCTGTTCTGGAACGGGATACTCAGACCTGGAATACCCCCCCAATCATGATTGGGTTTTGGAGTATTCTGTTGGTGTTTGACCATGTGATCACCGTATCCTCCCCCCAAAAACAGTTAAGCCCTTATCCAGTTTATGAGAAACCTGAGTATGCTAACTGGAGTACTCCAAAAGAAATCCTGTTGCATGTATATACACACCTTATCCCAGTTACTGAGCGACGCCAGCTATCTGCTGAGGCGGGCCTCAGCCAAGTCATGTAACAGAAACTCAAACAATGTTAACAGCGTCTCATGGCTGGAGTGATGACGAAACTGAGTTTTGTTGAAGTTTGCTGTGATGGGGAGGACAGGGCTATCAGAGTAGGTGAGTGCTTTCATGAGTAACATCAGTTTAGTACGTCTGTGGTTGCAGAGAGAGAGAGACAGACAGTGGTCAGTGCTCAGAGCAGGCAGCTGTTGGCATTTTGAGTAGAGAAGAAATTGAGATTAAATTGTCAAGTGGTAGTAAACGTACAGTTGGTTGGTTTTTGTGAAGATCACAGCGCCTACACGAATAGACTATAGTAATTCGTAACTGGGTTACGAGTACAGGTGCATCTAAAAGAATAGTTTGAAATTTTAGTATCTTGACAACCCTAGTGTGACCTCACCTTTTTCCGAACGCATTATCCCAAGCAGCGCTTAAGGGAATTTCTTCATATTTGGCACAAATGTCCACTTGGAGTCAAGGATGAACTAATTAGAATTTGGTGGTGAAAGGTCAAGGTTGCTGTGACCTCACAAAACATGTTTTTGGCAAAACTCAAGAATTTATGTGTTACTAATTCTGATAAAATTTCACATAAATGTCTTAATAGAAAATTAAAGCTGCAAGCAGCGTTGGGAGGGACCTCGGCCCCCCGCCGTCGTCCCCCAGCTCAAGTTGCAGACCTAAGCCATGTGACCTAATGAAACTTTGACATGTGCGATGATCAAACAACACACACACACACAAACACACACAGGCCTGTGTCTGTCAGAGTGAAGCCATTGTTATGCTAATTAATGACCACGTACTTAGGTGACAGCACAGGCACTTCAAGTTCAGTTTGACTAATGACTAATGATAACAGAATCAGCAGGACGCATTTGACACCACAGCAGCAACACAACCACACACACCACACTATCCAGGCACCGCTGTGATAGAAGTTAACCTGCAAGACAGTGGAACACAAAGGCTCTGGAGAAGAGGCCGAGTTACTGATATGCAGTACGGCAGTTAGTGACAAGCAGAGAGGGAGAGAAGGGAGAGAGAGGAGAGAGCAGGGAGAAAGAGAGACAGAGAGAGAGGGGGGGGGAGAGGGAGTGGAGTGTTTGTGTGTATGTGTGAGTGTTATTGTGTCGCTAAAATTTGCAAATTATGAGCTGCAGGTTGCTCTAAGGTTACATTATTTTTTTTCTCCACGTCTCTCTCTCTCTCTCTCTCTCTCTCTCTCTCTCTCTCTGTCTCTCTCTCTCTGTCTATCTCTCTCTCCCTGTCTTTCTCATACATACACCCACAATGAATATTTGGAATGTATACTAGTGACATGCAGTACGGCAGAGTTAGTGACATGCAGAGAGGGAGAGAAGGGAGAGAGAGGGGAGAGGGGGGAGAAAGAGAGACAGAGAGAGAGAGAGAGAGAGAGAGAGAGAGAGGGGGGACAGGGAGTGGAGTGTGTGTGTGTGTGTGTGTGTGTGTGTGTGTGTGTGTGTGTGTGTGTGTGTGTGTGAGTGAGTGTAATTGTGTCGCTAAAATTTGCAAATTATGAACTGCAGGTTGCTTTAAGTTACATTATTTTTTTTCTCCATGTCTCTCTCTCTCTCTCTACATGTATATATATATATATATATAAAATATATCTCCCTGTCTTTCTCTCTCATACATACACCCACAATGAATATTTGGTATATATACTCTGACTAGGAGTTAAAAATCAAAAAAAAAAATTAATATTTTTATGGTTGTTTTTCAACAAAGACAAAAAAAGTCCTGGAGGGGAACAGTGTGTATTTTTATTGAAAAAATAGAAACTGCCCCCAAAAATGATAATGCATCAAAATTGGTGTTGTTATTTATCATTCACATATCACAGACTGTGATAAATAAAATAAAAAAAATCCATCCAACACTTATTATATAGTTAATCTTAATTCATGGTTTTTTTTTTCGATTAAAGTAACAGTGACTTCATGTAAATAAAATGGCAAATATATTGTGAAAATCCTCAAAAGGAATGAATATTTGATATGCATAATCTGAGAACAAGTTGCTTAAAAGATTTAAGCAAAAAAATGTAGAGAAATATGTTAATATTTAATATTTTTCTGTTGTTCACACCGTTCCGAAGGACAGGTGTGATTTTTATATAGGGCCCGCAGGGTTAAAAATGCAAGGTTCTTATGAAGGTGGTGTGAGCTTATACTTTGAAACTTGTAGACACAAGCCATGTGACCTAATGACACTTTGACATGTGTGATGATCAAACAACACATCCATATTCATTTGAAATCATGTGACCTAGTGAAAGCTCGAGTGATGTGTACTGGCTGCTTTGAGGATCTAAGTGCAGCAAACAGACACAAATATAAACTAAGACCTACAAATGTTGAATTAAAATCTGATTGTATACATATGTGACACTAATAATATGTGTATAATAACACTAGCAGTATGACACACACAGACAGACAGACATAGACGGCCGAGTTCTCAACATGAAGAGAGGGAGAGACGAGAGAAAGGGGACAGAGGGGAGAGAGAGAGAGAGAGATAGAGAGAGAGAGGGGGGATAGGGAGTGGAGTGTGTGTGTGTGTGTGTGTGTGTGTGTGTGTGTGTGTGTCTCTGTGTGTCTGTGTGTGTCCGTGTCTGTCTGTGTGTGCCATACTTCTCCTGTTATTACACACATATGATTATTGTCACATATGTATACCATCAGATATTAATATATACTTCCCACATGTTGTACCACAATAGCCAGAATCATAAGTCAAACTCAATTTTAAAAACTGTAAAGGGTTTTTATGAAGGTGGTGTGAGCGTATATTTTGAAAGTTATAGACATAAGCCATGTGACCTCATGAAACTTTGACATGTGTGATGATCAAATCAAACCTCTGTCGTTTTTATATTTATTTGTCTTAATAACACTGTGCACAAGGATCAGACTGTCAGTCTGTCAAAGTAGCTACAAAATGTTTATTGCACATAATGTAGCTTACAACAACATTAATAAAAGTAATAGTATGATAATTATAATTCTGGCAACTATAGTACAATATGTTGAATTAATATCTGATTGTATACATATGTGACACTAATCATATGTGTATAATAACAGCAGAAGTATGAGAAACATAGACGGCCGAGTTCTCAACATGCAGAGAGAGAGAGAGAGAGAGAGAGAGAGAGAGAGAGAGAGAGAGAGAGAGAGAGAGAGAGAGAGAGAGAGAGAGAGAGAGAGAGAAAATAGGGACTGGTGTCTGTGTCTCTGTGTGTGTGTGTGTGTGTGTGTGTGTGTGTGTGTCCGTTTCTGTCTGTGTGTGCCATATTTCTCCTGTTATTACACACATATGATTATTGTCACATATGTATACTATCAGATAATAATATATACTTCCCACATGTTGTACCACAATAGCCAGAATCATAAGTCAAACTCAATTTTAAAAACTGTAAAGGGTTATTATGAAGGTGGTGTGAGCGTATATTTTGCAATTTGTAGACATAAGCCATGTGACCTAATGAAACTTTGACAGTTTGTGATAGAAGTTAACCTGCAAGACAGTGGAGCACAAAGGCTCTGAAGAAGAGGCCGAGTTACTGACATGCAGTAACAGGACACGAGAGAGAGAGAGAGAGAGAGAGAGAGAGAGAGAGAGAGAGAGAGAGAGATTGCTGACATATTGACATATCTCACATGTTCACATACTTCTTGTTTGATGTTGTATGCATCAAAAACACAGCATTTAATTTTTCTGTCAATTACATCAAAAGAAAGGTGTTTGATGAGACTACTGTGTTGTTGAATGTAACATTTCCTCAAAGATGTATATTCTTTCCTGATGTTTGTAACACTGTTACTGACTTGTACTTGCAATGAGGTGATTTACTGCAACCCTCCAGGTCGGTCTCTTGGGTTCAGAGACATAAAATTGATAAAATACATGGAAATACTTTTAAGGTCATTTTTAAAGTAATTTAAAACCTCATGTGTGTGTGACCACACACATACACACTTCACTCTGACACACAGACTGTCAGAGTGAAGCCTTTGTTATGCTAATTAAGGACTGCATGCAGCTCAGACACAGAGCAGAATGGCTTGAAACTTTCTCAAACAAATCCTTCCAGATGCCAAACCGTGGGTCCCATCTTCAATCTGAAAACATCACCAGATAGATAAATTTGTTCTGAACGCAAACATATAAAGCTTGTATGTCTATGGCCTGAAAAATGTTAACTTAATCACAAGTTTACAGTGTGTTGGCCCTCATCTTTTCTTCCAGAGATCATCATGAGGAGTTGTGTCCTGCACCTTCTAACGCGCCATAAATCCAAACCGTTCAAGTTATGACAAAGTCCTTCACAAGTAATGTTCAGCAGGGGTAGAGCTGTAATTTGTGCAAGTTTGAAGCAGTTATGATAAACGGTGTAGGAGCAAATAATTTTTGATCGACAGAATTTGTCAAAACGCCATCTTACATTCAAAGACCGACAGCTCACTTCCTGTTGGAGTTAGGTCAGGGGTTGCAGCGCGACATTTGTAGGTCTTGATGAGACGAACGAGACAGTTTTGGTTTGGTCTTTCTAAGTGGTTCCTACCCGTCACACCGGGCATTTTAGTGTGTCTAGGTGGCACAACAAATCGTCAGGAGGTTTTGGCGCACATCACCTGAAATGCGCCATAACATCCAAACCAGTCGAGGATTGAAAAAGTTACGCACAATAATTGATAAGGACACGTTGAAGAATAATCTGTGCGAGTTTGAAGCCGATACGATAAACGGTGTAGGAGGAGATGTTTTTTAAAGGAATTTCTTTTTTTGAGGAAAAATCTTACTTTGAAAGGAAATAGCTCACTTCCTGTTGGATTTAGGTCATGGGTGCGAGTGCGTGATTTATAGGTCTTGATGAGACGAACACGGCTGTTTTGGTTTGATCTTCCTACGACGTTCCTACTGGCTGCAGCAGCCATTTTAGTGGTCTAGACTGATAGGTGGCGCTAGAGAGCCCATTTTGGCACTTTTCAGATTAATTTTTTCATTTTATAAAATTTTTCACCACTCCTGACAGGTGAGTTTTGGAGCATGTTCAGGGGGTCAAATTCCAGTTCAAAGTGGCGTATAATGAAAGAAAGAAACAATAATAATAATAATAATAATAAACCTTACAAGAACAATAGGGTCCTCGCCCTTCAGCCGAGGTCCCTAATAAACACTACAAGAACAAGAGGGTCCTCGCCCTTTCAGGCCGAGGTCCCTAATTAAAGCTGCAAGCAGCGTTGGGAGGGACCTCGGCCCCCCGCTGTCGTCCCCCAGCTCAAGTTGCAGACGTAAGCCATGTGACCTAATGAAACTTTGACATGTGCGATGATCAAACACACACACACACACACACAGGCCTGTGTCTGTCAGAGTGAAGCCATTGTTATGCTAATTAATGACCACGTACTTAGGTGACAGCACAGGCACTTCAAGTTCAGTTTGACTAATGACTAATGATAACAGAATCAGCAGGACGCATTTGACACCACAGCAGCAACACAACCACACCACACTATCCAGGCACCGCTGTGATAGAAGTTAACCTGCAAGACAGTGGAACACAAAGGCTCTGGAGAAGAGGCCGAGTTACTGATATGCAGTACGGCAGTTAGTGACGAGCAGAGAGGGAGAGAAGGGAGAGAGAGGAGAGAGGGGGGAGAAAGAGAGACAGAGAGAGAGAGAGAGGGGGGAGAGGGAGTGGAGTGTTTGTGTGTGTGTGAGTGTTATTGTGTCGCTAAAATTTGCAAATTATGAGCTGCAGGTTGCTCTAAGGTTACATTATTTTTTTTCTCCATGTCTCTCTCTCTCTGTCTCTCTCTCTCTGTCTCTCTCTCTCTGTCTATCTCTCTCTCCCTGTCTTTCTCTCTCATACATACACCCACAATGAATATTTGGTATGTATACTCTGACTAGGAGTTAAAAATAAAAAAAAAATATATATATTTTTATGGTTGTTTTTCAACAAAGACAAAAAAAAGTCCTGAAGGGGAACAGTGTCTATTTTTATTGAAAAATAGAAACTGCCCCCAAAAATGATAATGCATCAAAATTGGTGTTGTTATTTATCATTCACATATCACAGACTGTGATAAATAAAATAAAAAAAATCCATCCAACATTTATTATATAGTTAATCTTAATTCATGTTTTTTTTTCATTCAATTAACAGTGACTTCATGCAAATAAAATGGCAAATAAATTGTGAAAATCCTCAAAAGGAATGAATATTTAATATGCATAATCTGAGTACAAGTTGGTTCAAAGATTTAAGCAAAAAAATGTAGAGAAATATATTAATATTTCTTATTTTTTAGTTGTTCACACCGTCCCGAAGGGGACAGGTGTGATGTTTTATAAGGGGGCCCGCAGGGTTAAAAATACAGAGTTCTTATGAAGGTGGTGTGAGCGTATATTTTGAAAGCTGTAGACATAAGCCATGTGACCTAATGAAACTTTGACATCTGTGATGATCAAACAACACATCCATATTCATTTGAAATCATGTGACCTAGTGAAAGCTTGAGTGATGTGTACTGGCTGCTGTGATGATCTAAGTGCAGCAAACAGACACAAATATATAATAAGACTTACAAATGTTGAATTAAAATCTGATTGTATACATATGTGACACTAATCATATGTGTATAATAACAGTAGAAGTATGACACACGCAGACAGACAGATATAGACGGCCGAGTTAGCGACATGCAGAGAGGGAGAGACGGGAGAAAGAGGACAGAGGGGTGAGAGAAGGGGGGGGGGGGAGGGGGGGGCAGGGAGTGGAGTGTGTGTGTCTGTGTCTGTGTGTCTGTGTGTGTCCGTGTCTGTGTGTGTCCGTGTCTGTCTGTGTGTGCCATAATTCTCTGAGTCTGTCACCATGGCAACAGACTCTCAACATAACCTGCTAGCTGACAGGTTTTCTTCAATAAACCCTGAGTTTTTCTCTGTCTCCTCTCTCTTCATCCTGTTGCCTTATTCATTCAGTCAGTGTCAAAGCTTGTATCGAAGTGCATCCGTTAGCAGAGATTTATCGTCTGTCACAGTCTAATTCCTGCTTCCTTTTAGTTTCTTACTCAGGACTGTCTTAAGTTACTGAATTTATGCAGATCAATCATTTCTTTGAACATCACTTTTTGTCTTAACATTCAAATATTACACTGCAAGAATTCATCCTCAGCTCAGAATCAAACCTCTGTGGTTTTTATATTTATTTGTTTTAATAACACTGTGCACAAGGATCAGACTGGCAATCTGTCAGAGCAGCTCCGAAGTGTTTATTGCACATGATGTGTAGGTGTAATTGTTTACATTTTAAAAACACTATGAAGCTTTACACACATAGTATCATTGGCTAATAATCTCGATCAATAATGTCACTGGTCACACTGATGGAACATAATTCCTATGGCCTAATATTGGGGATTATTTATTAATATTTCTGAGTGAGCAATAGTGCAGCATTTCAGAGCCTTTAAATTTACTACATTTGTAGCTGATATAATGTCACTGAATGCTGTTGACTCAAGATACAAATTCAATCAATCAATCAATCAATCAATCAATCAATCAATCAATCAATCAATGTCACACATGACAAATTGCCTCACAGGGCTTTACAGCATACAACATCCCTCTGTCTTCAGGAACCAATAAAGGTGGTGTGACTTTATATTTTGAACGTTGTATACTATCAGACATTAATATATACTTCCCACATGTTGTACCACAATAGCCAGAATCATAAGTCAAACTCAATTTTAAAAACTGTAAAGGGTTCTTATGAAGGTGGTGTGAGCGTATATTTTGAAAGTTTTAGACATAAGCCATGTGACCTAATGAAACTTTGACATGTGTGATGATCAAACAACACACACAAACACACACACAGGCTTGTGTCTGTCTGAGTGAAGCCATTGTTATGTTAATTAATGACCATGTAATTAGGTGACAGCACAGGCACTTTAAGCTCAATTTGACTAATGACTAATGATAACAGAATCAGCAGGAAGCATTTGACACCACAGCAGCAGGACAACCTCACACGACACACTATCCAGGCACCGCTGTGATAGAAGTTAACCTGCAATACAGTTGAGCACAAAGGCTCTGGAGAAGAGGTTGATTTACTGACATGCAATACGGCAGAGTTAGTGACATGCAGAGAGGGAGAGAAGGGAGAGAGAGGAGAGAGGGGGGAGAAAGAGAGACAGAGAGAGAGAGGGGGGACAGGGAGTGGAGTGTTTGTGTGTGTGTGTGTGTGTGTGTGTGTAATTGTGTCGCTAAAAATTGCAAATCATGAGCTGCAAGTTGCTTTAAGGTTACATTATTATTTTTCTCCATGTCTCTCTCTCTCTCTCTCTCTCTCTCTCTCTCTCTCTCTCTGTCTCTCTCTGTCTTTCTGTCTCATACGTACACCCACAATGAATATTTGGTATGTATACTCTGACTAGGAGTTAAAAATCAAAAAAAATAAATAAATAAATAATATTTTTATGGTTGTTTTTCAACAAAGACAAAAAACGTCCTGAAGGGGAACAGTGTCTATTTTTTTGAAAAATAGAAACTGCCCCCAAAAATGATAATGCATCAAAATTGGTGTTGTTATTTATCATTCACATATCACAGACTGTGATAAATAAAATAAAAGAAGTCCATCCAACATTTATTATATAGTTAATCTCAATTCATGTTTTTTTTTTTCGTTACAGTAACAGTTACTTCATGTAAATAAAATGGCAAATACATTGTGAAAATCCTCAAAAGGAATGAATATTAGATATGCATAATCTGAGTACAACTTGGTTAAAAGATTTAAGCAAAAAAAATGTAGAGAAATATATTAATATTTAATATTTTTTAGTTGTTCACACTGTTCCGAAGGGGACAGGTGTGATTTTTTTATAAGGGGCCCGCAGGGTTAAAAATGCAAGGTTCTTATGAAGGTGGTGTGAGCTTATAATTTGAAACTTGTAGACACAAGCCATGTGACCTAATGAAACTTTGACATGTGTGATTATCAAACAACACACCCATATTCATTTAAATTCATGTGACCTAGTGAAAGCTTCAGTGATGTGTACTGGCTGCTTTGAGAATCTAAGTGCAGCAAACAGACACAAATATATACTAAGACCTACAAATGTTGAATTAAAATCTGATTGTATACATATGTGACACTAATCATATGTGTATAATAACAGGAGAAGTATGACACACACACAGACATAGACGGCCGAGTTAGCGACATGCAGAGAGGGAGAGAAGGGAGAAAGAGGACAGAGGGGGAGAGAGAGAGAGAGAGAGAGGGGGGGGGGGGGCAGGGAGTGGAGTGTGTGTGTCTGTGTGTTTGTGTGTCGGTGTGTTTGTGTGTGTCTGTGTGTTTGTGTGTGTCCATGTCTGTCTGTGTGTGCCATACTTCTATTGTTAATATACACATATAATTATTGTCACATATGTATACCATCAGATATTAATATATACTTCCCACATGTTGTACCACAATAGCCAGAATCATAAGTCAAACTCAATTTTAAAAACTGTAAAGGGTTCTTATGAAGGTGGTGTGAGCGTATATTTTGCAAGTTGTAGACATAAGCCATGTGACCTAATGAAACTTTGACATGTGCGATGATCAAACAACACAAACACACACACACAGGCTTGTGTCTGTCAGAGTGAAGCCATTGTTATGCTAATCAATGACCATGTCATTAGTTGACTTCAAGCTCAATTTGACTAATAACTAATGATAACAAAATCAGCAGGAGGCATTTCACACTACAGCAGCAACACAACCTCACATGTCACCAGCCAGGCACCGCTGTGATAGAACTTAACCTGCTGCACATTTCTTTGTTACTCAGGACTGTCTTAAGTTACTGAATTTTTACACATCAGTCATTTCTTTGAGCATCATTTTTTTGTCTTAACGTTCAAATATTACACTGCACAAATTCATCCTCAGCTCAAATCAAACCTCTGTCATTTTTATATTTATTTGTTTTAATAACACTGTGCACAAGGATCAGACTGTCAATCTGTCATAGCAGCTCCCATATGTTTATTACACATAATGTAGCTTACAACAACATTAATAAAAGTAATAATATTATAATTATAATTCTGGCAATTATAGTACAATATGTTGAATTAATATCTGATTGTATACATATGTGACACGAATCATATGTGTATAATAAAAGTAGGAGTATAACACACACACAGGCATAGACAGCCGAGTTAGCGATATGCAGAGAGGGAGAGAAGGGAGAAAGAGGACAGAGGGGGGAGAGAAAGAGAGAGATGGGGGGACAGGGAGGGAGAGAGAGAGTGTTTGCTGACATTTTGACATATCTCACATGTTTACATACTTCCTGTTTTTGGCAGAGGGAGTTACAGATTACACTCAGTATACATAATGTTGTATGCATCAAAAAGACAGCATTTAATTTTTCTGTCAATTACATCAAAAGAAAGGTGTCTGATGAGACTACTGTGTTGTTGAATGTAACATTTCCTCAAAGATGTATATTCTTTCCTGATGTTTGTAACACTGTTACTGACTTGTACTTGAAATGAGGTGATTTATTGCAACCCTCCAGGTCAGTCTCTTGGGTTCAGAGACATAAAATTGATAAAATACATGGAAATACTTTTAAGGTCATTTTTAAAGTAATTTAAAACCTCATGTGTGTGTGACCACACACATACACACTTCACTCTGACACACAGACTGTCAGAGTGAAGCCTTTGTTATGCTAATTAAGGACTGCATGCAGCTGACACACAGAGCAGAATGGCTTGAAACTTTCTCAAACAAATCCTTCCAGATCCCAAACCGTGGGTCCCATCTTCAATCTGAAAGCATCAACAGATAGATAAATTTGTTCTGAACGCAAACATATAAAGCTTGTATGTCTATGGACTGAAAAATGTCACCTTAATCACAAGTTTACAGTGTGTTGGCCCTCATCTTTTCTTCCAGAGATCATCATGAGGAGTTGTGTCCTGCAACTTCTAACGCTTCTAAAATCCAAACCGTTCAAGTTATGACAAAGTCCTTCACAAGTAATGTTCCTGTTGGAGTTAGGTCAGGGGTTGCAGCGCGACATTTGTAGGTCTTTATGAGACGAACGAGGCAGTTTTGGTTTGGTCTTTCTAAGTGGTTCCTACCCGTCGCACCGGGCATTTTAGTGTGTCTAGGTGGCACAACAAATCGTCAGGAGGTTTTGGCGCACATCACCTGAAACGCGTCATAACATCCAAACCAGTCGAGGATTGAAAAAGTTACGCACAATAATTGATAAGGACACGTTGAACAATAATCTGTGCGAGTTTGAAGCCAATATGATAAACGGTGTAGGAGGAGATGTTTTTTAAAGGAATTTCTTTATTTTAGGAAAAATCTTACTTTGAAAGGAAATAGCTCACTTCCTGTTGGATTTAGGTCAAAGGTGCGAGCGCATGATTTGTAGGTCTTGATGAGACAAACACGGCTGTTTTGGTTTGATCTTCCTACGACGTTCCTACTGGCTGCAGCGGCCATTTTAGTGGTCTAGACTGATAGGTGGCGCTAGAGAGCCCATTTTGGCACTTTTCAGATAAATTTTTTCATGTTATAAAATTTTTCACCAGTCCTGACATGCGTGCCAATTTTGGTGAGTTTTTGAGCATGTTCAGGGGGTCAAATTCCAGTTTAAAGTGGCGGCGGATGAAAGAAAGAATAATAATAAACGCACCAAAAACAATAGGGTCCTCGACCTTCAGCCGAGGTCCATAATAATAATAATAATAATAATAATAATAATAATAAACACTACAAGAACAAGAGGGTCCTCGCCCTTTCAGGCCGAGGTCCCTAATAATAATAATAATAAACACTACAAGAACAAGAGGGTCCTCGCCCTTTCAGGCCGAGGTCCCCAATAAACGCTACAAGAACAAGAGGGTCCTCGCCCTTTCAGGCCGAGGTCCTTAATAAACACTACAAGAACAAGAGGGTCCTCGCCTTTCAGCCGAGGTCCCTAAAAATAGGTCAGCTCCACTGTGATATGATAATGTTCTGCATAAAACACTTTTTTGGCCATTACTCAGCATCATATCTCAGGAACAGAAGGGGAGCTATTTAGTTAGGTACTGAACTGGTGACTCAAATCTTGAAACTGTGCTGATTGTATAGATCTTCTGTGCTGATGGGGGGGAAGATATGTGTGAAGCATCCATGTTTTAGAATATGTAGGTTCTTTGCAGCACCATCTATAGCCTATTTGAAGCATTGTCAACTGTCATGGCAACAGAACATATTCAAGATTCAAGAAGTTTATTGTCATATGCACAGTAGAAAACTCAGCGGTTACAGTGAAATTTCTTATTGCCAGTCTCCTTCCACACAAGCCAATAATAAAAATTTGAATTAAATTTATATTTAAGAAAAACAAACAAAAACAGACATGGATGTAAACTGTTACTGCAACTTGATTGGTTTGTAGAGGCATACAACGGCGACACTATAATTCTAGTTCATGTAGACAGGGAATATGATTAACGCATATCCCGAACATGATCATAACTAGAATAAGCCTCATCAGCAGCTTCTTCAGTCCATGTAAATGCACTCAGTGCTGCAATTAAATGCCATGCTCGGTCTTGTGTACCATACCACTGGACAAATACACCATCCAAAGGGTGCTTAGAACTCGTCCTGTTACTTCAATGCTATGCATCTGTGCATTGCCTGACATATCGTGAGCACATGATGTTCCCTGTAGCCAATCAGAACACGCTTCAGTGTCAGCCTCGGCTACAGCTACATTATGCGCAGCTTATGCGCGCGTGCGTGTATGTGTGTGTCTAGCCCCTTTTACACTGCCAGATTTTCTGCGAATGTTGGGCCATTTTGCCGGCAAGCTGCGAGCATTTAGACACACAGAGCCGGATTGGCGAGTTGATCCGAGGTGCCCAATTTTCTGCCTCGTACGGTAGTCATATTGGCAGAACCCTTTTAATTTAAAAAGACAGAGGCAGCCTCCCGCAACGGGGTTACACCCCGCCTTTCCGAAACCCCGCCTTTCCGAAAATAGACCTCCATTCTTCGTAATGGTGGGGTTTCCCATTTTTTCTAAAGGCCTCTCTATTCCGAATACTGGGGACAGCGCCCGCAGTTCATCAACAGGTGCCTTCAATCAGCCGCACACTCAATCACAGATCTGCTCCGACCAGCCTCCCCCTGCAACTACAGTTCCACTCGGCTAATTGTTGTCATGGATAGGCCTACATTGTTTCGTCTAGCTGGTGATATGCTGTGATAAGGCTCTAAAATTGTAGCCGTGGGTATATGCTCATTATATCACAGTTAAGAAACAATCAGATTGACTGATTTCACCTTTCCGTTTTATAAATGCGTACAACGTGTATTCCCCCCGGGGATGTGCGAGTGCGGCCGGGAGTGGGGATTTCAGCACCACAGACAGCATGCATAAAAAGACTTGACAAGCATCTCCTTTTAAATGTGTTTGCTGCTAGCGAAATTATACCTAATAAATGAAGACAGTGACATATTTTCAATAAAAAACAATGACTTGTGTTCATTTCAAGCTTTTGTAGCACAGCGAATTTCAGAATTGTGCAAGTGTGGCCGGAGAGCGGGCGGCAGTGTTTGATGCAGGAAACTTGATATGGACTTGAAAATCAGTTTCGGAGTGGGGGTGGTTCGGAACGGCGGTGTTTCGGAATGGAGGGCTGTCCCCCGCAACGGGAGGGGCTGTTGATGATGCCGCTCGTGAGAGCCACTGACGGTGGATAAACAGGAAACAGCCGATAGCAGGAATTAGCGAGCAGCTAGTAGCAAGAGGGAAACACAAACCTGACAGACACTGTAAAGATGAGCAACTGGGGAGACAAGGAATTGCACGCCCTCCTTGCCCTCGCAAATGAAGAGGCCATTAACCGTCAGATGATGGGGACGGTGAAGAACGGACCGACTTACGAGAGAATCGCCAAAGGACTGACCAGACGCGGCTTCCCTCCCCGTCACTGTTTACGTCACATGCTGAGCTACACGTTGTGTTACTTGCTCATGCCCCCCATTGCCCCGAAAAAGGCGCATTCTGTATAAACAAAAGTAGGCAGGCGGCATTTTGAAAAAATGAAAAAATCTTGTGTCTCCATGACTCCATCTTCAAGGCTTCCCACTTTGGGACTCACTGGTATAATGTCTTATGTGCATCTGGATGAACTCTGTTTACTCTGAGATAATAACCCTGATGATGTGATTAGGGTTATTTTGTGTTGTGTTCTTGGATACTCATTTCGATGTGTTGGGGTGTGTGGTTACAGATGGAGTATGAGCGTCAGGTGGCCAGTGTTCGTGCTCAGAATGCCTTGGAGGGAGATTTCTCCATTTCCCAGGCTGAGATGTCTTCCAGACAAGCCATGTTGGAGAACGCCTCTGATATCAAGGTAATATACTTAATATAATCTTCTCAATGGAATTAACTGACAGTGCCTGACATTCTGCTCTCTTGAAGTAACCCATAATGAAGAAAATATTATAATTCACGTTAAGATGCTTTTAACAATAAAACACTGTCAAAAATTGCTGCATGTTTGGAAGTAAGCAAGAAAGTAAGGTTTTATTTCTATACCACATTTTGAAACAAAGTTCCAAAGTGCTTCACAAGATAGAGATACAGAAAAATCGAACATATTTAACAAATAAGTGTCTGATGACTGTGGACGGGGGCAGCAGCATAATGTATTTTAGTTAGCTAAAAAAGGACCCCCTTAAACAATCAATATTAGTTTGAGTGTAGGCACTATTTTGAATATTGTCACTGCTTTACTTTGCTGTCAGACAGCCCTTTCTGACAGGGAACTGAAGCTGTTATATCACTCTCTTCAAAGCCACCAGACTCCAGTGATAGAAACAGTAATTTTTGTTAGAGAACATAGGAGCTGCCGGTCTATCACTGCCTTGATCATTGGATTTGTTTGTGTTATTGTGCAACTTTTGTAACCAAACTAATGTAGATTACTATGGGTTTGTGATATGGCCCTAAAATAATATCACCATTCAGGGCCGAGAGAATAGGTCGATATTCAAAATTGGGGTTGGGTTGTTTGAGATTTTGTGGGCCACTATGGTAAGTTGAGAGCAAATCACAAAATATAAAGAAAAACAAGATGACGATATCTCAGCATGAATCCAGGGTGGGCAGATATTAGATGGTGTGCAGCTAGTCCAGTAAAAGAGGTTTTTAACATTGCATAGAGCAGCTGGACTGAAAGCCCTTTTGCACAACAGCCAGTCATCCCAAAAACAAACATCCAGGGCTATCTTTCTAAAAATATGCTACACACACTCCCAAACAGAAGCACGTGGCTAATTATTATGCAGAATGACATCATTCCTACTACAGTGATAGTTTGGGAGATTAAGTTTCCACCAAAATGTCACTATTTTTTTCCCCAAATGCCTGTTTCAGAAATATTACTTTTTTTGTAGTTGTTCCAATGTGCATGTGTGTGATGTTATTGTTTGCATGTGAGGTGTTCAGGGCAGAGATCTGTTCACACTGATGTCAGATATGGGTCACTTCAAACATGAATGTGAACAGTCAGCAAAATGACCAGATTTGGGGAAATAATTGGAACTGAGCATTAAGCAGTCCCTCCAGAAAATCGCGATCTTGCGATCGCAATAATGAACACAAATTCAACGAAAGTCCGCAATTTTTCCTGGGGCTTGCAATTTTTCGTTCTTTTCCGAATATTCTGGCCGTCTGGAAGTTGACGCGCCTGCGACGTCATTTGAAACGTCATCAAACGCATCATCAAATGTGCTATGGCATTGCAGTATGGAGAAACGCTCTGTATTGACATAAGAATTTGCAATGTTTAAATACATACAATATGTGTTTAATGTATTAAAATGTTATGTTTACAGAAGATGTAGCTTACATGTTTTACAGTCACATTGTGTGGTTTGAGAGCTACAATATTCACTACATTATTGGAGTCCATGTTTTGAAACTAATTAAATAACACTAAAGAAGAGAACTATAAAAAACATTTGCAGCTATTTTTGTAATATTCAGTGTGATTATTATAGCAAGTGATTACATGACTTATTTTTTTGGAGGTAGTAATTTTAAAAAATCACATTTTTTTCTCCTTTTATCATTTAACACAATTTTTGTCATTTGCCACAATTTCCCGCAAAAAATACATAAAAATGCTGCAATTTTCATTACAATTTTTGACAAAATTGGCCACAAATTCAAGGATTTTTGCCGCAAGATCCTGGAGGGACTGATTAAGCTGTGTAATGTGAACATAGCCAAAGAAAGACAGTGTAGAGAGTGACATGTAATGCAGAAACACAATGTGCTCTCCATTAGTAACAATCTGTTTTTCATGCCCTTTAGCTGGAGAGGTTCAGCATATCTGCTCACGGCAAGGAGCTTTTCGTCAACGCCGACCTTTTGATTGTGGCAGGAAGAAGATATGGTTTGGTTGGACCAAATGGGTAAATAGCTACTTTTTCCTCCTTAATTGTTGGCTATGAATACAGGCACAGAGACTTCTACTCCACATGGGTTTGAATATCTAACCATCATAACAGGGTTAGAATTAGTTTGTAGGATCACACTTTGATCACGATGAACCTAGTGAAGATGCTTTCTGACTCTGAGGGCTCATTTATGCTCAATTTTAGATAAGGATAGGGAGACGGACAGAGCCTTCTGTCCATGCTCTGCATTCATTTTGTCAGTAATTGTTCACATTTTCTGAAAGCTTGGGGTACAGACATAACGGAGCAGTACCACCAGAGATCATGGAGGCAGTGTAGCAGAGTTCAACCAAGATCTGACTGTAAGAGACACCAAAGAAATTAAAATAATGGTGTAATGGAATGAATTGGTAACATAGTGAAAAGAATTCTCTGTTCACGTCGGGATATATATAATGGCCTCACAGACATCTGCGGTCTACAAGGCTGCCTCCAATTAAAGAGACATTATTACGACCTTCTCCACCATCACCCCGTTTGTTGTGTAAAACTTTTGACTCTAGTGCCATCTATTGGTTGTATCTATGCCAACATAAAGGACACAGGGAAGTGTGAGGGCAGTGATGTTTACAGTATTTGAAACGGACGTATCTATTTTTGTACATAAAGGGAGTATAAATGAGCCTTGAAGGGTAACTTTGGTATTTTTCGACCTGGGCTTTATTGTCTCGTGTTTTTGTGTCCAAGTGACTAATGGTAACAACAGTTTTTATAACTGGTCCAGTATGGAGAAGACCACTGCAGCTGGCATTAACTAAACACGCTGCAGTGTAACTACTTGGGACAACTGTGCACAGTCAATTTGCATCAAGTACAATTTACAATTTACCTGTTTTTGCCACTGACAGACTCCGTCTGACAACATACAGTTGTTGGGATCAACATATTAGGCCTCACCAAGGGGCACCAAATACAGTCCTGCTCACCATTGTTGCCACCCATGAAGCTAAGTACGTAATGTGGAATATCTCCTGAAGAAAATTAATCAAGTGAAACAACTTTTTTCTATAGAGAACTCATGTTGATTCAAAAGAGCAAATGATAAACAACAATTTAAAACAATAAATAAAGGGATGAAAAAACAGAAAAACTTAAAGCTTGCTGTGACACTGGTATTGGCACCCTTTGCTGTAAATCAGTATGGAAACACATTATGACTCACCTGTGGTAAATCACAAATGAGAATCACCTGTGATAAATTGTCTGTGCCCATGTGACATGAATCAGCCAGTGAATGTGTGTTTTAAAAAGCCACCTGTTATTCCCTGTTCCTTTGTCACAATGGTGAAGACAAAGGAGCTGTCTGAGGACATCAGAAGTGCTATTATTAGCAAACACAAGACCTCCAAAGGGTATAAGGCCATCTCCAAAGACCTTGGTATCCCTGTTTCAACAGTGCGTAATGTTATTAAAAAGTTTGCCAAGCATGGAACTGTCAAGAGCCTCCCTGGACGTGGGGGGAAGAGAAAAATTGATGAGAGAAGTCTTCGAAAGTTGGTGCAAATGGTGGAAAAAACACCACGTCAAACATCCAAAGACCTGAAGGCCAACCTGGAACAGTCTGTGGACAGATGAAACAAAAATAGTGGTTTTTGGCAATGCACACCAACAGTTTGTTTACAGACAGCGCAATGAAGCCTATAAGGAAAAGAACACCCTACCAACAGTTAAGCATGGTGGAGGATCCATAATGCTATGGGGCTGCTTTGCTGTATCTGGTACTGGAGGCCTTGACCGTATCACAGGAATCATGAAATCAGAAAATTACCAAGAGATTTTAGAGCGAAATGTCCTACCCAGTGTAAGAAAACTTGGTTTGAGTCGAAAATCATGGGTCCTCCAGCAAGACCCAAAGCACACATCCAAAAGCACGCAGGAATAAAAAAAAAAAAGTCCAAAAAATGGACTGTTTTAAAATGGCCAGCAATGAGTCCTGATCTCAATCCGATTGAAAATCTTTGGGGTGAGCTGAAATCTGCCATTGGGGAAAAGAACCCTGCAAACATTCAAGAGCTTGAACAAATTGCAAAGGAGGAGTGGGAGAAAATACCAGTTGAGAAGTGCAAGAAGCTTATAGATGGCTACAAGAAACGTTTGGAGGCTGTCATCACTGCCAAAGGGTGTGCAACCAAATATTAAAGAGGGGTGCCGTTATTGCAGCACATGCTGTTTTTTCTGTTTCTCCTTTTAAATTACAATATGTAAGTTGAAAAAACAATTTTCTTTGTTAAATTACTTTGGACCTCCAATTAAAAGATCCTGATGATATAAATTTGGTACATTTCCATTTCTTTCTGAAGATATTGTAAAGGTTATGCAAAAAATGAAGGGGTGCCAATAATGGTGAGCAGGACTGTATGTTGGGATCCACATATTTTGGGAACATAATTTTAGGTCTCACACGGCAGCACCAAATATGTTGGGATCAATATACAGTACAGGCCAAAAGTTTGGACACACCTTCTCATTCAATGCGTTTTCTTTATTTTCATGACTATTTACATTGTAGATTCTCACTGAAGGCATCAAAACTATGAATGAACACATGTGGAGTTATGTACTTAACAAAAAAAGGTGAAATAACTGAAAACATGTTTTATACTCTAGTTTCTTCAAAATAGCCACCCTTTGCTCTGATAACTGCTTTGCACACTCTTGGCATTCTCTCGATGAGCTTCAAGAGGTAGTCACCTGAAATGGTTTCCACTTCACAGGTGTGCCTTATCAGGGTTAATTAGTGGAATTTCTTGCTTTATCAATGGGGTTGGGACCATCAGTTGTGTTGTGCAGAAGTCAGGTTAATACACAGCCGACAGCCCTATTGGACAACTGTTAAAATTCATATTATGGCAAGAACCAATCAGCTAACTAAAGAAAAATGAGTGGCCATCATTACTTTAAGAAATGAAGGTCAGTCAGTCCGGAAAATTGCAAAAACTTTAAATGTGTCCCAAGTGGAGTCGCAAAAACCATCAAAGCGCTACAACGAAACTGGCACACATGAGGACCCATCTCTAGAACAACTGTTAAGAGGTGACTGCGCGAATCAGGCCTTCATGGTCAAATAGCTGCTAGGAAACCACTGCTAAGGAGAGGCAACAAGCAGAAGAGATTTGTTTGGGCCAAGAAACACAAGGAATGGACATTAGACCAGTGGAAATCTGTGCTTTGGTCTGATGAGTCCAAATTTGAGATCTTTGGTTCCAACCGCTGTGTCTTTGTGAGACGCAGAAAAGGTGAAAGGATGGATTCCACATGCCTGGTTCCCACTGTGAAGCATGGAGGAGGAGGTGTGATGGTGTGGGGGTGTTTTGCTGGTGACACTGTTGGGGATTTATTCAAAATTGAAGGCACACTGAACCAGCATGGCTACCACAGCATCCTGCAGCGACATGCCATCCCATCCGGTTTGTGTTTAGTTGGACGATCATTTATTTTTCAACAGGACAATGACCCCAAACACACCTCCAGGCTGTGTAAGGGCTATTTGACCAAGAAGGAGAGTGATGGAGTGCTGCGGCAGATGACCTGGCCTCCACAGTCACCGGACCTGAACCCAATCGAGATGGTTTGGGGTGAGCTGGACCGCAGAGTGAAGGCAAAGGGGCCAACAAGTGCTGAACACCTCTGGGAACTCCTTCAAGACTGTTGGAAAACCATTTCAGGTGACTGCCTCTTGAAGCTCATCGAGAGAATGCCAAGAGTGTGCAAAGCAGTAATCAGAGCAAAGGGTGGCTATTTTGAAGAAACTAGAATATAAAACATGTTTTCAGTTATTTCAGCTTTTTTTGTTAAGTACATAACTCCACATGTGTTCATTCATAGTTTTGATGCCTTCAGTGAGAATCTACAATGTAAATAGTCATGAAAATAAAGAAAACGCATTGAATGAGAAGGTGTGTCCAAACTTGTGGCCTGTACTGTATATAGCTAAAAGCTCTGCTGTTTTTCTACCCGGAAGTATTTGTAAACAACAAGGCGATTCCCTCTATAGTCCGGCCGGACGGATGAGTCCTGGGGCCTGTATCACGAAGCGAAATCAACCTTTCCTGGGTTACCCAGACCTATCCTGGGTTGACTAACCTTAACAATGGCAATCAGGATAATCGGTATCACGATGCTGGATGTCAACTCGGTAACTCAACCCAGGGTTGCTTTATCAAGAGCCATGAACGCGCACACAGCGGACCAATCACAATCATGAGAGAAGTGCAGCGTCACTGAGCGTCCTCACAGAGCGTCCTCACAGAGCGCTGTATTTGAGGACAAAAGTATTTCTCGTGAGGATCAGAGATTAATTCTACAAAAATATGAGGAGGAGAAAAGCAACATTAGAGAAAATGCCAACACCGTGGCAGCTGCAGGAGGAGGAAACATGCGTGGCAATGCATAACGGGATAAATAATGTTTAGTTTTAGTTTAGATTAGTTTATTTGCACATAATGTTAAAAACAGACAGTATAACATTTACAAGATTAGAAAAAGAAAAGTGCCACAGAGGTTAGAAGCCACTAAAAGCTTTTCAAAGAAATTCCCCTGTCAAAACATCAATGAAATCACATAATAGAGAAGGAAAAAAAAGCGGGTCAGGAAAGAAGAAATAGAGGAGGAGAGAGGGAAAAATCAAGACAAAACAAGGTAGCAAATAAAATTATGTGTAGGTTAAATTACTCATCACTGGTTCAAGCAGCTACAGTACCTGTACATCTGATGCTGATCACACCCTTGAATCCCATGAAATCAATGTTGCGCAGATGAATTGCGTGTATTACAATTATCGTCTAACATCATTGCATCTGATAAATTGGTCTTCTTTGTCATAACGTTATATATGCTACAATAAAGCTTAAAGCTGACGCCACAATTAAATCATATCAACACCAAATTGATAGTCTGAATAAAATCATCCTGATATTGAGCTGTGTTAGAAATTAACAGCTGCGCAAAAATATACCTAGTCTCCCTCTTTAAAACACAAAAAGGAAAATCCCTCAAACACCATTAAGTGTAGACATGATAGGCTACTTTCCACACTTCCAGCAGCAAAGCTGTCAATTAGGCCTATTATCTTTAACAGGGATCATTTCCTCCAACAAAACAAAATGTTGGCACTAATTAATGGTGCTATTAAGTGTCCGCAAATGATCAGTTTCTTTCTTATGAAGGGGTGGGATGAAATTTCGACTTCTTTCCACTCCGTTTTGAACAATCTTTTCATTGTCTGTTGTTGTTGCTTTCTTTTCTTTTTTAATGTTCAAAATAAACTTTCAAATCAAAATAAATCAAATTAATTAAACTTCCCGTCATGACTGGGCTGCATTTCTGTCAGCGGAGTCATTTTTTCTGAACAGCTGATTGGCCAGTGGGTGGTGCTTTTTATAGGATCAGATTCAACCCTGAACTTACCCTGCTCCAGAGCAGGATAGCCGTTCAGAGTAAGTTACCATGGTGATCTACCCCGATAAGAACTGAACCGCCTTCGTGAGACCAAAAACCCAGGGTTCACCCTGAAGTTACCTCTCTAAGACATTAATCCTGCTTCGTGATACAGGCCCCTGGCCTTGTAAAAGATCGTTTGTTTCATTTAGTTGGTGAGAATGTGTCGCCGCAAACGCGACAAACATCCACTAACTTTGACGTCGTTTTCTGCGAGCACGGCTGAGCCATTTTGTACTGCTACACGTGTTTCTAGTGGGACTATGTTTACAAGCACAAGAGTTCAGCGAGCCACCAAAGCATCGCCCTGCAGATTTGGTACTGGTTCTGCAACGGTTTTTTTAAACTCTGAAATTGTATCCGCCCATCTAAACACAAAATCAGGGAGAAAGTCATCAGTCTTTAGTTAAGCAAAGTGTCTAAAGACTGACTTGTGAGTCTATCCGGCCTATGAAAATAATAAAATAAATTTAGCACTATATCACACACTATGTGAAAATTTAAAACTACATTTACATCTCTTATTGTATTAGAGATATTAGTTGTCATGAAAAATGCGTGTTGTTGCAGTGTAGAGGGTATTATGAACTTTATATTTAATAAAAATAGACGTCAAATACCTCTCACTTCTTTGATGGCTGGTTTATGCGATGCATCAGGAGTGCTCAGCAGAGATATCATGGCATGCTGCAGGGGGAGGACAGCTGATGCTGTGGGGTAGGCATTAGGGCTGTGCATCTTCACTGGTCTCACGATTCGATTCAATTACGATTATCTTGTCCATGATTTGATTTGATTCCACGATGCATCACAATGCATAACTATGTGTTGCATCCTCAATTTTCTTTATTACTGCACATGGCTACTTTTTCCATTAATGAACACAAGCAGTCAGATCAATATGAACTCCCTTTTTAATTTAGAAATCCATCTGAATGTCCTGAATATGACAAACATCATAAACATGACTTTAGTCTTAACACAACAGACAACAGGTGTATTTACAAAAGTTAATACTAAAATGGCATCAATACAGTGCAGTGTACTTCATAAAAGAAAATATTTAAATGTTAACATGAATGTCTAAACATTTAATTAAGTTGTAAACCAAAATTAATAGTACAGGCCCAGCCTGGCTACTACCTATATTCTTTGTGTGAGAATGGTCATCCTCACTCAACTAAATATAAATTTGTCTTCTGCTCTAAAACAGGGCACTTCCCAAATGTACAAAAACATCACAGCCATTCCAAACACAGAGGACAACATGTAGCATTGACAACTATTTTATATATGGTTGGGTACCGAAACTCGGTACTTTTTGTACTTGGTACTGATTCACGTCGGTACTACCAAGTACCGATTCACACATTCACAATTCACAATTACAATAAAATGATGTATAACAGAGCTTTCATACAGCTTTGCACACACATTACTCTTGGATGGATTACTCACGAACGCAGGCTCGCACAGAAATGCCACGCATATCACATGAAAGCACAGGACCACACACATCATTGTGCTGTCATCCCATCACGCTATAAATACAAATCAATTGTCTACAAAATAAAAACCTGACGAATTTCTTTACAATCCATTATACAGATCTTGTTATCAGTCACTTCATATAGTGAGGAATATCGTATCTTACCACATCTTAGGCTTGCGTGTGTTTCTCCCTGCCTATCCACATTTGTAGTCCAGCTTTCAAAACAAATATTATCTTGGAGGACATCATTGCACTTGGTTGACTATTTTTCTATGATCTTAGATGTAAATATTGCATGTTTCTTTCAGATAAAACACATTTTTGACTTGTGAATGAGTCAATGGAATTTCTTGCAATAATGAAAAAATACTGGCAATCATGTCCGTCTGGCACAAACCACATGTTTTGGACAACTGTGAAGTGACAGAATGTCCCAGCATCATGGTTCTTATATTGCCAGATTCCAGAGAGTCTCCCCTCTTCATATATGGCAGAATATGTCATTTTCCAACTTGCTATGGTGAGATACATGTAAAAATGTAAGAATTTAGGCACACAGATTTGTTTTTTTTTTCATTGATATAAAAATTAATATAAAATACAGGCGCATAGAAGAACATGAAATTATAGCAAATCTGGTTAGCACAGATTGTCCTGAAAAAACCAAGATATAGCATGTGTATGTAGCCTTTATGACTGTGATATGAGCTTAAAAATAAAGGCAGTAAAAATATCCCAAAAAGGCCTAGGGCCCATAGGGTTAAAAAGTACCGAAATAAGGTACCGTTTGGCACCAGTACCGAATTCCAGATACCGGTACCGGTACTGTATCGGTTCAATTATGAACGGTACCCAACCCTAATTTTATATAGTGTAATGTACTGGTTTATAATACCAAAATGTTAACAGAAATTTCTACCATTAAATTGTAAACTGAAATTAACAGTATAGACCTAGCCTACCTATTGTGTGAAAACAGTCTGTCCTCAAAAACAAAACATTCTGCAGTGCTGTAAACTACAAAAAGGTTTTGAAATGGCAGCACTGGGCACAGGGCAGCTCCTAAATGTGACTCACTGCTCAGCATTTAGGAATTTGTAGGTTCTTCTGTAAGAACACTAGTTGATCCACATGCTCTGGTTTGAGAGTGCTTCTTTTTGCAGTGACCACATCTCTTGAAGTGGAGAAAACTCGCTTTGCAGACACACTTGTGCCTGGGATACACAAGTATCACTTTGACAGCTGGGAGAGGAGGGGAAAAGTGATCTCATGGACATGCCACCAGTTCAGAGGTTCCTCAGTGAGAGGGAGAGATGGGGCTTTACAGTATCTCCCCATTTCCTCCTCAGCCCTCCTCTTGGGTTCTGCTGTACCTTCAGTGTCAGTGAACGACTGTCCCAGCAAATTCTCGAGCGGCAGTGAGGCCTTCCTTTTGGGAGCAGAGGGGCTGGGCTCCGTGGCTTCTTTTTCTTCTTGAGTTCCTGTTCCCCCAGGAGCTTCATTCAGTTCGGTCCTCCTGAATGTCCTCTCATTCTGTGTTTTAACAAAAGAATAGGAAAGAGAAAATCGCATTAAACTAGCAGTTAGCACTTTCTCAGTCAATGCAACAGCTCATAGTAGGATAACTTTTTTTCTCAGTCTTTCACTCATTGCAGCTACTATTGATATTGTTATGAGCATTTTAAGTTTTACATGAGCATTTTAAGTTTTACATGAAACATGGTGAAAAATGTAGCCTCCTCAGTCACTCCTCTGTAGATCTCCAATCTCTCCTCCTCTGTTAGAAAGGGCAGTCCCTTAAAACGGGGATCCAGGGCAGAGGCTGTATGAAGGATCTTCTTCTCTGCCTCACTGTTGTACCTCTTCGGGAGATCTGTTTTGATTGCATTCTTGAGCTCGTGGATCAAGGGTGAGTCTCCGCTGGTGTCTGTCATGTTCTGGAGGAGTTGTGCATTTATTAGAGCAATGAGGGACACTGTTGGATTGCTGTCTTTCTTTCTTTTCTTTCCCATAAGAAAGAAAGCGCTAACACTGAGCTGCTGCTATCGTTTCATCTTAAATCTCTGTCGCCTGCAGGCCGCTGTGTCCCGACTCGCCTCTCAAACACTCAGAGCCGGTGGAGGGGGGACAGTGACGCTGTTTTGTGCTTTCAAAATAAAAGCAAGCGAGTTAGAGATTTCAAATGTGGCCTCATGTGACTCTAACAACCCCAACGACCACCATTGCAGCAGGAGTTTCAACGACCGTCGTTGACACACATTGGAGCACTAATGGACCAATGACATCATTGGCCTTGTGAAGAACTCCTCAGAGGTTAAATACCTGGGTTTTTCCACACCAGTTTGTCAGACTAGTTCCAGTGTAGTCAGACAAGCATGAACTGATGAAGCCTCTTGGATAAGAGGTGAAACGTCTTCTAAGACAAAACTAAGTCCAGTTGCGTTCGATTCAATTGCCTTGAGATTTCAAAATAAGATATTTTTCTCCTCCGCAGTATAATTTTTGAGTGGGACAAATGCGCCTGTCTCCAATGTTGGTTCCTATGCCCTTTGCTCCAACGTCTTCAACAGGTGGCGAAACCCGGAGTTTTCAACGACCGAGGAAGGCCGTAGATCCTTCGCTATGAAAGCTACCACAGCCTGGGTGATTCTCTTTTCTTTCTCGGAGTTGGGCGGCAAAATTGACAGCGTCTCATAAATTCTTGGCTGGGCTCGGTCCGCTGTTAATCTTTACGGTGGCAAGCGTTAGCTTGACTGTCTGATAACTGAGACAATGCTATGTACATAAAAAACATAATAAATACATATGTATATTGAAAACAGTGTCTGCATTCTTTCAGCATTATATGCTTTTTAATACATCATGGAAAATACAGACAAATATAATAAATATGAAGAGCCGAGTGCAGGTTTCCTTGTGGTATGCCCATTAACCAGGTTGAGTTGTAATAGAAGCAAATGTAATGTACTAATGTATACTGATTAAGTGTTCATCTCAGGGTTAATGTCAGCTGGCATATGGCACTTCTTTGGTGGTATCATGCGGAGTTGTCCAGCAGATAAAAATCTCAATGGTCAAAATGTCTGCCAGGAAATATGTCAAATAAATAATAACACAGCAAGTCAGATGGCAGATGGTGACTTTGTAATTCCCTGGATGTTGTCATATACAACGTTACAGTGATGCTTGGCGCTTTCCATACCAAATCCTTTTCCTCCTTTGCCTCTGCCACTCATATTCTCTGATTAGTCACTGTGTTCAGTAAACCACTTTGTCATTAAGGCTGTCTTGTTTTAAAGTTAATTAATTTGACAGGCTTGGAATGCAGAAAGGATTATAGCATCTGTGTTTTATTGCTGTTTAAAAGAACACTATTTTTGGCTATTTAAAACATATGTCCAGTAGTTAATCTATATGGACAGAATTATGTAAAATTAACAGCCATTTTGGCTGCCAAAAAAGTCTAGTGTAAACCCTGGTTCAGTCGTCTTTGTCTCATCTTTCAGCAAAGGAAAGACCACATTACTGAAACACATAGCCAACAGAGCTCTCAGTATTCCCCCCAACATTGATGTGCTGCTGTGTGAACAGGGTAAGTGACCTGTCTGTCTGTGCTCTTCATCATTTCTCTGTCTCTGTCCATATGGTTGTCACCCACTGACTCTGTCATGTACTTGTGTTTATGTTAGAGGTGGTAGCTGATGACACACCGGCGGTGCAGGCGGTGCTGAAGGCAGACACCCGCCGCCTGAAGCTTCTGGAGGAGGAGAGACAGCTCCAGGCTCGTCTCGAGAAGGGAGAAGACAGTGTGGCTGAGAGGCTGGAGAAGGTGAGTGAGTTGAGTGAGGGTTACTGTCATCATTTTAGTGCGACTTTTGTGATCGGATGCACAAGGTCTGAACTCAGCTGTGTCTGAGTGTCCATATTTCTGCGTGGATATATGACCTGGTCCTTGGTTGCGAACAGCATGTATAAAAAGTGTTTTCTGTTTGGATAGTACAAACCGTAGGAAGATAGCAAATACTTGCACATCTTGTATGTGGTTATGTCTTCAGTAGGCTATAAACTGGTGCACGAAGCTGATACTGTAGTTTGTGGTGTGTTTACATGAGTGCACAACTTATAAGTGTTTGTATTTTCACCTATGTTTTATTTTACTGTTTCATGTAGCTGTATAGGAGTCGTTAAGTTATTGCTGATAAAAACCCAACATCTCCCGACTTTGCTGCTTGACAATAAGTGTTTAAATAAAAAAAAAAAAAGCTGTCTCATGAAGAGGGAGAGTTATCATATGGAATTCTTCCAGAGAAGCATTGAAAGGGGACCAGAGATCTGGCAAGATCTGGTATTCCTGTAGTCAACTTTTCACTCTTTTTTGTTTGTTTGTTTGGCAAATTTACTGTTTTGGTTACCTTTCAGTGCAGCAACCTGGTTTCTAGCAGCAGCAGGCAGCTGTTTTCAGTAAGAAAGCTCTGATAAACCTCGTGTACGCTACCTGCTCAGTTGCAGACAGCAGGCAGACACAGTCAGAGATTGGCTAGTACTCATAGTGGAACATTTAGCAGCTGAAGAGACAGATATATTCCTCAGCAGTTGTTGGAGACATAGACAGAGCTAAAAGGGAGAGAATATTACACTTAAATGTGTCAGGTGGACTTAATTATGACTCCAAATGATGGCTACTGTTGTTCTGTGTCTTCTGGATGTAAAAATGGGTAAATGTTCACCATATCAGCTGTACAAAGTGATAAAATGTCAATGCTGGGTTTATGGCTTATCCTGCTGCCCCCAAGTTGACAAAAATCTGTTATTACAGCTTTAATGGATAACTCCAGCATACAGCAGGGAAAAGTTTTGTATTTGTGGCCATGATTGCTATCAGTAATAATAAATTCTTACTTGCCAAATGAATTGCTGAAGTCTTGAAACACAGTGAATTCACTAAAAAGGAGTCTGAAAGGTCAAGACAGACGACCATTCAGATAAGCAGACAGGTTGGAAACAAACCTGGAGGTTAGTCAAACGTGTCTGGAAATAAAATAAAGGCAAATAGGAAGTTGACTCACCAAACTGTTGGTTGTAAACATGCATCACAGTTAACAGACCTAATGGTTCAGTCTCATTGAACTGTGCCTGCTGTAATTTTGCAGTTTCCCTGTGCAATGACGGTTTATTAGTGACATTTCAGGTGACTCACCTTCAGTTTGACCTCCAAAAAAGTGGGTTAAATAATTTGGATTAACTGTTGACTTGTTTACAACCGGCATGATCATGTGAAGGCTCGTGTCTCTTGACCTGTCTCAGTGTTTGTACCCCTTGACAGGTTTATGAAGAGCTAAGGGCAATCGGAGCTGCAGCAGCAGAGGCCAAGGCCAGAAGGATCCTGGCTGGCCTGTCATTTACACCTGAGATGCAGAACAGGCCCACCAAGAGGTTCTCTGGAGGGTGGAGAATGAGAGTCTCCCTCGCTAGGTACACCATTACAAACTGGTCCAATATCCAGCTGTCAGAAGTTCTTTTTTTTTTTTCACTCACTCATACCTTCTGTGCCCACAGAGCTCTGTTCATGGAACCCACTCTACTGATGCTGGATGAACCCACCAACCACCTGGACCTTAACGCCGTCATCTGGCTCAACAAGTATGAAGCAGCTCTTCAATGTCATGTGTTTCCCTGAATCATATCACTGAGTATTTAATACTGGTAGGTTTTTTTGAATTGGGAAGGATGTTGGTCTGTGAATGAGGGAAGTTAACTTAGCTAAGCAGAGTTGGAACCAGTAAGGAAGGCAATGGATATTTTTATAGGTCAATAGACTCATTTTGCTGCTTCAGGCTTTCCATGTAACAACAGGATTCCTGGCAGTATAGACAGCTATTTACACTCTTATTCCATCACTGCCACTCAGAATACCACGAGGCAACCTTGGGGTGATAACTGTAAATAAAAACTGTACCCTCTGTTGAATATTTAGTGGAAAAATAATCCACACACTGTTAATTGGCTTTCATCATTTTGGTCAGATACACTTTATCAAGCATTAACTTCCCCTCTTCTCCTCTGTCCTCTTTGCTTTGGCAGAAAAACATTCTTACATTAGGCTGCTTTTAACTCTCATAAGTGTATCGGATATTCAAAATACTTTATTCTTTAAGAGTTTTAAAAAAGGCAAAAAATACTCAACCTGTTGAAAATTCCAAACTTATTTTTAAAGTCAAATTTGATATTGCTAGCACTTACTTATATTTTTAGACTTTTTATGATTTTTTTTTTTAGTGTTTCCTCTACTGCTTTATATTATATTCAAGTTGTGTGATTGTATACATTTTACCATCTATCACTTTTTGCATTTACTATAATCACATTTTTTGGCGAGTATCACAGTTTCATCTCTCATCATGTTAAGTACTCCACTCATGGTTTGGAATATGTTGCTTTTGAAACATCTTCGCTGGTCCCTTAGGCTGGATCTACACTAATTTGTTTTTCTCATTTCAAAATACAAAGCTATTGTTACATTTATGTTACATTACTCTGGCAATTTGGAACCTCTAAAATGAAGACGGTTGAAAGTGCTGCTGACCCTGTTGCAGTTTGAAAACTCTGGGGCTGCATTTTAGTCTGGATGGGCAAAAATAGAGACATCTGGAAAAAATGACACACACCTTTTGCGAATTTTAACCTTCTCGTGTGGGCACTCCTTTCCTATGGCCATGAGTTCCCGGTACCACCCTTATATGTCACAGTATTTGCTTACTTTCCTTGACCTCCGCATACTTGGGGGCGGCAGTAGCTCAGTCCATAGGGACTTGGGTTGGGAACCGGAGGGTCGCCTGTTCGAGTCCCCGTCCGGACCAAAATATGGAGCGTGGACTGGTGGCTGGAGAGGTGCGAGTTCACATCTTGGGTGGCCCTTGAGCAAGGCACTGAACCCTGAACCGCTCGGGAGAGGGGGGAACCCCCAACCGCTCGGGGCGCCCCACCAAGGGCAGCCCCCTCACTCTGACATCTCTCCAATTTGTGCATGTATAGGTCCTGTTTGTGCATGTGTGTCTCTTTCAGACCTGTGTGTAATTGACAAGCAAGAGTGAAAACATTGAATTTCTCCTCAGGAGGTTTAATAAAGGAAAGAAACTTAAACTTAATGTGTTACTTCAGTAACAGTTCCACCTCATCGTCACTCCAAGTAAAGAAATCCCTGGTGTTACTTTTCACCATCTCCATAGTATTTACTGTTATTAAGCAACCAACCACAGAACAGACAATCTGCTTCCTGTTTACATCAATATGCGCATTGCCCAGTGTACTAAAATGCTCGTGTGTAGGGGCGTCGGTGGATTAGTGGATAGAGCAGACGCCCCATGTACAAGGCTGTTGCCGCAGCAGTTCGAGTCCAGCCTGTGCCCCTTTGGTGCATGTCATCCCCCCTCTCTCCCCCCCTTTCACACTTGGCTGTCCTGTCCATTAAAGGCAAAATGCCCAAAAAAATATCTAAAAAAAAGCAAAACAGATGCTTGTGTGTAGAGATTGTTTTTGTCTTAAAAAGCAGTTTTAAAGCTTAAAAGTGTGGATGTGGCCTTCGCAAAATGTTATTCTCTTTTTCACTTACAGCTACCTTCAAGGCTGGAAGAAGACTCTTCTTATAGTTTCCCATGACCAGAGTTTCCTTGATGATGTGTGTACAGATATCATCCACTTAGACAACCAGAAACTCTATTATTACAGAGGGAACTACTGTAAGTATCAATTTAAAGCAATATCTCACAGATAAGGGATATGCAATGTTTAAAATAACTTGACTCTTAACATAGATTAAATTCTCTTCATTTTTTTAAACTCCATTTGGTTTGTCAGCTTTGTTTAATAGCCAGGACATCTTAAAGTCCCCTTACTTAATACTGACTTGTATCTGTGTACAGTTTGTTACTAGAGAGATGTTCTCACATTCCGAATAGAATAGAATAGAATAGCCTTTATTGTCATTATGCATTCCTGTATAACGAGATAGGAGAGCTACTCCTTTAAAGTGCCAGCATGTATAAACAATACACAATACAAATGCGAAGAGGGCAATGTCTGTGCGATGTCTTCAAGCAAGCTAGATTAAAATAAAAGCCAGTCTTTGTCTGATATGGGAAACACATTTCAATGAGGGAACAGACTTTATCACAACAGTGGCAAAGAAACCTGAAACACTGAGAGGATTTGAGTTAGCATTAGCATGATGAAAAATTTGTCAGCAAACACTGAGTATGCAGTTTTTAGATGTAAAGCAGACCAATAGGAACACTGCAACATTGTAGCAGATATTATTGCATGTTGGCAGCCACTGCCAATTAACCCAAAAGCCAACAAGCTAACAAACATAATAAACATAAGATGCTAATGACTGCTACCATTCTGATATATCTGCTAGTTGCACAACAGAATCCTCATCTTAGTATGATTGAGGTGCAAACATGTTCAGCTAAATCTCTCAGATGTGTCCTCTAACGCTAGCTAGCCTGATGAATGCTACTCTTTCACAAGCCCAGGTTAGGCCTTGTAGCACCGTGCTAGCGTTGGAGAAAGTCAAAAGTGAAACCTGCTGCTGGCAGGGGGCTGGTGGGCAGGGTACAGTGCCAGATCTAGAATATCTCAGAAAAAGAGTAGATGTGTTTTCTATGGAACCACTTTAGTCCCAAAGGGTGATATTTTTTTTATCTTGTGGGAATGTTATAATCTTGTTGAAACAAGGTAAGTCTTATTAAAACAAGTTATCTGGTAAAAACAAAGTCTTATTTTGTGGGAAAAAGTTATCTTGAGGGAACAGGTTATGTCTTGTTAAAACAAGTTATTTTGCAAGAACAAGTTCTTGTGAAAACAAGTTACGTCTAGTGGGAACAAGTTAATATCTTGTGGGAACAAGTTACGTATTGTTAAAACAATTTATCTTTGGGGAAAATGTTTTTATCTTGAGGGAACAAGTTACATCTTGTTAAAATAAATTATCTTGTGGGAACAAGCTATCTTTTACACACAAGGTGATCATGTGTTACCAAATGGTAATAACTTATGTGCACAAGATATGTTAGTTTCCAGGTTTTTAGAGGCTCTGTAGCTTTTAGCCCCTTGTCAGAGTATGTTCACTTTTTATGTGGGAAAATCGTGCCAAACAAAACTAATAAATTAATGTGTATTGTACATTCTGTAAAATATGTCTGAAGGATGAGTTTAATGGATCTTGAAATTTAATCTGGAGAGTGACTTAATTTTACAAGTTTGTGTTGAAGATAGGGTGTAGTTTTATTGCATATTTTTGTATTGGGCTGGTACAGGACTGGGTAAGCATTGTAGTTACATGGAGTAAACATACACACACAGCTGAAAGCTGATACTGGAAATTCTGCCTTGCATTACTCAGTGTTTTTCACTTTTCTTTAAGTGACCTTCAAGAAGATGTACGGGCAGAAGCAGAAAGAACTGCAGAAACAGTATGACAAGCAGGAGAAGAAACTAAAAGACCTGAAGGCTGGTGGCAAGTCCACCAAACAGGCTGTGAGTATGACTGTCCCACCAGGGTCCAGTTGTTATAAATCTGAAAGGTGACCCAGAACAAAATAAACAAGACTTTAAAGAGAAACCCAATCTCTTGATATAAATTGAAGGAACAATGAAACGAAATACAATCATTCAAGCTCTGTCAAAGGGGCAAGTTGTGTTACTTCATGAATGAGTAGAGCCAACACGTTCTCTCACAGTGAATGGCACTGAAAGGTGCCTTTAAAGTCTCAATGTCTTTTGCAAATGAATAACATAAAACTCCCAGTTGACACAGATGCTTTATCTATCCATTCTGTCTGCTGTTTTGGTTTTTTTTGCAACTAACATCAATGTTTCTAAATGTCTCCTCTCAGGAGAAGCAAACTAAGGAATCCCTGACCAGAAAGCAGCAGAAAGGCAAGAAGAAGGGAGGTCTGGAGGAGGAGGGCCAGGAGGCAACAGAGCTGCTGAAGAGACCTAAAGAGTACACTGTCAAGTTCACCTTCCCCAACCCACCTCCTCTCTCACCACCCATCCTGGGACTACACAGTAAGAACATTTGCAGACTGCTACAGCAGCTTAATGCTTGGGGCTATTTTTTTTTTTTTTTTCCAAAACTGCAGAGAAAATGTTTCAGCAGTAAAGATGACAACTGACGGTCTCAGATCTGAAACTGAGATAACAGTTAAAAACTGAGGAGGCAGTTGAGGACTGACGACATGGTTTGGTTTCATGGGAATAACTGTAGTAGTTGCTCCAGTACTAAAGTACTGGAGCAACTAATAATGCTTCTTTTTCATTGCTTTTTAAAGAAATATATTTTGACAATAGAGAAAAGGGAGAAAGAGCCTAATTTATGCTTGGGCATGTGACACTCTTGAAGAGTGCTGCTTGACAGAAATGACGTATTTTTGAGAGAAAGGTGTTGCTCGACACTTTTCTTTCATCACATACATGGAAAATTTTCTTATGTCATGGACAATATAATTTGTTGTGCAATCTGATTGTTAGTATTACTGCTGAAGCCACGGAGACAGTAGTTTTGAATCCACACCGACTCTGTCCTGCATTCAGCGTCTCTGTCCACAGATGCAGCTGTCTGTCAGCACCCACCAACCGTAGCAAGTTAGGGGAATCTGCTGCTCACAGACAGACTGGGAGCTAATCCATCAAGGAATATAAATATAAATATACATACATAAATTAATATAAATAAACACATATACAGTGGGATATTTGTGTGATTTAAACCGCTATCTGTGCAGATTACTGTTTAACAAACAGCAAAAGAAATAGAGTTGGACTGTACACAAAAGCAGGGGGTCTCTGATTATCATGGAGACAACTAAAAACCTTTCGCCAAAGCATAAATTGAAAACGTCTCGCAACTGTTTAATTTCTGTCAAGCTATGCTCTTCAAAAGTGTAAAGTGCCCAAGCAGAACTGAGACCTAAGATGGGGAATGGCATGTTACAATGGTCCTTGGCTAAATATGAAAAAGGAACATTGTGGTTTTCATAGTAGGCTCTTTAAAAGGACAGTTCATACCAAAATAAAAGATACGTAGTTCTCCTCATACCTGTGGTGCTATTCTATTAATGTAGATTGTTTTGGTGTGAGTGTTGGAGATATCGGCAGTAGAGATTCTGCTTTCTCTTCAGTGTAATGGAACTAGATGGTACTCAAATTGTGGTGCCTAAAGCACAGATAAAAACTTTTTTGAAAAACTCAACAGCAATGTGTCTTTCCAGAAATCATGACCTGGTTTCTTAAGATAATCCACAGACCTTGTTGTGTGCAGTTTCATGTAGGAACTATTCTTGAACTACACCTGCTAACTGAATCATTGCGCTGAAGGAAGAGTGCATCTACTCATGGATGAGAGGCTTTGTTCACGTGACAGTACGAGACGTAAGCATTAATGGCGTCCTGCTCAGCTAAGCTGTAACATTGGCTTGCTCAGTGGTGCTAGCCACATTACAGCTTAGGCATCTACTGCCAGGTGAGCTAGCAGTAGATGCACGCTTCCTTTTGCATGGTGATATGGTTAGCGGGTGTAGTTAGGTAGAGAGAACTGCTGACTGCTCACTGTGGGTTATCAGAATAACCAGGTCATAATTTCTGGATAGAGGCAAGACAAGCTGTTGAGTTTTTCAAAAGGATATTTTAGGTGCTTTGAGTACCACAAGCTGAGTGCCATGTAGTTCCAATATATTGGAGAGAAGGCACACATCTCTGTGGCTGATATCTCCAGCACTCAGCACCTCACACCAAAACAATCTAGACTGATAAATAGCACCACAGGTAGGAGGAAAAATGTGCATTGTGATTTTTGGATAAACTGTCCGTAAACCCCTAGACTACCAGGCCTCACTGTAGATGGCAAAGCTCAGATAAAATAAATGGTCCAACTTTTCTTTGTGACTGTTATTAAAAGCCAAATACAGGTTATCTAGCTTTGAAAAGAACAGTGCACCCAAAAATGAAAATTCAGCCATTATCTACTCACCCATATGCTGGTGGAGGCTCAGGTGAAGTTTTAGAGTCCTCACATCCCTTGCGGAGATCCAAGGGGAGAGGGGGTAGCAGCACAACTTCACCTAATTCAGGCTGGGCGTGAAACCACAAAATATCTCCATAGTGCTCGTCCGTAGTGATCCAAGTGTCCTGAAGCCCCGACATAAAAAATTGTTTGGAAAAACGTCATTTGAACCCTTTTTTAGCCTCATTGTAGCCTGTAGCTCTAACTGCATCTGTGTACACCGATCTCACGTGTGCGCGCTTGCGTGTGAGACCAGCGAAAGCACGTGAGCACACACATGAGCACAGTCCACAGAGAGGCAGTTAGAGTTACAGGCTACAGTGAGGCTAAAAACAGAGTTGAAATGACGTTTTTCCAAACAACTTTTTATGTCGGGGCTTCAGGACACTTGGATCACTACGGACGAGCAGCATGGAGATATTCTGTGGTTTCAATTATGTGTTTTTTGGACGTTTTAATCTGGGGCGCCCAGCCTGCATTAGGTGGAGTTGTGCTGCTACCCACTCTCCCCTTGGATCTCCGCAAGGGATGTGAGGACCCTAACACTTCACCTGAGCCTCCCTTGGCATATGGGTGAGTAGATAATGGCTGAATTTTCATTTTTGGGTGCACTATCCCTTTAAGCTTCCATCAGCTATCTTTAATAAGCAGTTTGAATTATCTGCTAACCACAAGGTCCTACATTCCAATCTGGCCAGGGACTGTTGTTGCATATTACATCTGTCTGTCTTCCTGACAAAACATTCTACATTGTGTGTGTGTGTGTGTGTGTGTGTGTGTGTGTGTGTGTGTATAAAAACTACTTGCTGAAAACATTTAAACATGCAGACTTGTTTAAAAGTAAACAAAAAATGACTCCATCGTTTGTCCCCTGTGCAGGTGTTGACTTTGGCTATGATGGTCAAAAGCCTCTCTTCAAAAACGTGGACTTTGGAATCGACATGGACTCCAGGAGTAAGAATGCTGCTTCTACTATAATTAAAGAGTAATTTTGTGAACATTGACGCACATGTGACAATCAGGCAAACAGTTGTAATATAAGTGGCACTGTTTACATATTTGCCTGTGTACTTGATGTGTTGGTTGGAGGAATAGGGCCTGATCACTTAGAAATGTTTTGCAGGTTGCAAAACGTGAGGTGCACTGCACTGCCCTTTCTTTTTTTTTTTTTTTTTTTAATTAAATGCCAGTAGTAAGAAAAACGCTTGCTGCAACTTTTTATTGTTGCCAGGCAACCACCACATCACCTCCTTACCCTAACCTTCCCATGTAAACAGTCTATTGATTATTATTTATTTATTTATTATTATATATTTATTATACAGTAATTAGTTACTAAAATGGACAAGCAGAGGGCACTTGCTGTTGCTCTGGTTGAGGGTGAGAGGCTTTCAGCAAATAGTTTGTTGGGCACAGGGAAATTCAGATTCAGTGTTTCCCTACATTATATTAGGGGGGCACTGACCTGACAGTTATTGTTATGGACAGACAGTGAGTCAATGACCATCAACAGACTGAGCACAGTCAAACATGCTGCTCACACAGCAGCGCAGCACGGAACTGTACACATAGCGGAGCGAGCATATGTTGCGTTCAGGCATTGTTACGTAAATGACACATTCCAGCATGCCATAGCACAACACAGCAGCATGTCAAGTGGGCCGAACCCGAGCAAAATTGCTCAATTTTTCATTTGTTATGGAGTCCATGATTTCCCTATGACACTTACAAATGTCTGCATAACTGTGCTTGGATGTTGTTTTATGAGGTTCTGGCAGCTTTCAGTTGTCTCTTTGTCTTTAACGTTACACGGCTCAGCTTTCTCTCGCATGCACTCTTCCTACTTTTCCATGTGCTGTGCTGTCTCAAGTGTTGATATAGATTGGTCGTGTTGCCGCGGGACGTGGCGACTTTAACTTTTACACTTAAACAGCACGTCTTTCTGTTCAACGTCGCCGTACCTGAATCCAAAGTATCGCCAGGTAACAGATGTTTTTTCGCCACCAACTCAGCCTGGTCACTGCTGCACGGCGGCTGCACGCACCAAGATAGCTTGTGGGCGTGATGTCAGCAAACTACACACACTACAGGAGAGGCAGTCATGTTCACAGGCACACACGTTAACATTTATTTAGCCTACATTAAATCGCAAATCGCAGCCTTTTATGCGGTTACGTAATCGCACAGCCTGACATTGCGATTGCGATTAGATTAATCGTGCAGCACTATTAAAAAGTATTAAAAAGTCTTAATCACGATTTTATGAAGTAGTAAATTTTCTTGGCATTCAAGCTTTGACAAAAAGTATCCATGAATGTATAATTTATTTTCCTCCTCGCAACTATTACAAACAATGATGTGTAGGTAGGCACATTTGGACTGCCACTCGAGGCCATGCGCGTGCCTATGCGACATCACGCGACGGCGCACGTCCAGGCACCAAACAAAGGAGCAAAAGACAATAAAAATGGGGAAATGCAAGTTTGCTGACTCCTGGCTGGAGATGCCGGAGTTTAAAGATTGGATAAAGATGGTCGAAGGTAACAACCGGGAAGCCTATTGCAAATACTGGTGTAATGTAATTTCACCAAGTTATTGTTGTTTTCAGCAAGTTGGCCTTGAATAGCTGATGTGTTACTTGTTATGACCTAAGGTGTATTTTAATAAACCTGCCTTTCGTTTAATTTATTCTTTCAAGCTTTATTCCTTCTCATCTTATCCGAGTTCTGTTGTATGTTTGTGCTCCTTAGATTTAATTGCAAACTACAGCTGTTTAGTAAGTTAAAGATGCGTTGCTGCTAACAACAGCTTGAAGTGGCGATGAGGTCTTAAGGTTTTTTTGGAAGGTCTTAAAAAAAAGTCTTAAAAAGGTATTGAAATTAACCTCAGGATTCCTGCATATACCCTGAGTTTATCTTCCAATCTTCCCTTTATTGTTCTTGTGGTTTGCTTAGTCTGATGCTGACCTTACTTCACATCCTGATGTACTGACCCAACCGCTCACTGACGTGACTTGTTTTCTTCCTCTCTTTAGTTTGTATAGTTGGACCCAATGGTGTTGGGAAGAGTACCCTGCTGCTGCTGCTCACTGGGAAATTAAATCCTGTAAGTGTGTAGATAAGCAAGAAATAGAATTTTACTCAACTATATATACTACTGAGGTAACTGATGTTTCTTTTTTAGACTAAAGGTGAAATGAGGAAGAATCATCGCTTGGTAAGTAACTTACTGTTGATGTTTGACTCCTAAAATACTTAATGTACACTGTTAACTTTATGCTCACACTGTGTCACTGTGTTCATAACATTTACTGTTCTGGCGCTGGTTTCATTATATGTTCATCATTTCAATGTGTTGACATGGCCTAACATGACCCAAGAGTTAATGATGGATGCCGCTGTTAAAGAACAGCCTGTCAGACACAAAGTGTACTTGCCAGATGAAACTTGTATTTATGAAACAAAGCTACATTAATTACAATAAAAGGAGCTGTGTGCCAGTGTACCTCAGTGTTGATGGCAAAGGTTGAGCTGTGGATAACTTCAGTGTGCTGGCATCTTATTGACCACCTCTTTTGAATAGAAAATACTGTAACAACAGCCTGCTTGAAAAGTCGCTGATTGTAAGAACATGTGTGCTGGAGAAACAAAGCAGATATGTAAAGCTTTGTACATTATGTTTTTGCAGAAAATGGCGCTGGTGACTGTACATATATTTTGGCCAGTATGAGGACCAGGCAGAGTGCTGTCAGTGATGATGAAAGCCATATCAATGAGCTGTTTACATACAGTGGCTTTAGCAAGAACTCAACCCCTTCACTTTTTACACCCTTTAGTGTGCTGTAGATGTAATTCTGAATGATTCAATTCAATTCAACACTTTATTCCAGTCACAGAGGCATAGTACAGTACAATAAAAATACAAGACACAATAAAAGGACAGACAAATACAAAAATATCAAATATTTGCATATAAACTAAAACGCCAATGGTTTAAAAGCCTTGAGGTGAACCTAACCGTACTCATGGCAGGATTTGCAAGCGCTGAAATTATGCTGTTTGGTGACTCAGATATCCTACAGATACAACTGTACATGAGATTCCTGCGTACAGCAGGACATGAAGATACACCAACACTGACAAACATTTGGCTTGCACTGCTCCTTCTTGGCACTTTAAGCAGCATCCTCATGCCATCATTATATGCCACCTTGAGTTTCTGTATACTGCTACTTTTGTAGCGCTGCTACAAGTGGGCTGTATACATTGGGGCGCAAAAAGTTTTAAAAAGAGTGGTCTTCACAGACAATGAGCACATAATAAATTTGCGTTTCAACATATTAGCCTGTGCATACATCATTCGGTATTGTCTTTGAATGTTCCTATCACCAGACAGGTCATCAGTTAGATAATGTCCTAAGTATTTAACCTCTTCACATATTTTGAGGACAGTACCAGAGAGAGAGAAGGCAGGAAATGACAATTTATTGTCTTCCTTGCTTCTGACTATCATAATATTACTCTTTTTTCCATTATATTTAATATCAGAGCCATATTGAGAGCATACTCTTAGTAACTGTTGAAGACCAGCACTATATGGACATAGGATAACCAGATCATCTGTGTACATGATGTGGTTGATAATGGTGTCACCAACCATACAGCCTGTTCTACAGCTGTTTAGCTGGTTGGATAACTCGTCCATGTAAATATTAAAAAGAAAGGGAGATAAAATGCCCCCCTGCCTAACTCCATTGCATACATTGAATGGATCAGATGTAAAATCACCCCATTTCACATACATTGACTGGTGTGCATACCAAAAAAACAGGATTCTTACAAGAGATGTGGGAACCCCTCTGTTTTGCAATTTATAAAAGAATTTTCCATGGTTTACACGATCAAAGGCCTTAGAGGCATCAATGAAACACATAAAAATTGTGGAATTATGTCTGTTATACAAATCTAAAATCTCTTTTAGAGCAAAAATACACATATCTCACTTTGCCATTTTTACCCATCAGTTTACACTCAGTAACCCATAATGACAAAGTAAAAATATCAAAAACTGAAATCTCTCATTTACATAAGTAATGGGGAAAATGGCAATTTTATCCATGTAAAATTAAATCTACCACACAAAGTGTGAAAACAGTGAGGGGGTCTTAAAACTTTCTGAAGTCAATGTACAACAATGAAGGAAACAATTTACATTTGTAAAGAATTTAAATTTTTCACAAAGTCAAATCCAATTAAACTTACAGTAACTGACTCCTCTGTATGACTAGCTTTTTAGCCGCTCTCTTAATTACCTTTTGTACAGTGTGAACACAGTGTTAGACAGCAACAACTTCTGTTTATTTTGGTAAATGAGATCAGAAGAAGAGTTGTAACTTGGGTCTTTTGTGTGCCTACAGAAAGTGGGCTTCTTTAATCAGCAGTATGCTGATCAGTTGAACATGGAGGAAACTGCCACAGAGTACCTGATGAGGAACTTTAACCTTCCCTACCAGGACAGCAGGAAGTGCCTGGGACGTTTTGGCCTTGAGAGCCACGCCCACACCATTCAGATCTCCAAACTGTCTGGTATGAACATGAACATTTGCCATCAGCTGTCACGAAGGGAACATTTTCTGACATTGTGTCTGAATTTATCTGTAACAGGTGGTCAGAAGGCCAGAGTAGTGTTTGCTGAACTGTCCTGTCGTCAGCCTGATGTACTGATCCTGGTAAGGGCCACTGAACCTTTTATCCACACTGCCAATATACTACCCAATTTAATTCTATGACCGACTAACTTATTTCTCTCTCACAGGATGAACCCACGAACAATTTGGACATCGAGTCAATAGATGCCTTATCTGAGGCCATCAATGAATATAAAGGCGGTAAGAAGAGTGTTTCTGTTAGACTTCTCACTTTGCTTTTTATACATGAGGAGTCCACCAGCGAGGAATTAATTCACAACTGATGAGATAAAAATCTATTTCAATTCAATTTCAATTCAGATTTATTTGTAAAGCCCAATATCACAAATCACAATATGCCTTGGGATTTTTAAGCAAACGACATCCCTCTGTCCTTGGACCCTCACAGCGGGTAAGAAAAACTCCCCCAAAAAAACCCTTCAACGGGGGGAAAAAAAGACAGTGGAGCACAAAGGCTCCGGAGAAGAAGCCGAGTTAGTGACATGCAATATGGCCAAGTTAGCGTGATGTAGTAACAGGACATGAGTGTTGGCAAAGGAGAGAGAGAGAGCGACAGAGAGAAGGAGAAAAGGAGCTCAGTGTATCATAGAAAGTCCCCCGCGGACTAGGCCTATATCAGCCTAACTAGGGAGGCGTCCAAAGCAAGCCTGAGCCAACCCTAACTATAAGCTTCATCAAAGAGGAAAGTCTTAATTCTGCTCTTAAATGTGGAGACAGTGGGTGTTTCTCCTCCAAGGGAAGGATCCTGCCAAGGCAAGAGTCCTCCCTAGCATTTAGTGAAGACACATTGGATCAGAGTAATGAGTGTCCTCTGGGGCCGGTTGCACCAACAGGGCTTACGCCTGGTCTTAAGCTAAGTCGGTCAACTTGGTGTTCTAAGTCAGTTACGCTGGTTGCACCATCTAGGCTTAAGCCTTCTTCTCACCAAGACTGGGCATAAATCTTAGGCCTAGTCAAGAGCAGGTGTAAGGTCATTATCAAGCTTCGCTCATGCGCTCTAGAGCGCAGAGAGTGCAGCTTGATAATGACACGTCTCATCCACTGTCTGTACAATGAGCGAGCATTTAGACAGGAGAGATTAATTAGGGACAGACGCAATCAGAGCTGATTGAGAGGTTTCGATTCGGTAGGAGAGATCTGTTTGAACTTACTGAAGAGCTGTCACCGGATTTACAGTTTGTGTCGGGCTGCAACATGTCAAGCCATCCAAACCAGTGAAGGCAGGGGAGTCCTCCCCAAATACATCAACAATGATGTCACTGTAAATTGAGGTTTTGGCAGGGGACCCCCGCCAGTTGGATGATTTCTCTTCTCTTCTCTTCTCTTCTCTTCTCTTCTCTTCCCTTCTCTGCGCGTTTCTTCTCGTCTCTTCTCTCGTCTTTTTTTGCCTTGATGAGGAGACCTTCCACTTCTTCCCAGGCATAAGCCCTGTTGGTGCAACCGGTGTAAGTCCACTCCTTAAGACCGGTCTCAACAAAGACCGTCTTAGGAGTTATGACCAGGCGTAGTAAAGACCAGTTGGTGCAACCGGCCCCAGGTGATCATCATTAACCCTCAGCAGACTGAGGGTACTGTGATAATTTTGGCACTCTCTAATGTTGTTCAATTTAAAACAAATGTATCATTATTGTCAGAATCATGTGACTTTTAGAGAGAATATATTTCTGGGCCCGTATTCACAAAGAATCCTAAGACTAAAAGTAACTCTTAGTGACGTCATTCTAAGAAAAATGTTAGAATTCCTCGAATTCTAAGATTTTTCTTAGAATTTTCCCTTGGTAAGATAAAAGTTATTCACAAAGCATCTTAGGCCTTAAGAGAGCTCCTAAGGTGAAAAACTGTTAAGAGGAGGGAGGAGGACTTTTAAGGAGCCTAAGAGTGTCTCGAACAGAGAAGATTGTGGAAAGACAGAGAGGAAGAGAGATATGTTCCGTATATTGAACGACAGTGATTTAATAAGACGCTACCGGCTTGATAGTGCAGGGATAATGTTTGTGGTTGACCTCATCAGGGATGAGCTTACTTTTCCCACCCAGCATAGTAACGCAATAACGCCCGCTTTGGATTGCAGCACGTACCAGCACTTCACACACTCATCGCTTGTGCATAAAAGGAGAGGGAACAACGCATTGATGTGTCGGGCAATGTGCTCCCAAGTCTACCTCTTCCCTTGTGCCGTGATCCCGGGACCGAATTTCCCTCTTAAAACTCCTTTGTTCTCCTCCACAAGCTGTGCCAACAGCAGGCACTGCTCTTCGGTCCAGTTCGGCTTTCTCGTTCTTTTTCCTCCATTTCATTCGTTGTTTTGGTCATTCTGCCAAATCAAATCGCTTTTTACAAGGAGGCCAGCAATCACAGTAATTGCTGACAGCTGAGTCTGCGTCCACCATTAATATCAAATAGATTAAGTAGTAAAATTACCAGCATGGGCGAATAAACATAACAATAAGAAAATCAATATAATAATCGGCATGTGAATGAGGTACGTTCAAACATTTTGAAGCAGTGTAGCAATTAATTTAATTTTGCTGAGTTTCATCACCATGACATAAAATTATTTTCACGATTACACATTTCTTAATACAGTCTAAGTTCTATGATCAGTTAATTTCACTGTCCATTCATTGCTAGGAGCGCATTTGTTTTTCTCTTTTTTTTCCTTTTTGTAACAACCAATCACAGCTTTTAGAAGACTGCGTCATACCTAGCGACGGGGTCAACCACACCTCCTCACTAAGATAAAAGTTTCTGTCCCCTCCTTGCTCAGAGTTGCTCTCAGAAACTTGCTGAATCACTCTTAAGCTAAGATTCCTTGCTAGGAATTTTTAGGCTAAGTTAGGAGCTCTCTGAGAGGACTCTGAGAATCTTTGTGAATACGGGCCCTGGATCATATTTAAGAGTAAGTGGAGTAATGAAGTACAGACAGCAGCTGAAAAAGTCCTAAATTATCATTAACAGTATATACACAGACTCACACACATAATCACTCTGTCATTTCAAAGTGATCCATATTTTATGTATGTGTCACCACATACTGCACTACAATAATATGAATAGCGGATCTGATCTGATGAGCTGTGCTGCTCTGAGACAGCTGACTGCGCCGATTTCACATTATACCACCGCGCAATCCACTGAAATAAGTTCACCTCAAAACAAATGAGTGATTCTTTGACCTGCAGGATATTCAAATGTGTCTGCTCTGGCCATTTTCACCATGATTCCCCGAAAAATACACCTATTGAAACTGACGGAATGAAAGTTTTATGTTTTATCTAAATCACGTTATTTCAAAAAATGCCATTATTTGGCAGTGGACGCATTTGGAAGTGTAAATTATGAGGTTTCTCTCTATACTGTCTATATGTTTTTTCACGCTTGTATGATAAAAACTCGCTGGTAGAAGTTTCATTGAAGAGGCCCTGTCTCACTTCCAGTAAATTGTGTTCAAAGCATTGTGGGGATTTTATACCCGCGTAGGATCCACACATGCACCCTTGGAATTTCTCTGAAAGAAGGACTCAGTCCTTCGTGAAACTCTGAAGGATCCTTGACATTGGAACAGTCCTTCGGCAGGGGTCTATGACGTAGCGTCCTTCAAATTCGGCAGTTTGAGGATCCTTCTTTGACTTTGAGAAACATCCAGTGTCTGCATCCGCATTGATCATACCAGTCATGTACATAATCAAAACGTGCTCCAGAGCATGCTGTACTGTTTTAGAAGGTTGCAGTACATGTTTCAAGTTGATTATATCTGCCTGGAAAGTTGGAGCAATGATGGGGAGTATTGGAGCTGTGACTAAATCCGTTTTTTCAACTCTTGGTTATCACCTCTACCTTCGAGGTTATTCCACTCAAAAAGTCTGACCAACTTGTCGTCTGCCACAGCACACATACCCAGGGACTTGTGATGTCAGCTTTAGTGGCTGGCTCATTGGATTTGCAATGTGATTCACAAGAGCCATGAGGCTATGAGTTGCACCACTCCAATAAGACTCAGGACTAGGGATAGACCGATATGGATTTTTTAGGGCCGATGCCAATACCGATTTTTTTCCATCACCCTTAACCGATAACCGATTATGGACTGCAGATTTTCTTGAGCCGATATTTGGGGCCGATACTGCTAAAATAAGAAACATTTATTGAACAGTAAAAAACACTAAAACAAGATGGAAAGTTGAGGTAGAACAGGTAGATTATTATTATTATTATTATTATCATCATACATTCAAATAAAAAAAAGAGTTCAGTGCTCTTAAATCTTCCAGCAATGTCTTTATAAAATAAACAAATATTTAAGCTGAAGCATAAATAAAACAACAACTACTGTACACAGTAGGATTCAACAGCTTTGTTCAACTTAACCACATACTTTCAAATGAAAAAAATGCCAGGGAAAAATAAATCCGCGAACCCACCCACGTATCGGCCGATGCCGATACAAGTAAAAAAAACTCAAATATCGGCCCGATATATCGGCCGGCCGATGTATCGGTCTATCCTTACTCAGGACACACTTCACTAGGAGTATTCTCTCTGAGCCACCCTGCCCTGTAGCATGTCATTGGAAGATATTTGCCTTGCCTTGTCTTCAGCATTCACTTTTGTACAGTCATACATAGGGGTGAGTTCATGTACAAAAATCTCTCAACGTTTAGAGTGGGTCATTTTTTTTTCATGTAAACGCGTACACGGGTTTCACTGCTGGGTGGTGCCATTGCATTATACCAGTAAAGCCCCAGTTATCCAAATACCAACCGAACGGGCCATTTAACCAACGGTTACAGGCTTCCACTCCAAAATATCACCATTCCAACGGTCCGCCATCACGAATTCTGGTCCCTGAGTCCTGACAGTAAGCTATGGCGAGCCTGTAGAAGCCATATTTCCCATGCATGTCAGTGATTTTCCGGGGACACACGCGAGTAATTCAGGCTGACATTACCTGTTTTTCAGTGAACACCTCTGGTAATTTTATTAAAAAGCATGGCATATAGGTCCACAGTAACTTATTATTGTTATTATTATTATTATTATTATTATTATTGGGTCTTATAAGAGTGGGCTACAATGAGTACCGGGCTATCAAATCCCAGCATCCGCGGTGAGAGGACACGGAATTGTGTGCGCTTTTACGCACGCGGGTCTAGGCGATAACGGATATTTGATGTGGGAAAGATGTAGCTAGATGTATTACCTGTTTTTAAGCGGCACCGAGATACGTGGCTCGTCCGTCCGTAGCACGAGTCGTGTGCGCCACTTCACCACCAACCCATGCGTAAAAGCGCAAACAATTCCATGTCCTCTCACTGCGGATGCTGGGATTTGATGGCCCGGTACTCATTGTAGCCCACTGGCAGACGACCCCCTTAACGAACGTGCCGTTTCAATAGAATGGAGCACAAAGGCTCCTGACCTGTTGCCAAACCTGGTCTCACACCATTTCTTGTCATATTCCCAGTCTATCACAGTTAGTCAACAATTAGTACCCAGGGCCCACTGCACCGGCATAAGGTCTGACAGTCCCTCTAAAGATTTCATCCCCACTACCTGACAGCAACTAGGGTACCGTTGGCCATGACATGGGAGGTCTGTGCGACCCTCCAAGAATATGCCTCCCCAGACCATCGCTGACCCACCACCAAACCAAACATGCTGGATGATGTTACAGGCAGCATAATGTTCACCACGGCATCTCCAGACTCTTTTGCGCCTGTCACATGTGCTCAGAACCTGCAGTCATCTGTGAAGAGAATGGAGTGCTGGTGGCGGACCTGCCAGTTCTGGTGTTTTCTGGCCAATGCCAATCAAGCTTCACAGTGCTGGGCCATGAGCACAGGTCCCACTACAGGATGTCCAACCCTCATGCCACCCTCATGAAATCTGTTTCTGACGGTTTGGTCAGAAATATGCACACCAGTAGCTTGCTGTAGGTCATTTTGTAGGGCTCTGGTAGTGCTCCTCCTGTTCTTCCGCGCACAAAGGAGCAGATACTGGTCCTGCTGCTGGGTTGATGCCTTTCTACGGCCCTGCCCAGCCCTCCTTGTGTAAAGGCTGGTCTCCTGGTAATTCCTTCATGATTTTGAGACTTTGCAAGATGAAACAGCAAACCTTGTGACTATGGTACCTCACGGTACCGGGATAAGTTCAAAGTCCAATCGCAAGAGGGTGAGTGTCCATGCGCCGTCCAATAATGGCACGCGCTGGCCACCTGGCACTCAATATGCTGCTGCAATGGTTTGTTTTCCAGTGACATTTCAGGTATTAGCTCAACTATTGAGTATCTTTAAGCAGTGAAAGTTATTATTTATTTCTTTTTACTTGTAGGCTAGGTTTGTTTATATATGCTACAGTGATTTGTTTTCCTCAGACCTTTACGGTGCGAACATTTTACTCGCATTTGCGACTAAAAATAGTTTTGTGCGAGCAAAAGAAATCATCCAGGAGCATGCTGTGCGAGTACAGATTTCAACCAGCAGCAGAAAAGAAAGGCAAATCCTGCCGGTTGTGGGTTGAACGGGGGTCACAGACAGGAATACGGCGGAGCATTACAGCCACCGCAAGATAACACAGTTTACCGGCGACCGAGAAGCCTGGCTCCAGGTCCAATAATTTCCTCTTCATTGTTGTCATAAGTACCTGAACAGCTGAGCCGTGGTGGCACACAGGTATGTGATGTGTCAGAGGAGAAACGAGCCTTTCACATTTCTCTCTTTGTGGCAGGTAACGGTCCACAAACCTCACCGCACTGAAGGGACTGTTCTTAACTTATCAGAGGAGGAGGTTGGCTGGTTGATTTTTATTTTATTTATTTATTTTATTTTGATCCCCCCTATGTTAATCACTTATTGGTGTTGTTTTTGAATTATGAATAAGTCAATAGGTAATTTATTCCATTGAAATATCATTGATGTATTATAGAAAAGTGATTTCTTTTTATAAATGACAAAAGGCACATCTGCCTACTTTTTGCTGTGGTATCGTGATACTACTCAGAACTGTGATACTTTCACTGGTATCGTACCGTGGGTCCCAATTTTGGTACCATGACAACACTACATCCTGGAGGAGCTGGACTACCTGTGCAACCCGATTGGGTTGCAGGTACCGGCTCATGCTACCAGTAGTGACAAGGACACTAGCAGAACACAAAACTAGAGAAGAATCAGTTTGAAACAATAAGGAGATAGCAACTGTCTGAGGCCACCACGTGTAAAACCATTCCCTTTTTGGGTTGTTTTCTTGCTTTTGCCTCTCCATTGCCCCTGTTGTCAATTTCATTTGCACCAATGCAGGTGAAACTGATACCTGCGCTCATACCCGTGCTTCCAAAATGGACAGATTGATATCCCTTAAGTTTAACAGACTTGGTGTTATACTGTGATGATTCAGTGTTTCCTTAATGTTTTGAGCAGAGGAGCTTGTTCTAAAATTGTTGTGTAGGCCGACCTAATTTTACAAATTAGTGGTTCAAAAAAATTAACGTTGGAGGATATTTTCAAAAGTTAATATGCAACATTGAAACACAAAGCCAGTTAGTTCGTGCATCACTAATGCTTCAATATGCACACACTAAGCACTGAGCTGTTCTTGAAAGGATCCACACCATGTGTGCATCTAAACAATTTTATGTGAATTATCTCATAACAAAAGCTGGATGGAGTAAAAACTGCAGCAAACTTTCCAAAGAGCTGTCAAACACATTGCTGCACACATAAAGAAACTCTCCACTATAATCAAGAGACTTGCTATTGGCACCTCTGTGTCATCATTTGACTTCAGAAAGCAACAAATACTGAACACAGAAGAACCTGCCCAACAGCATTAAGGTCGAGACAGCCACCTCTTCTTTCTGTATTGCTTTCCTGACATTTGAACCCTGTGGTCAGGTGAGACTAAAGGCTACATTAGCTACTAATAGCTTGACACACCCCAATCTTACACCTAACTGTTGGCTGTCAAGTTGCATTCTGGGTAATTTAGGAGCCATGTTTTGAAAAGGAAGAAGAATATGTGAAATGGTTCTGCCACATCAAAATGTAACAGAACTTCCTGGGACATTCTTTGCTATGGATGCTGTTCTAGTTTAATTGTAAGAAGTTTGAATGCTTGGTCACAAGTATAGGCTCTTGAATTCAGAGCCTGGAAGAAACTGTTGCATCCTGAATGTTTTATGGACAGCCTCGGACTTGTCAGACTCTTAAAGCGACTTACCACTCAGAGGGAACTCATTCAGCAGCTCCTCTGGCAGCAGCACAGCATCTCTCCCTCTCCTCTCGCCATGCGCACACGGGAGTCAGTGTCAAGTGATTTTGGCATAAACCTTTGGGAATGTAAATCTATGCAATACTTGTGGCTTGACAAAAACTACTTATATGTGAAAGTGCGATAGTTCTGGTAGCCTAACAGCCTGTCATGGGTTACAGCGTGATGATTAGAGGAGAAATGGCAAAGCATAAAGGTCATGGTGGGAAAAAAAAAACTCAATCATTTAGGATTTTGCTAAAAGAGAAGGGAATTACCTGTTCATTTATATATTAAGATCCCAGGGTACATTTTTTGTGTTTGGGAACTGTTTAAATGTGTCATTTGTGGTGGATTTTTAGTTGGACTAATAATAAGGTATACAGAATCTGAATCTCACGCTGAGTTTTGGTTGTTGTTCACAGACTAAAGAAATGAGAGATCATTTTTGTTAGGTTTTTACAGAATATTTGAAGGCAAACTATTAGGTTGACATGTAAAATTATATCACTTATTTTGTTGCAATTCTAGGTTCTTAAATTAATAATAAAATATCTTTATAACTAATTTGTCATTTTGTCAAGAATATGGTTATTGCAAAAATACCCTGAAATATTGTGATATTATTTTAGGGCCATATCCCCTACCCCTATTTCCAGTGCAGCTATTCACATGAAGTTTGCACCCATCATTGATTAACTCAATAAAACTATACAGGCAAAAAAATTGTAACATTTCAATCCAAAATAAGTTATGTACAATAAAGTGGAATAACACAGGGAAAAAGTATTGAACGCACCAAATGAAATGAAAAGTTGGTGGAGAGCTTTTGTTTGCAGCAGCAGCTTTAAATATGCTTCCTGTATGAAGACATCAATCTGTCACGTGGTTTAGATGATACTTAGGTCCATTCATCCACACAGACAGTCTTTAAATCCAGAAGATTGAGGGACCAGTTGGTGAGTCTTGATCTTCAGCTTCTTCCACAAATGTTATGTTAGATTTCAGTCTGGTGATTGACTGGGACATTCCAACACCTTTATTTTCTTCCTCTGAAACCATCTGAGAGTCTTCTTTGTAGTATGTTTTGGATCTTTGTCCTGCTGAAAGATCCACCTGTGTCTCATCCTCACCGTTCTGGTGGACAGATTCTTTTCAAGAAATTTGGATTCTGCTGGTGCAATGGTAAGAGAAACAACCCCATACCATGATGCTGCCACCTTCAAACTACATAGTAGGTGTGATATTTTTGAGTTATATGCAGAGCCATTTCTCCTCCAAACATGGTGCACCATATTTTTGCCCAAAAGCTTGTTCCATAACATTTGGAGAAGCCTGTAGATTAGGAGAACATTAGTGTAATCAGAGGAGACAGAAATCTAACCTTGCTTCAAGAAGTATGACGTGCTGTGTTTGGAGGAGCAATGGCTCTGCATATGACCTTAAAAGTTCCACAACTTCAGTGTAGTTTGGAGGACAGAGCATCATGGTATGGGGCTGTTTCTCTTTTCATGGTACCAGCAGAACCCAAATGATCAAAGGGTAGATGAATGGAGCCATGTACCAAGAATTTTACTGACTGAATCACACTGTCTGTAATCAGCTGAATGGGTATGATTTTGTCCTAAAATGTACTGATGGGGCTCCATGTTAAAGTGTGTAAACACTCTAGAGATGGACATTACAGATAGTGAGTGATGCCTGAAGAGAGACTCTCCCAACAGCTAAGACTACATTTAAATGATCAACTCATAAGTGTACTGCTTGGCCCTGTATTACAGCACTAACAAGCTCTCCCCTTTTGTCCAGCTGTGATCATTGTGAGTCACGACGCCCGGCTCATCACAGAGACTCAGTGCCAGCTGTGGGTGGTGGAAGACTGTACTATCAACCAGATTGATGGAGACTTTGACGATTACAAGCGGGAGGTGCTGGAGTCCCTGGGAGAGACAGTGGTCAACAAGGTCAACCCTTGATCACACAGCCACTGTCAGGACACAATGCTGTGCTACACCGTGTCCCTCCGTCGTATGCTACACACACTCCATCTGGGCCCAGTTGGCTTTTCTCTCTATTAAACATTGCTAAGTAAAAGGTTGGCTTTGTTGGGGCTATCTTTTCCCTATCTTCTGGTCTAGAACACCTGTAACAGCATGAAGTTGGACAGATCCTGGAGGGTCTTTCCTACTGTTGATTTCTATAAATATAGGAGGTAAAAATGTGTCTGCTCAAGATCTACAAAAGCTAAACAATAAAATTAAACATTTTTTTCTCCATGTTTCTATTGTGCAGTTTATTTACATACCAGAAGGATATGAAATTCACATGGTCCAGTAGATGTACATATGTATAGCAAACCAGACAGTTACTGCATTATGGGCAACAACATCACAATGATATCACCAAATGAACTGCCTCTGGAGTCTCCATCACTTTAAGTAAACCTTGTATGTCTTCTTCACCTTGGCCACTTCAGTCTCATCAGGTGTTATTTCACTGTACCATTTATACCAGGTGTCACCCGAGGTTAATGAATGAGGAGGTGGTGTTGACCCCACAGCATCATGGGTATTGGAGTAATCCTCCCCTGAAAATTCCACATATGGAATCTGAAAGGGGAGTAAGCCTGAAAGAGAAGACAGCGTGTTGGAATTGATGCCTGACTGGTTCCGTTATTAAAATAATCACTTTAACCATCTGATGACATCAGAGAAATTCCTTCAGTTCACCTAACCTGCAGAACCTGCTGTGCCCCACTCCAACAAGCTGCCTCACCACTGGCTTTTCAATGAGTCAGTGCTCCAACAGGGTTTTCCACTCTCACAATAGGACACACTTGAGATTATAATATTTATAAATGCAAACAATTTCAAAACTGCATCTAAATGGTATTACATTTACAAAGCATCCGACTCAAAAGCTGCATATGTAGTATTTACATCACAGGTGCGACCAAGTCATTGTTTTGCAAGTCCCAGGTAGGTCAAGTCCTAAACAGAGTTTTGAGTCCTAAACAAGTAATAATGCACTCTTGACCAAATGTCATGCCATTTTAAGAGTAAATAATAAATTACAAATATCATGAATGCTTTTAAAAATTTGTATTTATCTGCTGAAACATGTTCATTACAACAAGTGCAACTGAAATTTATCATAAAAAAGTAGTGCTGACATTGCACTTTCAAAGCATGAAGCACTATTAACCATAACAGAATGAATTTTTGTGTTTCTGGCCTGTCTTGCTGTAAAGTAATCCTGTATTTGGGAAAAAACGTCAATTTCTTTTTAATCCCAAATGTGTAAGATACCTTCTGTAAGACAATCTTTCCTTTCTTGTAGATGTCAAATTACGTTTGATAAAATGTCTCTCCATATGTGCCAATTATTGGCACCCTTCTATAATGTCATCTGTAATGACATGACAACACACAACCACCTTTGGATGATATTTTTTCTGTTGGCACACTGGTGGAGGTGCAGCAGTATGGCTCAATGTGGATGAACACATTACGAGACGCTGTAAATGTAATATCCAAAATCCTATTGGTAACGCATTATATTACTTTGTTACTGCTAAAACGCAATATATTACGTAATAAATTACAAAATTAGCACATTATCCCAACACTGATAAGTGTGAGCTTCAATGGCTGCTGCCATCATTAGTCATTAGTCATACTTCTACTGTTATTATACACATATGACTATTGTCACACTTGTATACTGCCAGATATTAATACATACTTTCAACATATTGTACCGCAGTAGCCAGAACTATAACTATAATATTATTACTTTCAATAATGTTGTAAGCTACTGTCATTACCTGCATCTCTCTCTCTCTCTTTCTCAGTCTCATTGTGTCATGTGGATTACTGTTAATTTGTTATGCTGATCTGCTCTGTACGGCATCTATTGCACGTCTGTCCGTCCTGGAAGAGGGATCCCTCCTCAGTTGCTCTTCCTGAGGTTTCTACCGTTTTTTCCCCCCGTTAAAGGCGTTTTTTGGGGGAGTTTTTCCTTATCCGCTGTGAGGGTCATAAGGACAGAGGGATGTCGTATGCTGTAAAGCCCTGTGAGGCAAATTGTGATTTGTGATATTGGGCTTTATAAATAAAATTGAATTGAATTGAACTGAATTTGTCAGAACCTCCAAACCAGGGAAGCTATTTTAGCAGCGTGCAGAGAAATTATGCTTGGTGTTTGGCAATATCTGGTCAGCTCTTCTGATCATCCTTCAAACTGCTGAGATTGAACGTTGGCCAATTGATCAGTACCCTTATCTGCAAGTGTTCAATTTATAACCCTCACTCATCACCTGCTCTGGCTGCTTAAGTAGAGAGGGCGAGTTGATTGTATACCGGGAGATTTTTAAATCCTGCAGCGGCGCTCATCATTGAGCAGTGGCAGAGTGCTGCTGTGCTAATTACACACAGGGAAACAGTGCAGGATATGAAGGAAATAAAAGGATTTGCAGCACACTTAATAACTTTTCAATCTTTGGGCTTGAGGAAAGGTATCAAATACTTTCTTGTCCAACGGCTGAAGTCCCAGTGAAGTCACAAGTCATTGGTGTCAAAGTGCAAGTCATTTGCAAGTATTTTTTGATTTTCAATTCAATTTTATTTATAAAGCCCAATATCACAAATCACAATTTGCCTCACAGGGCTTTACAGCATACGACATCCCTCTGTCCTTAGGACCCTCACAGCGGATAAGGAAAAACTCAAAAAAAAAAAAAAACCTTTAACAGGGAAAAAAACGGTAGAAACCCCAGGAAGAGCAACTGAGGAGGGATCCCTCTTCCAGGACGGACAGACGTGAAAGTTAAAGGAAATTAAAGGGATCAAATCTGTGACTCAAATCGAGATTTGAGTCCGAGTCATATGATTTCCACACCTCCGAATCACATCCCCATATTGAAGTTGCAATACCACAAAGCAAAAAGGCTAAATTTAAGGTGATAATCCTAATTTCTATCAGCAGTACTTTACTGGGCCTTTGCATAAAATGAATATAGTGGCAGGACATCCACAAGTGTTGCAAATTAATACCAGTCACTCTGATTACCCCAATGGCTGCTGAGGTCTTAAAAATGGTCTACTGTATTTTAGGGCTGCACAATTCTTGATAAATGAGAATCACATTTTTGTTTTGGTCATCTATGGCCTGACCTCACAGATAGCTTGTGGTTAATTTGATTATTCGATTGGTTAATTGTTAGCAAAGCGGCAGGTTCAGGAAGACTGTCAGCCTAGAAGTGCAATTGTGCGTGCTGCAGCTGGGACAAATTATGACCACTCATTCTAAATATGCAATTCTCCAAAGCAAAGATGGCAGAATGGCTATCCTTCAGAAATGAGATTGCATTTATGCCTGAATCAAGAGTGTGATCTTTTAACAATCAATCGTGCAGCCCTACTGGATTTGAAAATTTGCCAGATCAGTTTCTATCTTTTACTCCTCAATCCATCTCACCTGAGGCAGCTGTGAACTAATTTGAGATAAAGATACTTTGTAACTTTTAACAAATTCCTATTAAAATGCAGCCTTAGTCCTAATATAACATGTAGCAAGACTGAAAGTCAAAACCTAATTTAGGATTAGCTTTTGAAAAATACTGGGTTGTACAGGGGACATGGGAAATTGTACTTTTCTGCTGCCACTAGGTGGCAATCCAGAGTCACATTTACTGAGGGTACCTGTACGTATGCCATGTGACATGGCGTGTTATCCTGCTGGAAGTAGCCATCAGAAGATGGGTACACTGTGGTCATAAAGGAATGGACACAGTCTGCAGCAATACTCAGGTAGGTAGGCTGTGTTTAAATGCTCAGTTGGTACTAAGGGGCCCAAAGTGTGCCAAGAAAATATCCCCCACACCAGTAAACCACCAGCATAAACCATTGATACAAGGCAGGATGAATCCATGCTTTCATGTTGCTTATGCCAAATTCTGACCCAACCATCTGAATGTCGCTGCAGAATCAAGACTCATCAGACCAGGCAACGTTTTTTTCAATCTTCTATTGTCCAATTTTGGTGAGCCTGTGTGAATTGTAGCCTCAGTTTCCTGTTCTTAGCTAACTGAGGTGGCACCCTGTGTGGTCTTCTGTTGCTGTAGCCCATCTGCTTCAAGGTTTAATGTGTTGTTTGTTCAGAGATGGTCATCTGCATACCTTGGTTGTAACGACTCGTTATTTGAGTTACTGATGCCTGTCTAATCATCCAGTCTGGCCATTCTCCTCCGACCTCTAACATCAACAAGGAATTTTGGCCCAGAGAACTGTCGCTCACTGGATATTTTCTCTTTTTCACACCATCCTCTGTAAACATTAGGAATGGTTGTACGTGAAAATCCCAGCAGATCAGCAGTTTCTGAAATTCTCAGACCAGTCTGTCTGGCACCAACAACTATGCCATGTTTAACATCACAGAAGTCACCTTTCTTCCATTCTGATGAAATAAGTTTCCCCACCCCTTTGGATGTCCTTTTATCCCCATAATCTGAAGTGTTGTTTGGTGTTACGTACCATGATCTCTTGCTGTGTTGATGGTCTCATGAAGCTTCTTCTGCTGTTTCATACACACACCTGCAGATAGTACAACCAACACAACATGAGCCATCTGATAGTAGACTAGAAGACCCTTATGCATCAATACATGTGCTCACTTTGGTGACATATTGACTCACCAGTCAGAGTGGGATCATACACCATTCCACTGTAGGGACTAATGAACTGCTGCAACAGTTTCACATTCTGCAGGAGAAGATGCATTTGGGTTGGCATACCATCGTAGAAGAAATGAGGTAATCAGTTGAACTGCACAATGTCACAACATCAAGCTATACATGTTATATGGAACTGTGCCCTGATGATGTGATTTTGATACCACAACAGCTAATTCTTTACTGCCAATATTACTGTGGCCCTGAGAGCTCAACACTTCAAATAAAGAAAATATACAAATAAGCAAAAACACAATTTTAAAAAACATCAACTTGACAACACATCACCATCTGGAATAGGTAGCAAATAAAGAAAACTCAACTAGATAGAGAAAATTGTGCAGAAAAGCCCTGCAAGTAGCACACCAAGCCAGTGGAAACTTTTTCCAGGGGACACTAAACACAGTGGGGATGTGCTTGTTGGAATCAGCTCCTCGTCAGTGGTTTTAGAAAATTAACAAAAATGTAGTTAAGTTTTTCTGTTTTGGGTTTTTTTTTTACATTGTGATGGCATGATTCAGATATAATTGCAGATCTGCTGTTAACCTAGTGTTAGCCTTCTGCTTATTATTAACCTGCCAATTCGAATAATCTTACAAAATACACAGTTAATTGTGAAACAGGCTCATGTTGTTCGCTGGCTATAATATTCATGGTTCCTTTTGGAACCTGTAACACCAAGTGAAGCTTGCAGTAGTTTTTACTAACAGGACTATTAAAATGAAACCTCTCACTTTCCATCTTTTGTTTAGTAGTTTACAGTGAAGAAACTGCTGCCCGTTGTTTCATTACACAAAGAGTAAATATACATTTTTATGATTCATACCATCCAACTGCAACTTCATTTGATTTGTTTGAAACCACTAATGAAACTTTGTTTTAATTTTGTCCTTGAACATTACTTGGTACAGTTCTGAAAGAAACTACTGCCAACTAACTTAACATTCATTGTACTGATGATGAGTAACATGAAATATGAGGTCATTTAGAAACAGTGCTTTCATGGTCAGTATTTTAATTTTACACTGTAAAATGTCCCACTCAGTGAATATCAAGGTCAAAATTCTTTAATAACCACATTTTAGGATCCTTATAAAAATAGAGCTTGTTATATGTGTTTATGACAAAAGTAATGTGGCTGGTGTATACTTCTCAGATATTTTACCTTTGGAATTTAGATTTTTATCAGTTTAATCAGTCTAGATTAGTCTAGACTAGATCAGTCTGATTATGGTGATTTACACTGGATGGCTGATGCCCACAGATTTTGACAAAATGCTGTGACCCAGATTTTACTTGAATTCCTAAACCATTTTTCTTGTGGTCCTTGTATTTAAAGCACATTCTACCCATTGTACTCTAGTCTCTCTTAAAACTGAAACAACTTTACAGAAGCACAGTATGATAAAAAAAATTGACTATCTTTCTCACTGATTTTTGAATAGAAATGTGTCTCATCAGCTCAGAAGAACAATGAAGCCACAGCCACAAGGATGTACAAATCCTGTTTGGACTGCAGAGGATATTGCAACTTGATACTGCAAATTATTATCTGAGGCTCTGTCAAGGTGGTGCTCTGTGATAGAATTGTGAGGCTGCACGTGTAGTGTACCATGGTTGAGTGAGGATTCAACCAAATCCCATTCTGAAAATAGCAGGGATGCATGATAATGTCAGCATGTTATTGGCATTGACCGATATTGGTTTTAAAATAAACTATCAGAATTGGCCAACATTATCGGTATTGGCCAATATTTGCTTTAAAATGAACTATCACAATCAGCCAATATGCTTTTTCTTATTTTGCACGATGTATGACTATTACATACATTGAAAAGCATTCTATTTCATGTCTCCATCTGCTGGTGGGCCATCATGATAAGAGTATCCATGCATAATATGATGTTAATTCCACTACGGAAGAGGCTTGAAGATCACTAAACTTAGGTAGAGAAAAATGGATATATTGGTATCAGTATCTGTTACCATTTGAATTAGTTGTTATATATCAGCATATTGGATATTGGCAAAAAAATCCCATATCATGCATCCCTAGAAAATAATATCAGACCTTCCTCCTCGTCTGAACTTGGGCTGTTACCTATAATACCCAGTCCATTTATGCAGCAAGATGCTCCAGGTTCAAATATTGTGGACAAGTCAAGCATGTATTCCTTTTTTAAAAAAAAACAAACAAATTAGTGACATGAGCAGGCCTAGTACTTGATTACAATAAAAGTCTCAGAGGCAAAAGACTGATGACTGATGTCTAACAGAACACTACAGTGTAGTGTAACTCAATGACCATAAGTGTGACTGAGACACTAACTCAATCAATTCAATCAATCAATTTTATTTATAAAGCCCAATATCACAAATCACAATTTGCCTCACAAGGCTTTACAGCATATGACATCCCTCTGTCCTTAGGACCCTCACTCACCTGATAGTGGATGATAATGTTTGGATCCCGACAAACCGGACAGGGGTTTCCACATATCTTGTCACCTCTCTACAGAGACAGAATCAGTGTTAATGTCACTTTACATGACAGATGTGATGCATGGACCTGATGAAAGATGGATTAAAAGAGAAATATTACAATGCAGGTCTTGCGTGTCTTCTGTGGGGGGATGCCTCCTTTGTGGTTCCGTCTATACCCCACCCATACTGAATTGGTTCCATATCTCTCAGTGTACTCTGTCAGGAGAAAGGAATATAAGTAAAACCAAGTATGTGGATGCAAATGAGATTTAACTCTTTTAGGTACCTTCACTCTCCAGATAATCCCAGGGTCTGTCCTTGTAACGGCAGAGAACCTCGGCAGCCTGAGCAGCAACTTCATCCTGGAGTGATGTTGCTTTGCAGAAAAAGTGACTTGGAAGTCCGAATGGAGAGAGAGTGGGGCATGATCTCACAGGGAGCCTCTGCAGACAGGTCTGGATGCAAAAGAAAATCATCTCACCACTGTATCATCACCTCATCCCCAACACCTTCAGCCAAATGTGACGGATGCATGAGACCCATTACTACATGGATGTATATGAGTCGGTCAACATGAAACGCACTTGGCTCCCTATAATGTTTGGCCTAACTTTAAAACTGCCGAAATGCTATGAACCACTGGTCTTTGAATGCCGTGCTGCTGGGAGGGTAAGAAATGTAACGCTGAGCCGTCAGAATACAGTTTCCTGTGTTCTATACAGCGCGAATTATTGCCGAGAAGTTGTCATTTTCTAATTTAATCAAGTTAGCGCAAGGGTAATTTTTACCGTAAGGTTACACAACATCTCATTGTACTCTCAGATACTGTGTTTCATCTGACTTCTCAGAACAAACTGCTCACACATAATTGAATCGGGTAATGTGTATATCACAGCATAGTTACAAGAAATACCTGATACTGTCGTAATGGATGCGAAATTGAAGGCGACACACGGCACAAAACCGTAACGATGCCTTGGAAGGAGGCCGCCATTTTCTTTCAGTGGGGGTGAAGGTGAAAGGTAAAAGTTCAAGCGATAATTCAGTAAATATCGTTTTATTTTATTTTATTTTATTTTATTTTATTTCAAAATTTTAACAACACTAATTGCTTTATATTGTGTGTAAAACAACAATTTGTAATTTTTCTTTTACTCTGTTGGTCATAGATGATTGTTAAAATGTTGTGTTCTGGGTGACTGGTGCATGTGACCATCCAAACCAGGACACACAAACCAATCGCCATTTTTAAGAAATATTATTAACTACATTTATAAATAAAATAATGACTACAACCCAATTACGTCAATACCATTTGTTAGTGTTCTTTAATACATAATCAATAATGCAAATACACTCAACTTTAAATGAAAATCTGGGGAATAATTCAATGTAACAGTTTCCAAAATGTGTAATACGCCATTATGCCCTTCACTGGGCAGAGAAAGACACATGTCCACCATTTTGTTACAACGAAAACAGAAAAACATTGGCCGTGACGTAAAAAACGTCACTAAGTATAAAAGCCAAGTCCGTCCTCTTCGACCTCATTCCTGGATTTGTTCAGAGGTAAGTCGTGTTAGTAAGACAGAAGTGTTATTGTCAAGATTTTATCCGTCTAACATGTGAAATTACTACAGTATGTCTTCAAAAATCAACAAAGTACTTGAATAACTACGAAGGACGACGAAATTTGTCAAGACTTGAAATTAAATGTGTGTTTGTTGTGTGTTTTGCAGGTATGAATTTGCTTTGCCGAAGACTGAAGCGTCGAGGACTTTGAACAACTCTACTCAAATTCATATTTTTTTTCTTCAAGTAATGGACATTTGACTACTATTTTTGCCTCCAGTTTGTTCCTGAAGGAAAGGCTAACGTTAGCTTTTAGCTATCACAGCCCCACCCATAAGAACTTTCAGTTGATATTAAAACCATGAAGGTTGACGATATAAAATTTATGAAATAAGAGATATAAGTGCCTGAAAAGCACACTCTATTACACCCGAGACGCTGAGGATCTATAGTATCAATAGTAAGTTGACTTTGAAGTTAAATTGAATCGAGATCAATTAAATGAAAATGGTTGTAGATGATAAGCTTACTAGCTAGTTAGCTGGCACCGTCAATTAGCTTGGTTCTTGGCAAATAATTTGGGTATAACCAATGTTATAGTATGAGCTCACACAGGAAAGTAGACGGAGGCACAAGGCTCCGTTTCTTTGTGTGTGAGACGGAATGGACGAGTTGTACAAATAAAACTAAATACTGAGTAAATTCGTAAAATAACCATAAGCAATCTATTCATAAAGATTGCCGTAGGCATAATTGTTAGAAAGCAAATTCCAGCTCATGAAGTCGGACTTTTTGCCTGCCAGACTTGTTTTGTAGGGGCTGCTCCACGGAACGAACACCCACCGCAATCTATACATAAAGATTGCGTTAGCATGAGGATTGTGGACATACTTAATGAAGCACTGTGTGTTGATATGTCGGTAATTAAAACACAGGGACTTCCCGAAAGCACGCATCATGTACTCGGCAATCTGTGGATAAAGATTGCAGGATGACTCAAGCGAAGTGGTTTTGCGAAGCACTAACAGTTGGGATTGGCAATATGGTGGACGGGTTGTGGTTTGCCTTTCGTCCTCGGACAGCTCCGGGGGCTAGACGTGTTCTCGGAGCAACATTTGGGAGTTCTTTCAAAACTGAAATGCAGAAAAAAGTAAACTGATGTCCATCGCATTTTCTGACTGCAATTCGCGTAAGATTCAGTAGATATGTGGTGCTCGTCGACTTGTTTTCCAATCAGCCAGCACGGTCTTAACAAGAAGAGCCATTGTTGCTTGTGTAGGGATTGGTTTGCCGTCGTCGAAGTGGTTAACGGAGGGAGGGCCCTGATTAGTAGCCAGTCTCCAGCTCCCTCCCCTTTGACAAGCATCTTAGCCACAGGAGCAAGCTTGTTCTCAGCTATGACACATGTCAGGTTCAGCGCAAGCCTTTTATAGGCTGCATGAGCTGCTCTTATATAACCGAGGGCGTTTTACATTGCTATTTGATTAGTTTTGTTTGGTGTTGATGAATATGTCTTGTTGCCTTAGTCATAGTCAAGTCTGTTGTTGCACAGATGTGTGTGTGTGTGTGTGTGTGTGTGTGTGTGTGTATATATATATATATATATATATATATATATATATATATATATAATATATATATATACACGCACACACACACACACATATATATATATGTGTGTGTGTGTGTGTGTAGTAGAATGCTTGGTCATTGAGTACATTCCTATTTTGTTTTACAATAATGTATCAGTGATACACAGAATGACAATGCACAAATAATGTTCTTTCCCCCACTGAACCAGGAACCAGGGGCATGTTTTAACACTGATTTTGTGTATATGTGTAACAGTTGTGACATTTACAGGAATTGGGTTATTTGCAGTGTTGTGGAGGTCTGAGACTTTATAAAACTTCTACTACAACAGTTACACGGGTAAGACCTAACTGATTCCTCACATCATGACATTTCCAATGAATTGATTTCCAACAGGGTTGCCGGTTGTGTACTTGAGTTGATAAATTGGCACGAAAACAGTTTCTTCATAAAATATATAAACATACAAAAATATGTGCATGCTTATAAGAGTCAACCCAAGCAGTTCTATCAGGAACCATTTACAGGTTAGGTTATTAATAACACCTTTTGTTATGAACATTTTTTAGATTCATAAAATTGAAGACATTCATAATGGCCAAATGACTTGGTGTTGGCTGTCTGTCTGGATCATTGATTTTTTTCCATAGTTAGTACTTAGACTGATGGAAATTATTAAACATTAAACGCCTTTCATTCATGAGTTTGTTTTACTGTCAGATTAATGTGTGACAGTTATGACCAATGTTATTGGATGTTGCACTAACAGTTTTATTAATTTGTAATGCATTTTTCCATTGTGTAACTACATAGACAGAACAGTGCCAGTGTGTAAACATAAAGTGACCTGTAGGCGGCAGTAAGTGCCCTGATATCTACCTCTGGCTGGAACAGTCGATAGTGATGTCATTAACACCACTGTAGTCTGAGTCACCACTGAGTATTTATCAGACTAATGCTACAGTTTTCAAGCATTTCATACTTGATACGAATACCTCCAATCACACTTAATTGGTGCATATAATTTTAATTTGTACCATTTATTTAATCATTAAATTGTAAAAATGGGGTTTTACAAGGCACTATTGATGCTTCTGTTACTATTCTCCTTGTTTAAGTTGCATTTTTGCATAAATGTGAATGATTGTGATAGGCGTGTGGCATTAAAAATTTGATGAATCATTACCAGTAACATTTCTTTCAAAAATGAATCTCTTCGGCTTTTTTTCACTTGAACAGAAGTTTGACCCTTTACTTTGTTTTGTGTTTGATACATATGGAGATAATATGTATATTTGTGAAAAAAAAACATTCTTGCTACTTAATATATATTAATAGTTAGGTCTGATATGATCAGCGAAATCTTTCAGTAAAGAAAATTTAGGTAAATAAAAATAAGTCAATTAATAGTGGATGTGTTTAATTTTGTTTGCTGTTTAATAATGTGCAGTTTAGTTCTCAGCATTACTGCTACTATTTCAATCATAGTCTGTAATGCCCCTCACTCTATAATTAATATTCTGTCAGTCTAAATGTTCTGTGCCATAGAGGACACATTCTGGAGGCACTTGGAATAAGTTACAGCATCTGTCACTTGGTCCCTGCTAAGCTGGTGTCAAGTTGGCCCCGTGAAGCACTCCAAGAATCCCGAGTATGAGCCAGCACATGAAAGTCTTCCTGCACTGTGGATGTTTGACTGCCAGAGCAACTGAGTGCTGTGTGGCAGGGAGCAACTGTCTGGGGCTGCTGATTTGTGTGTGTACATGTCAGCCCAATCATCAATCTAGATTAACATTACTTATTTTTTCAAAGCCTGATATACCAATCATTAACTGGATAGTAGGTGAGAGTGGTGTGCTCCTGAATCACTGCTGTGACTTGCTTTGTAAGAGAATATGCTGCTGATCAAACTCAGTAAATCTGATGAGTCCTTGTTGGCAAGTTCCAGGTGTTGATCTGATTTGGGTGTTGTGTGTCGGTTCTTTGGACCAAGATGTTGACGGAATGTCCTTTACACAGACAGGCTGGTGTAGTTGCCCACTGGATCATTGAAGTGAGATAATTATGGATGATGGTCAGTGGTGGGGTGAATCCGTCTGCACTCTGACCTTGTTGGCCTGATGCAGTTTAGATTTTTGTGTGATTGATGTTAAGCAGCTTAGAGTCTTGATGGGACATTTTTGGAACAAAACAGATTGAAGTAGTTGAGGTTTGATACCTTAAGATAGTTTGGGTGGAATTCTGTAGCATGGCACTTTTCTTTTTGGCAGGTAAAAAGTCCCTACTAAAGAGCATTGTAATACTTCCTCAAAGTCCAAATGCTTCTTGTACATACCAGAAAATATAATACACCTGTGTCCTGTTGGCATGTGTATTAATATTTTGAGGTGTGTATTTCAGACATGGCAGGGGAACCAGTGGACCCCCGAGAGATTTTGAAGGGTGTGGAGGCTCTGCTGGGGAAGGATGGAGAGCTCCGCAGCCTGGAGGGAGTCCCAAAGGTGTTTAGGTGAGGAACTGTTCCTGGATGTGACATGACCTTTAATTGATTTACTGAATCCTAACTCTTACACTAGGTGATATTGTAACACCTTTGCTCTTTTTAATGCAGCCTGATGAAAGGTTCAACCAAGATGGTCAGTAGATGTATGTACCTGAACATCCTCCTGCAGACAAAATCCCATGATGTGCTTAACAGGTGGGACCTAACTCTACTGTCAACACTATATACTGCAAATCTTGTTCTTAATTAATATGGTAATTAAAACTGGTATGGATCAAAGTATGAAGACATTCCATTCAATTGTAAAAACTGTAGACTTACAAAAAACAAATTTAAGCTCAACTCAAGGTTTGCTTACTAGCTTTTTTTTTAGAGTTTCAAAGTCCACTCTTGTAAAATTCAAAACTGTAGTGAAATGAGGATGAAATAAACATACACTATACAAAAGAATACTGCTCTTTTAGAAGCAATTTACAAAAATAGAAAAGTGTTCAAACTAAAAAAAAAAATAAATAAATAATCAAGTGCATAAATGAATCATAAGTAGGGCTGGAACCATACCACATTGTAAGTAAATGTTTCTTGAGTCAGTATCAAGTTAAAACTCTGTTTGTTCTCTTAACACAGTTTCACATTATGGTGTTTTCTGATGGTAAAAAAGAAAGGAATTGTGTTAGGAGAGGTCAAGAAGCCACAGGCTTATACAAACGGACCTCCCCTCAACTTCAGGAGAAAAACAGACTGACAAAAAAGGGGAGAAAAGCAGACAAAAGAACTAAACTAACATTATACAAAATAAGCAAATGTTAAATGACATGAAGCACCCTGAGCAGTCAGTGGAAAATAATCCAATAAAAATCAAGAAATAAATAGAACACAGTGCAGAGGAAAAAGGGGGGAAATGTGTTAATATACAAGTTAAGAGATAATTAGACATCATGAATTAAATGTAATGATAATATCTTTTTAAAATGTTGTAAGGATAAAGGGCTTCTTACATCATGTACTTTGGTGCTCCAAATGTGTATACTGCAATATCCGAGGGAGTACTGGCCATGTTTCAGTTTGTAAAAAGGACGGTCGAGCTGATTAACCTGTCTGGTGTTATATGAATGAATTTGATCAACGAAATTTAAAGAATTTGCTAAGGGATGATGGTAGAGAGGAAGATGAGAACATGTATGTATATATAGACACTCATATCTGATGAATATTTATATCATATACTAAAAGAAGGTTATTCATTAGTTTCGTGATCAGTGAAACAAAGGCCTCTTTAAAATCAGAAAGTTGCCAATCTTATAAATCATTATTGCAGCAAGTAAAGTTTATGCAGATTTGAAGAGTATGTATTTGCCCAAACAATATTACCATAAATCATGGGATAATATAAAGATAATTAACAAGAAACCTTAAAGAAACTTTGTAATTTGCTTTTTCATCTTCCTTGAGAACATACAGCTTATTGCACTCTGTAGCAGACTTCTATCAACAAACCACACAGACATACTACTTAATCCAACAGTGAATGTATCCTACAAACAAGTATTGTGTTTTTTTTTATCCAAAGCCTGGTAAATCTTCCTCAGTGCCGTCAAACTGCACACACTGTAGATCATTTTGACTCAGTCCCACATCCTGACAGAAATACTCAGTATAGCGAATGTAAATCTGCCAAAGTAGTGAGAGACTCAGTCACAGAGTAGCACCAGCAGCATTATGTAAGGGAATCAATGCAACATCTACTCTGAAAATAACTACTTATAATAATCTCAGCAATCATTACCATATTCTAATTGATCTGCAAGTGTAATTAGTGACCATCTCAGTCCTTTGTTATGAATATGTTGTTCCCTTCTTCATCCAGGTTTATCAGAGTTGGTGGTTACAGGATGCTCAACTCCTGGCTCACCTACTCCAAAAGTACCAACAACACCCCCCTGCTGCAGCTCATCCTGCTCACACTGCAGAAGCTGCCTCTCAAAGTGGACCACCTCAAACAGGTACTGTCACAGTCTGTCCACCAGAACATTCCCACAGTAAGCCATACAGGCCACTGTAGCATCTTACATAGATAGATTGGTTGATTGATTTATTGCCATTTGTGCAGCTACAGGACAGTACAGGTAGAATTGAGTTTAATTTGCATAATTCTCAAATTCAGCTTTGTAAAAAAGGCAAGAAAGGCAATTAAAGGAGCAGCATAAAACAGAAGATACACACAAAAATGAAACTTATCACTATGAATCACTGCACAAAACAATGGAGATGGAAAAAAGACTATGACAGAGACATAATAATGTGCTTTTTTAAAAAAAAAAAAAAATTATTATTATTTTTTAAAGATTATTTTTTGGGGCTTTTGCCTATAATTGACAGGAGAGTGTGACATGAGGGAGTGAGAGAGAGTAGGGGGAGGACATGCTGCAAATGGTCGCAAGCCGGAGTCGAACCCTCTGTATATGGAGGCATCTCCTCTGTATATGGGGCACCAGCACTATCCACTACGCTACCGACGTGCCGTAATGTGCTTTTTTGTCTGTCTCTTAGAACAACACGGCCAAGCTGGTGAAGCAGCTTAGCAAGAGTGCAGAAACCGAAGGTCAGTTTGCCTGTACATCAAAAATCAAATCTAAACTCTGCGTGTATATGTCAGTTGTGTGTATCCCACTAACATACTTGTCCTTTCCTTTTAGAGCTCAGGAAGTTGGCGTCTGTGCTAGTGGATGGCTGGATGGCTACAATTCGCTCTCAGAGTGTGTCAAGCAGCAGCAACTCTCCTGCCGGTATAGGCTGATGGTTTCTCTTTTGAAAAATAATAACTTTATTTCTATAATGCTTTTCTAAACCAGAGTTACAAAGTGCTTCACAGTGCAATGTCATGCAATATGAGAAAACAAAGAAGTAGAAGAACATCATTTATAGAAAATGCAATTTAAGAATGATATATGTACTATGTACCTAAAATACATATATACACATACAAAATTATACAATGTTATACAAATGCCAGTCTGTGCAGGTGGTTTTTAACAGCTTTGTAAACTGAGGAACTGACTCATCTGATTTAATGTTAAAGGGAAGTTTGTTCCACAGCTTTGAGGCTAAAACAGCTGTGATGCTGTTGTGATCCCCACATTCTGTACCAATTGTAAACGGTGCCTCCTATCTGCACCTCCTATCTTCTAACAGGTAGTGACAAACTCTTTCTTCATCTTCTAGATAAGAAAAAGAAAAAAGAAGAAGGCAAGGTAACAGTGCGGGATTTAAAGGAAAGGAGTGGAGATGAAGAGAAGAAGAAAGAGAAACCGAAAGCTCATGCACCCAGCCACACAAAGATTCGGTCCATAGGTAAACTTCAGCTGATGAGCAGGGATGTAGTTAGCCCTGAAAGTTGTCTTTGAAGAAGTTCTGTACAAGATAATTAATATGTTTTGTGTTGTGCAGGATTGGAGATGGACACTCCCAATGTGGCTCTTGCTAAGAAGGCGCCCACTGCCCCACAGCTGGGTGACAAGTACAACATCAAGCCTCCAGTCCTCAAGAGGCCAAGGTACTGTCTCCTCCTGTAGGAATGTTGCCTCATGACAGACTCATTTATACCAAGCAGTCCGATTCAGTTCAGTCACTTCTCTTTGTTACACATTGGAACCGTTATTCTTATGTTTCCATCGTCAGAAGTTGTGGATGGTACCAATAGAACAGTTCCAGTTTTTTCGTTACCTCTCTGTTCAGGTACCTAGCACACTGACCCAATACTAAAAGGTGGAGCTGCAGTCAGTTGATTGGTCAATAGAGATTTATTGCTCTTTCTTGACAAGAGAGACCCCTACAGGGGTGAGCATACAGGTCTGACCCACTGCATGTAGACTGTGGCTAAAAACCTGCCATTCAGCCACTGATTTCGGCTGACCTTCGCCCTCCTGTTTGACTTCACTAATGTACCTATCTTTTCCGTTGTAATAATATTCTGCTCGAGCCACATTCAGCCAGCAAATCGCCTGTGGTGTTAACAGGTTCAATGAGCTTTTCCAGAGCTTAAGTATAGTCAGGCTTTACCTGTAGCCTGGGCCCCGATTATCAAATTATGTTTGTGCTTTTTTATCACTAAAAGTTGAATAACACAGTGACACACAGCGGTTTATGTTTTTGTGGCGTTTTCTTTAATGGGGGCATTTTAATGACAGCGCTAGCCTCCACACATGCAGTCCCACCACCAAAATAAGTTCATCCCACACATTATTTTGCTGTCCAAGATGACTGTGATTGTGTTAAAGAAACAAAACAAGCCAGAACATTTTTTCCCCTATAGCAGAAAGTTAATTAGTGATGCCAGACCTTTCTCCAGTGCTGAGACAGCCCTTAGGAGATAGATCTGGCTATGCAAGACAAGAGTTTACATACATTAGTCAACTCCCACTATAACTTACTCAATGCATGAGCTGACAGCGTGAATTTATCAACACACCTTTAATGTCAGTCTAAGATTTCTGGCCATTCCATTTGTTGTTATTGTCTCTGTTGAATTTTAAGTGGATTATAGTAATACTCCATTTCCTCACTTGGAGAAACGTGAGAAATGTGGTGGAGCGTCATTCCTTTGCACTACAAGGCTGCTCTTTTCCAAATGCTCCAGCCTGTTCTTTTTGTTCTGAAAATGTCACGCAACCCCATGATCAGTAAGGTCCAGGCATTGCTGATTAAGAGGAAATACAGTGAAAGCTGGATGGAGCAGTGACATGGCTACTACCATTTGGTACAACCCTGCCTACATAATAAAAGTAGTGACTGTGGTAGAAATGACAAAACAGATCTACAGTTAAGGTACATGTCTGTATGGATAAAGAATGGTTCCAAGGGTACTGCACTGAAAGTGAAAGGTGGAAACACAGCTTATCTGTGTTTCAACAGTGCCTTCTTGTTATGCATTTTTTGCAACTGGCCCATTGCTGCCATCAGGTTGCTAAAGGTGGGTCTTACATGTTTTCCTTTTATCTTAATTTTACCTCAACAGCTCAGGTGCATCAGATGCTCCACCTCTGGAGAAAAAATACAAACCTCTAAATACCCCCTCAAACTCTGCCAAAGAGATCAAAGTCAAGATCATTCCAGCACAACGTAAGTTTAAACATACATGCATTCAAAGACAGGCTCATGTTTGCAGTGCATATTAAAGAGATGGGAGTGATGTAGCAGCTGTGGTGGTCATCACTGTCTTGTGTCGTCACTGTAGCGATGGAGGGCACAGGGTTCCTAGATGCTCTGAACTCTGCCCCAGTGCCCGGGATCAAGATCAAGAAGAAGAAAGCTAGTACTGCTACTACAACTAACACCAAGGTTGTCTCCCCCACTTCTAACAAGGTACACACTGATCTCAGTAGATTTTGACCTAGTGTCAGTATGTTTTATGGTGTTATGGCCATTGTCTGTCCATAGCATCCTCAGAATATTTTCTTAAATTAGGTTTTCATTCATTTATTATTTTTATTTAAAGGAAATGACCACCTTAGAATGAAAATACAGACAGTACTTTATGACCCTCATGCCGACAAGAAGTCCAGTGTAGTTTTTTAATCCACAAAACTCGTTCGAGGTATCGAAGGATAACAGCTAGCCAGATTTTTTCATACGAGTGAAGTGCATGGAACCCACTTCCAAAATCATTTTGAAAATGTAATAAATCTCCATTAATGCATTTCAAAAACATCATAATGGATCGTCCGTCGTAATCCAAGTGCCCTGAAGCCGCGGCATGCAAAATTGACTTGAAAAGACATAATTTACTCCACTTTTATAGCATAATTTCTCTCCGTGGTCAGTTAGCCTGCAGGCGTGCTGTGTTTACATGGCAACTCGCGCGAGGCTCGAGAACGTCCAAGACAAACTGACCATGGTGAGAAATCATGCTATAAAAGTGAAGTAAATTATGTCTTTTCAAGTCAATTTTGCATGCTGCGGCTTCAGGGCACTTGGATTACAACAGACGACCCGTTCTGACGTTTTTGAAATGCACTAGTGGAGTTTTAATACTTTTTCAAAATGATTTTGGACATTGGTTCCATGCACTTCAAGTGTATGGAAAAATCTGGTTAGCTGTTATCCTCCAATATCCCGAATGAGTTTTGTGTATTAAAAAACTACACTGGACTTCTTAGCGGCATGAGGGTGAGTAAGAACTGTCTGTATTTTCATTCTAAGTGGTCATTTCCTTTATTTAAGGTTGTTTATTTTTTTTCTTTGTCTTTTCCTAAATCCTCAGATTAAATCTGGTCTGTAATTTTTATAGCTATAGCTATATAGCTATTTCCTATAGGTGTCTCCTCATGCAAGACTTTCTAAGAATTAGGAGCTTTTAGCTGTCATCACCTCCAAAGCAGTTGTCTCACTCACCCTCCTTTTTTTGTCCCCAGGCGAGTCCATTTGACAGCAAACCCTCTGCGTATTCTACATCTTCCACTAAACCATCATCTCCAGAAAGTGCTGCTTCCGTCACTACCGTTGATGAAAACCAGGAGCCAGAGCAGCCTGGGACCCCCGTTCCCTCAGAGGACACAGAGCTCTCTGACAACGGTGAGGTCCTCGTGCTTTTTGATGAAAACAGATTAATGTGCTCCTCTGACATTATACCATCATCTTACATTTTTCGTAGTTTATCGATCGCCTAACTCATGTCTTTCTCTTTGTCCCTTTTTGTTTGTAGGTGAGAAGCCTAACGCTTTGGCAGAACCTCGTGGAGAGGAAGAAAGCTTGACTAAGAAGGGCAAAAAGAAGAAGACAGTTCACTGGGCTGAGGAGGAGCAGCTGAAACACTACTTCTATTTTGATTTGGATGAGACAGAGAGAGGTAAGGCATGTGCATCTGAATGCTCAACAACTCAAACAGCAGCTGTCTAATATCAAAACAGGAGTTCATAACAGGGTTTTCCAGAAGCACCAGATGGACAACTGCACATTAGAACCTTTCCAACTGACTACTTTCTTGCTGTTTCAAGTCACATCACTATCTCATTTAAGATCTCGGTTATTTTTAACGAGCCTGTATCTTTAAATCAGATGAAGGGTTATGTTGGACATCCGGATCGTAAATTATCACAGAAACAAGCCATGTTAATTTCAGCAGCAGCTTGGCTCGCAGTCTCCTTTTAGTGGACAAGAGCAGGACAGTTAAATAAGGTGAGGCTGGCAAAGACTACCGGTAACTGTAACGGTAGTCAGCACTGTCATTTAGAGTTAAAATAGTTTAACGTTTGTCATCCTCCACAATGGAGTTTACAACCAGATGTTACGTAGCTCCTTCGCACAAGGAGAAAACACAGGCAATCTGGACAATTAGTTGGCATCACGAGAAAAATTACATAAGATAATGAAAACAAAATTATTTTAATGAATATATTTTCTTTTATTCTCTGAAAATGATACGAAACCACCATCATCACATATTGTCATGCATGTTTTGTTTTACCATCCTGCCATTGTTTGGGACTGTTTGTTTTTCCATCTGCCGTTTACTGTCTGCCTGATTCCATGTAAATGCTGCATAATTCAGCTCCCAGTTCCCAGCTCCTAACCTAAAAACAAACTTGAGCAACTAGAAACAAGCTAATCTAACTTAAGCCACAGCTCAGCTAGAGGCTCCTTCTGATGTCTGGCTACCAAAGAGCACTGGAGAAACACTGATTTTAACATGAAACTGCTTTATTTAGTGCTACTATTTTCAGCCAGCTCAACATTGCTGGAAAACACTGTATTAATGATGTTATTACACCTAATTCACAGTCAACGTCAACAAGATTAAGGACTTCGGTGAGGCTGCTAAACGAGAGCTGATGATGGACAGGCAGACATTTGAGATGGCCCGTAGGCTCTCGCATGACACCATGGAAGAGAGGGTCCCCTGGACACCCCCAAGGCCTCTGACGCTGACTGGCAGCCTGGTCACCCCAGGGGCCAACAGCACAGAGAAACTCACCCAGAGAGACCGCGAGATGGGCATCCTGCAGGAGATCTTTCTCAGCAAAGAGAGGTAGGATATTAGACAAAGCCTGCTGCATCTGTGGTACTTTGTAAGGTTTTTGTTTCCAGGATCAAAAATATATGAGCTTTAAATGCCAAAAAGTGAAGATGGTGTTCCTAAGAAATCTATAGAAATCTATGTTTATTACACTTCTTCACAGAATTTCAACCTAAGGAGTTACACATTGGCATTTCAGATAGATAGATCATAGTGAGAAAGTATTCCAACATCTATCATATCTAAGTTATGCACGTAGAAAACTACTTGTCACACAATGACGATAGCAACCGGTAACTTGTTCAAAGTATTTATGATGATTATAATAAACTAGTCCATACCCATTGAGTGCACAGTTGCCCACGTACAGTTTCACATGGTGTGTTTTTGGGATACAGGTCATAGGGAATTGCAGATTAAATAGTCAACTGAAACCATTAAAAGAAGAGCAATGTTTTCAGACAGAGTTTTTGTAAATTTGATAGTATGATTGCTTTATTGAAAGTACAGTAGTACCATTGCAAATAGTGGGATAGTTAGTGGGCTAAAACTGTACATTAGCAGTTGAGGTAGCACGTTGAAAGGCAGATAGTTAAAGTGTTAATGTGTTGTATTGACTTAAAAGTGGGATGCACGAGTTCACGTGGGAAAGGTGCGGCTAGCCCCTGTTGCAGCGGTGTGGGTTGGAATCCGATTTTTCAAAAAAATCCAAAATGGTGGAAAATCTATATAACCGGAAGTTATGGCTTCTTGAGGCAGATTTGTTCCTCATGAGGAGAGGCATCTCTGTGCAAAGTTCACGTCTCTACGACATACGGGGTACGAGATATGCCCATTCAAAGTTTGCAATTTCATTCGGTTGCTATAGCGTCCCCCTTTGGCCAATTGATGTAATATTGCTTCATTCACATCCTCCCATTACCCTCTACCACTGTGCCAAATTTCACATAGCTTGACCAAGTCAGTGAGGAGAAAAACGTGGAACAGACACACACACCCACAGACAGAGTTTTTGTCATTATATAGTAAGATAATATGCCATTCATATGCCTGGTTAGTGATCCGAGACACGGCATTTTATTTGATGTGCGGAGTGATTGCATTCTACTATGAAAGTTAAACATGCAAAAAATAATACTGTTATTATCAGTTGGCTCTAGCTTTCTGTTACCCATTGGTCAGACTGCCTGCAGTGGCTTGGCTGACAATAGCTACATTAGCCAAGGCTAGCTCTGATGATAGTTTCAGGGTGAATTGGCAAGGATATACCTATAGGAACTTACTTTACTGTCATTTCAAAAGCATCGTACATAGCCCAGCAACATAACTGACTTAACTTAAAATTATAAAATTCTTTATTAATGGCGCTATGTTATGCTACATTGTCAAAAGTCAAACATTGTCAAGCACACATAAAATATGCCTTAACAGCAACAAAATAAGATAAGATATACTTTATTGATCCCCCAGGGGGGAAATACAAGTTTCACAGCAGCACAAGACAAAATCAAAAGACATTAAATAGAATAAGATTAAAGACAAGAAATAAAATGTAAAAATTAAAGATAATAATAGATAAATTAGAATAGATAAATATTGAACACAAGTACAAAATTCTGCTCCCCTAAAACTCGCAAGGCTCACAGATGAAACACTTGTCTTTTACTTTACATGTTTTACCCACATACACAACATGCTAACGTTATTAGTAAATGCCTATGACATTTTACATTACATAAATTTGCATAGTGGCTGGCAGGCTTTCCACTACCCATATGAAGTCGGGATAAATCCTCACAGAACTACAAATGCTATTTTGTGGGGGCTTTATAAGCCCCGTTTACGCTGCCTTTTTAAGGTGGGAATGTCCTGCCATTATGCCGCCGCGTTCTGTATAAAAGGTACAGTCGCAGAATAGGAGGACAGAGTTGTCTTGCCTTTGAGCTGGCAGCAGGGGTAGTAACAATGCCGAAATAACATTTGCGTGAAAGGGACAGCCGACAGGACGGGATGGGTGTGACGTTTAGACGATGTGCTATGTGTGCGACCCAGTGCTGGGCAATTTAAAAAGCAAAAATTAAAAAAAAATGTGTACAAAAGGTACAGGACAGCACTCCAATAATAATGTTTATTGCCACACGAACATTTTGGGTGAAATCCTTCCTCAGCGTGCACAAGCAACAAAGTGAATGCAGTAGTCACTTATCAATCAGGCAGACGCAGCAGCTGCAGGTCATGGCAAGAGAAGAAAAAAAAGGAAAAAACAGCAACAATATATCCCTTCTTATATCAACACAAACAATTCAGTAAACACAATAGTGATATTTTTTCAACAGTTAATCAACAATGAAATGCATCTCAATCTCTAAGAATTTCAGGACCTGCAATGTATGTTAATGATTTCCCATCTCTTCTTATCGCTAGTGTTCCGGACAGTCCACATGAACCAGACCCAGAGCCTTATGAACCCATGCCTCCTCGTCTTATCCCTCTGGATGAGGTTGGTACACCAAAAACGCGCACACTAGCACGCGCGTGCACACACACACACTCACACACACACACACATACACATACACATATATGCTGTCTCTTTGAGGCTGTTTACATGTTGCCGGCTATTTTCATAAACGGACATTTCACTGTCTCCGTTTTCAAAAAGATCTTCATTTACACTTACCCGTGTATATATACACAAGAGCATGCCAAACCTGTAGGTGGCAGTGTAACGAGAAGCTCAAGCCTTCCATGTATCCACTGTCACCATAGCAACATAGGTCGCATTTTAGACACAGGCGCAAGTTCCAGCGCATACTGTGACGTCAGCTGCCTAAAACTCCATTTATCTCCGTTTATCTCAGTTTACATGCAAATGCGGAACTGGAGTTTTCCAAAATCTCCACTCTGGCTGGAGTTTTTAGAAAGACTCGTTTTCAGAGGAGAAATCTCCGTTTGCATGTAAACAAAGGGCACAAACGAAGGAAGATGTCTCCGTTTATCAAAATCACTGTGTACGTGTAAACGGCCTCTTACATATCTTTCTCTTATTTAACACATTGTGTACATGTGTGTGCAATACCTTGTTTGCTAAGCTGTCAGTGTGGTCTCCCCTCCAGGACTCCTCCATGCTGGATGAGGGCTATGTTGATCCCATGGACACGTCTTTACAGCAGGGCTCTGCCATGGCCCAGAACGAGAGCTCCAAGCTGCCGCCCGTCCTGGCCAACCTCATGGGCAACCTGAGCAACAGCTCTCGCAGCCCTCAAGCCACAAACACTGCCAACAACCCTGTGGCTCCCACTGTCAATGTACAGGAACTGCTCTCATCTATCATGGTAAAGATACAGCATAGTCATCAGGAGAAGCTTATTTTTATACAATTACTTTTTTGACATTCAGGACTCCTTGTGTACTTTTGAAACTCACTAATCGATGTACACCCAGTACTCATTTTATTTTTCATGAAATTTCAATAGCCAGTGTAAATATACCTCTGTAGTTGGTTGTAAAAAATGTTGGTCTGTTGGTAGTTGTAACGTGTAGCTAATGTGTAGCTGTCTGTCATCAGGGTGCTTCTGGTAATCAGTCTACTGACGACTTGATAAAGCAGCCAAACTTCTCAGACAAGATTAAACAGCTACTTGGCTCCCTTCAGCAGACCCAGAACCAGAACCAGGGTGGACCCCCGCCAGGTTGAACTACATCTCTCCTCCTTCTGTCATAACACCATGTCTACTTTTTCTGCTCCTTCTCTTACTCATTGTTCTTTGTTTTTCTTTCAATCTAGTCAATCCAGGTTTACTGGGTCACGGTCCAGGCATGAACAATATGAACAACATGAACATGCACATGCAGATGCCCATGAATGGGGGCTATCCACCTAACAATCCACCCAGTGGTCCTCGCTTCAACCACCCTCCACCTCCTCACAACCACGGCCCACCTTTCAATGCTGGTGGAGGCCCACGCATGATGGGGCCACCGCCAGGCCAGGGCCGAGGAGACAATGGTAACTACTGGGGAGACGACTCCATGAGAGGAGGGCCCCACAGAGGGGGCCACTTCCACAGAGGAGGACGAGGCCGAGGAGGAGGAGGGGAGCCGGGCTTCAGGGGCAGAGGACGAGGGGGACCCAGAGGAGGACACAACAACATGAATGGTATGTGGTATATTCAATATGAAGTCCCTTTCCACAGCACTAACTCAATCAGTACAACAACAGTGTAATGTCCTAATCACCACTTTGCTGCTCTCACTTCTCCCTTCAAAGAGACAATCAACAAGTGACAATACAGTTTTTCATGCACTGTTCAATTTAGAGATTTGGGGCTTTTTTTGCTTCCGTAACATGTTTTCTTTCAGACTAGTGGAAAGAAAACATCCAAACCACACATTCAAGAGATTATTTTAGTTCAGATTTCTGTTATACATTTCTGCAAAAGTTGCAAATTTAATATGATAGTTCTGTTTGCATATTTAAAGGATTTAGTGGCATCTAATGGTGAGGTTACAGAACTGAAACTTCTCATGTGCCAAGTGTGTAGCTGAACTGTGGTTGCCAATGCGAGAACGTGAGTGGCTCAGTCTAGAGCCAGTATTTGGTTTGTCCTCTCTGCGCTACTGTAGAAACAACATGGCAAGCAGAGAACCTGCTCCGCATGTAGATATAAACTTTTCACTGTAAGATAACAAAAACAAAGTCATTCTTCATGGTAAGGTAACAAAAACAGAGTGATTCTTATTCTCAGCTCTACCTACACCAGTGTACGTAATCTTGTACAGCTGCCAACTCACACACTGATCCAAGACTCAAGCAGTTGATACTTTTCAACTACAGTCTGTGCATGCCACGGTCTATGAATGCTGCAGGTCCACTTTCTAATGCAGTGAAAAACACATTTCTAACAGATAATGTTGCAGAGTGAAAAGAGGATGCTGACTGCACACAGACAGATGAGGCAGAGCAGCACTATAGCAGCTTTTTGTAAACACTGCTGTCAGGCCAGCTGTGGCTGCCACACTGCTGTGGAGTTAGTTTAAAGTTGGAAATTAGACAGACAATGACTCTGGACCCAGCAGCATCTTACTCAGTTTACAGTCAGAGGACAGTTCGCTCACCTCCCAGCCCTCCAAAAATGTGAAATTATGAAAAAATTTATATTATATTGGTCTCATGTAGCACACTTATTTTCAGTATTAATGTGTAGTTTGTTTAATATAAATATTGAGATGATATTCACTAGGGATGGGCATCAATTTTCGATTATCGATGATTGATTGTTAAGGCTTTTGATCGATCACAAATAATTTTGATCGATAGTCGCAGTGTTTCCCCTACAATGCCTGGCATAGGTCCGGCGAGTCGCTGTGCCAACGAGACCCCCCGCCCGGCGAGTCGCCATGCCCATGAGACCCTTCCGCCCGGCGAGCACGGCGGCTCGACAGGCCTACGAGATCCCCGCCAGACCTATGCCTGGCAAAAAATTATTAACAGACGGAGGCTCTCATCGCTCTCCAAAGCCTCGGCGGCTTCCCTTGAGGCCTCTGAAAACACTACGCCATTGAAAGACGGAGGTTTTGCTGAAAACTGAAGCCTGTAACTCTTGCTAGCAACGGTTGTAAACACCCAGGGGTGAACTGCACATGCACGCCATTCTTCCTCTTTGGCCTGGGGGGGTTGAGGCTCAAAACTGGGGCAGCTGTGCTCTCTTGCGGCGACAGTCTGCACTGCACTCTTTTGTTTTCTCTCTTTTGAAATACTCGCTTATCAATTAATCGATAATTGATCGAATTGATTGATTAATTTTTTTGATGATCGAATAATGAATTGTGATCATTTGCCCATCCCTAATATTCACATACAGCATTGAAAGTGTAGAGGTCAATATGTAATAATTAGATAATATGAATAAACGTTCATATAAAATACAGGAATAGAAGTCATCAAAGAAGTTTCTATAGAAGCTTTGCTGAAAAGCTCCTCAAAATGCTTGTATGACCATATCAAATTTGAAGTAGCCTTATTATACATTACTGTAGTTTTTGGTTGGATCCGGCCCCAGCCTTGGAGGAGTCATTGAGAAACAAGGAAAAATACACATAATGGTGTAGTAAAAAAAATACTGGCGCAGGTAAAAAAAAAAAAAAAAAAAAAAAAAAAATTGCATGCAATTTTAAAAGATACATGCACCAGTACATTTGCGCAGAAAGAAGTATTTCAAGCCCTGTAATATTATATATCCTTTTGCCCATAGATGCCCCTAAATCCTACTCATTTGACCTTTAACAGAATATTTCACACTTGTTCTATTTTAATTGTCTTAATTCAGTTAATTAACAGAGGAAGCTTCATTACTCTATTAACCTGTAGTGTCTCATTTTTTGTCTAAAAATGTGTGGAATTTTTTTTTTATAAAGACCATTTTGTCATATTCTGAGTCAGTAATCTCCACTTAAGTAGCACTTGCTGATACCAAGCTTTCCAGTGTTATCCCTATCTATGTTTTGAAGGTTTTTACACAGGGGTTTATTCATATGTCCTGTGAAGAGCCTGATTTACAGATCATTTGAGTCCTAAAAACAGGGTGAAAATGTCTTTTTATGGCTGTTAACAGTATTGACTCTAAAGGCTCAGACACATCAAACCAACTTCAGAGAACTAGCGCAAAGAAAGGTCCCCTGCTGCGTTGCCTTGGTCACTGTGTCTCAGCCAAAAAGTTGCACATGAACACACACTAAGACTACAGCCAGCAGCCTACCAGCACGTATGTTCAGCACCTGCGTGAGAGGAAATCACTGTCCACACCAGTAGACGGCAGTCATCTGTATTCGTTATTCAAAAAGGGAAACTGGAAGACCATCTTGGTGCTAGTTAGCCAGTTAGAAAATTAATAACACAGTCCAATGTTGAAAGAACAGAGCATATTTACTGTGCACCAGTGGACAATAACACAGACCATCAGGAAACGTTTCTGCCAAATAGCTCCAAAAAAAAAAAAAAAAAGGGAAAATAATCTGACTGTATGGAAAAATTTCTTTTGGTCTCACTCCCTCAGGATTTGAGGTCTTTGTTTACTTTCCTCACTTTAATTTCTATTCTCGTGCGGTGAGCTGAATTGCCAGTCAGAGTGATTTCATTCACCAGTGGGCTCCGCCGTCTCTGATGCTGAATCGGCAGGAAAAAAAAGCTGGCAAGGGCGAACAGTGCGGGACTCACCGCAGCGACGACGGCCACAGACACACTGACTGACAGCTGACTGTCAGATGATGTGTCAGGGCCTTGATATGCCAACAAAATGAAACAAGGGGTTTGAACCTGGCTTTATTCAATGCTCAAATTTTTGTTCTGGAAATGTATGCAAATAACACATATTTAAATAAATATTGTTTCATTTGTATATTCAAATATACAATTTCAGAAAACTTGTAATACAGAAAAAAACGATTGTCTTAAGTAACCAGCAGTAAAGCTTCATGGTGATATCTGTTAGTTTGTCATATGGATTACTGTTAATTTATCATGTTGATCTGTTCTGTACGACATCTATTGCACGTCTGTCCGTCCTGGAAGAGGGATCCCTCCTCAGTTGCTCTTCCTGAGGTTTCTACCGTTTTTTTTCCCCCGTTAAAGGGGTTTTTTTGGGGAGTTTTTCCTTATCCGCTGTGAGGGTCTTAAGGACAGAGGGATGTCGTATGCTGTAAAGCCCTGTGAGGCAAATTGTGATTTGTGATATTGGGCTTTATAAATAAAATTGATTGAATTGATTGAAATTGAGTTCAAAGTTTTGGCCCATTCACCTGCAGTGTCTCTTTAACACAGATACTGGAGCTTGATGCTTCCTTGTAGATGCTAGAAACGGCAGTTGAGTTGAGTTTGTTCGGGAGCATTAACTCACTGTCTCTCTCTCTCCCCTCCTCTCCTCGGCTGCGTACTTAACGGTCATGCGGACACAATTGTCCATTGAGTTTGAGAGTGTATGTATGTGATTGTGAGTGTATGGGAGAGAGATCCTCTGGGTTTCTAATTAATACATTTAGCTCACTAGTGTTTCTGGTGCTAAATAAAGAGGGTAACAACGTTGAATTGATGAGCTGACCCGTGGCCGTGGTGTATTTTTGTGTGATGTGATATAAATGCTGTTGTGTTTCCTCCTGTCAGATATGTCCAAGAGACCCGTGTGTCGTCACTTCATGATGAAGGGAAGCTGTAGGTACGAGAGCAACTGTGCTTTCTACCATCCTGGTGTAAATGGACCACCACTGCCCCCCAACCACCCCGCTAACAACCAACACAACCAGCACCCACAGCATGGACACTAGGTGACACTGCTGCCTACCTGGGAACAACTCTTACAACTGCTTGCCTCTGGAAGAGCCATTCTCTGTTATCAAACCACTGCAGGCTGTATGAGACACAAGGATAGAAAGGGTCTGCTGTGTCTGTGACGTCACTGTGCCTCACCTGAGAGAGACCACAAGAGAGGAGCTGGGAGAGGATCACTGATGGTACTTTGTGTTTTTATTGGGATCATTTTTAACAGTGGAACTGAAACAAGCCACCACACGACCTCCATCTGTCCATCACGTTCTACAATATTAACACGGTCGACCAAATGGAACTCTCCAACTCAGCAGAAAGCTTGCCACATGACTGAATTTTCTTCTTATTGTGCACCTACATGTCATGTTGCTTTCATATCCCCTTTAGTTTTGGTACTTCACAGGTCAAGTCTGTACAGAATAGTCAGAAATGTTTTCCCTTCTTACACAATTCTTACATGTGAGACAAAATGTTGGAAGCACTTTACAGACAAAACAGCCAACTGAATTGAGCCACAGCTAGGATTTATTTAACCTGGGCCTGAAGAAGAACTGCACAGTATTCAAAATGCTTTATTTCACCCAATCCTGAGCAAACTTTAGAAATGAGGTCTGGTGAGGAAGGCCTTTTTTTGTGTTTTCTTCCAGCAGCTGGTTTTGGATGTAAAGAGATTATGAAGAAGCAACAGCAGTGTGCTTTATCATATGGACGCTTTCCCTCTGTGCACTCTGGTCCAGCAGCTCGTCGTCAGACCGTCGGCGTATGGCGTGACAATCATGAGCTTCAGACATGCCATGATCCTGTCAAAAGTGCAGTTTCTCCCTGATCTCAGAGCTGCTGCCTGTGTCTTCTGTACTCCCATCTGAACCCAGGAGGGGTTTCTATTGTCAGTGTTAGAGTCAGATGAATGTGGCTCAGCTAGATTGAGTGTTTTCTGTGAAAACAATGACCTCTGTGTCTCTTGTGGGACTGTAAGAATGTAATGGTTTTGTTGCTCCCTCCACCATTTTATTTTTATTTTGATGCAATCCTGAGAATGTTGGCCCTCTTCAAGATGGGTTCAGCTTCTTGTCAGTATGAAATGTTTGTATTTGCGTGTTTGTATGAATGCAGAATACACATTCATAAACACACTCACTCATATTTTCTGTTGAATTCTTTTGTACAGTGTTTTGAATAAATGTCAAAACATAAATGTGCTGTGTTTGATTTCAAAGTGGGGCTACTGAAAACAATGAGCAGTTTGGATGAAATGGAAATATTCTGCAAAGAAGAATTACAAGAAAAACACCTTTACAACATATACAAAAGATAGGATTCCTAGGCCTCCACACAGCTAAGGTTAACACAAATGTCTAATGGGATAAAATGATGAAATAATGACATTTTATATCCAAAAGGTCGAGTTCTCTGTGATATAATGTTCTGCAAGAATACTTTTCTCTCCATTACTCAACATAATATCTCAGGACCACAACAAGAGGTCAGATACTGAATTGATACTGAATCTATCTTTATACAACACCAATGCGTACACTGAAAGTGTTATTAAATTCTTCCTTCTATCCATACTGGCCATGAAGTAACAACTCTACCATAAAGTTGGGAGACAGGCATGGATTCAATCTTATGGCAATTTTCCAATTGTGTATTCTGATTATTGGGGTAGGGCAAAATGATAAAATATGGACATGGCGCAAACTGCCTTTTTCAAAATGACAAGTGGAATCAACATACAGTAAGCTCTTGAGAAACGGAGGCACAGATTCTTTACAAATGCAGTTACTAGTGCAGGATGATAACGATGGATTTAATGAAAAGATGAAGGTATATTTTATCAGTCCCCAAGGGGAAATTTAATTTTTTCACTCTGTTGTCATATACACACAGGACTGAAATACACACACATGCACAAACTGGACCGATACGCATTAAATGGAGAGATGTCAGAGTGAGGGAGTTGCCCCGAGCAGCTGAGGGTTCAGTGCGAAATCAAAATTCCCACATTTGGAGAATTCTCTGGGGTCAGCGCAACTGCAGTGCAATGGCTGAGCCTTTGCCAGGGTGAACCACCTTCTTGATCATGGTATCTCCCCTGCCAGGTAAGTAATGAATATAAATATGCATGTGAATATAAATATGAATATGTCCATCCATTCATCCACCCATTCTCTAACCGCTTATCCTCTTGAGGGTCGCGGGGGGGCTGGAGCCTATCCCAGCTGACATTGGGCGAGAGACAGGGTACACTATCAGACTATCGCAGGGCTGACACATAGAGACAGACAACCATTCACACTCACATTCACACCTATGGACAATTTAGAGTTACCAACTGACCTATCCCCAACCTGCATGTCTTTGGACTGTGGGAGGAAGCCGGAGTACCCGGAGAAAAACCACACTGACACGGGGAGAACAAATATGAATATGTGTCTATTAGATTTTGATATGTGAGAGGAAAGGTCAGGAGGTCACTGAAATAAATGGAGTGAATTCTCAGAGAACCATAAATGATGTATCCTGATGGCTGACATAATAACATATCCCAGCATCTCAGTGAGTGTCACCTCTCATGTGACACTCACTCCAGGACGGACAGATGTACAATAGATGTCGTACAGAACAGATCAGCATAACAAATTAACAGTAATCCACATGACACAATGAGACAGAGAAAGAGAGAGAGAGAGAGAGAGAGAGAGAGAGAGAGAGAGAGAGAGAGATGCAGGTAATGACAGTAGCTTACAACAACATTATTGAAAGTAATAATATTATAGTTATAGTTCTGGCTACTGTGGTACAATATGTTGAAAGTATGTATTAATATCTGGCAGTATACAAGTGTGACAATAGTCATATGTGTATAATAACAGTAGAAGTATGACTAATGACTAATGATGGCAGCAGCAGCAGGAGGCATCTGGCAGGACCACGACAGCAGCACAACCACACACGTCACGCTGTCCAGGCACCGCTGTGATATGAGTTAATCTGAGAGACAGTGGAGCAAAGGCTCCGGAGAAGAAGCCGAGTTAGTGACCCTAACAGTGTCTAGTTAAGAATTTTTCTTGTTGCCAAGGTCAGCTCATGGCCCATGGGGTTCATTTGGCAGCAATCTTGAATTGATGACCACACTAATGGTGAAAGAAAGAAAGCCAATTTTCATAACTCCTGAACCAAACATAGAAAGAGAAATTAACCCACTTTTTCATATAACTTTGACACCAGGAATCAAATGTAAAGGAAAGGCCACTTTATTGGTAAACCAAACAAAACAAAACAAAACAAAACAAAACAAAAAAACACATTTTAGGCTCATAACAATATGTTTGCTTTGCAGTAGTTTACTGCAGTTGCCAAATGCAAATAGTTTAGTATCTTACATCAGTCCCAGGGTTATTAAATGAACGAGATCTATGGCACCCAGATGAGTCAGTTTCAGGTTGATGAGAAAGACCTCAAGCCATACCAGGGGCCTGTATCACGAAGCGAGATCAACCTTTCCTGGGTTACCCAGACCTATCCTGGGTTGACTAACCCTAACAATGGCAATCAAGATCATCGGTATCACGACGCTGGATATCAACTCTATAACTCAACCCAGAGTTGCTTTATTAAGAGCCGTGAACGCGCACGCAGCGGACCAATCACAATCATGAGAGAAGCGCGGCGTCACTGAGCGTTCTCACAGAGCGTCGTATGTGAGGAAAAAAAGTATTTGTAGTGAGGATCAGAGATTAATTCTACTAAAATATGAGGAGGAGAAAAACAACATTACAGAAAAGGCCAACACCGTGGCAGCTGCAGGAGGAAACATGCGTGGCAACGCATAACGGGATGAATAATGTTAAGTTTTAGTTTAGATTAGTTTATTTACACATAATGTTAAAAACAGACAGTATAAAATTTACAAGACTAAAAAAAGAAAAGTGCCACAGAGGTTAGAAGCCACTAAAAGCTTATCAAAGAAATTCCCCTGTCAAAACATCAATGAAATCACATAATAGAGAAGAAAAAGAAACGAGTAGGGAAAGAAGAAATAGAGGAGGAGAGAGGGAAAAATCAAGACAAAACAAGGTAGCAAATAAAATTATGTGTAGGTTAAATTACTCATCACTGGTTCAAGCAGCTACAGTACCTGTACCTGTACATCTGATGCTGATCACACCCTTGAATCCCATGAAATCAATGCTGCGCAGATGAATTGCGTGTATTACAATTATCGTCTAACATCATTGCGTCTGATAAATTGGTCTTCTTTGTCATAACGTTATATATGCTACAATAAAGTTTAAAGCTGACGCCACAATTAAATCATATCAACACCAAACTGATAGTCTGAATAAAATCATCCTGATATTGAGCTGTGTTAGAAATTAACAGATGTGCAAAAATATACCTAGTCTCCCTCTTTAAAACACAAAAAGGAAAATCCCTCAAACACCATGAAGTGTAGACATGATAGGCTACTTTCCACATTTCCAGCAGCAAAGCTGTCAATTAGGCCCATTATCTTTAACAGGGATCATTTCCTCCAACAAAACAAAATGTTGGCACTAATTAATGGTGCTATTAAGTGTCCGCAAATGATCAGTTTCTTTCCTATGAAGGGGTGGGATGAAATTTTGACTTCTTTCCACTCCTTTTTGAACAATCTTTTCATTGTCTGTTGTTGTTGCTTTCTTTTTTTTTAATGTTCAAAATAAACTTTCAAATCAAAATAAATCAAATTAATTAAACTTCCCGTCATGACTGGGCTGCATTTCTGTCAGCGGAGTCATTTTTTCTGAACAGCTGATTGGCCAGTGGGTGGTGCTTTTTATAGGATCAGATTCAACCCTGAACTTACCCTGCTCTGGAACAGGATAGCCGTTCAGAGTTAGTTACCATGGTGATCTACCCCGATAAGAACTGAACCGGCAGCGTGAGACCGAAAACCCAGGATTAACCCTTAAGCTACCTCGCTAAGACATTAATCCTGCTTCGTGATACAGGCCCCAGGTACCTGCGGCCAGGACAGACAACAATACCACTCTCTTGCCGAAATTACCCTTGCGGACTTTGTCTTGGTACTCCAGATAATGCCTGCTGCAGATAAACTCCAGAGGCGAGCAGATAAACTGCTGCCTGAGGAGCTTGACATGTTCCTCCCATTTTTCTTGTCTGGTTCTAGTGATTTTCAGTGTGAGAAGACTTGTCAACTTGTGCTTTCTATAGGATAGGACCTCTGCAGATCAGAGACAAATGGCAAAAAGGAAACTAAGCACATACCTCTATGTCCCAGAGTCCATCACTTGTCCTGCAGCGAGGAGCTGACCACCATTCTGCACGGACTGGGCCACTGCAAGTCATATGATTTTCTGTTGGAGCTTGGGATAACCGCAGCTTTTTTATTTTTTATTTTTTTATTTAACCTTTATTTAACCAGGCAAGTCATTAAGAACAAATTCTTATTTACAATGGCGGCCTGGCAAAAGGCAAGAGCCTCTTGAGGAGAAGGGGACAGGGATTAGAGGGGATAAAAGAAGCAGCAACACATACAACGTGCACCACATAAAAGACAAACAGCATAAAGTGGCTAACAGAAAGCAGCATCATGCAGCATAGCAACAACAAAAATAGCGCACACATGCAGCAGGACAGACAATGGAACATCAGCAAAAAACAAAACAAGCAATGCAACAAACAACAACAAACATACAAACAGACAAACAACAAATAGCAAGACAGACTGGCAGAGCAATAACAATAGCAGCAGGAAGAAGAAGCATACAATGAGCAAACAGAAGGCAGCCGACAGACAGAAGTTCCAGAAAGAAATATTACTGGGTCAAGAGCAGTTGCATGTTTCAGTGAGAATGTCTAAAATCGTGCCCTTGAAAATTGACTTGGGAATGAAGTTTTCCAGCTTTAGCTTGGCTAGACTAATAAGGCCACACCAGAAAAGGTGTTCTTAACGGGTCAGATTTCTGCCTCTCCTTTCTTGCTCATATTAGGTCAAGTCCAGTGTTTCTCCACAACACGCTATCACTTTTGATATGTGTATGAAATGTACAAATGCAATGTATTTGTGGTTTCCAGACGCTGGCATCAACATTTTCTTTTGGTGGCTGGGCTAAACATGTTGGGTCTTGCAGCTAAATTGTTCTATATACTTTAAAAGTAGTATATAGTGTAGTGTTTTGCATGATTTTTGACCTCTTTAGGTGTCTTTCTCCATTACACTCTTTGGAAGAAGGTGAAGTTGTGCCAGAAACCCAAGAGTACCTTGCTGCAGTCAAGATGGCCGACTAGTGCGCCGCCATACATCCAATCTATGCCGGAAGTCACAACCGGAAGTTGGTTAATCGCCGCTCGATCTCGGAAATATGGCCGAGCTAAAACAAAAATAAAAGCTTAAAAAACACGTACGTTTACACATAACATAATTTTATGCATTTTGTGCAGTTACATGTTTATCGTAACGGTATAAGTGACTAGTTAATTGTCTCGCCACGACTTTATAGGCTATTGTAAAACGTTAGTTAGTAGTAGTTAGAAGTTAGTTAAAAGCCTACAATAATATCACTAAGTTATAATGCTAACGTTTCATGGATTTAACTTTAATATCAACGTTATGAATACGAATGTAAATATTATGTTTGTGTGGTGGTGGCCACACACACACACACACACACACACACACACACACACACACATTCACAATAGGACTGAAGAATAACTAAAGTTAAATAAACTGAATTCTCAGATTAAATAAACTGAGATTTAATAAAAAATGAGAATTTACACAACCAAATAAACAGCACTTTCAGATTAGGCTGCAGTTGCAACATGCACACATGGTCACAACAAATGTCATACTTACTTTCACATTAGCATATGGTTAATATTAATTTATGTTAACAGTAAAAAAGAAAGCACTGTAAATCATTGGTGGTACAGTGTAAGGGTTGTACTGCCCAGACATTACGCATTAATCATATGATCCTTCCTTTATCTCCTGGATCACAGATTACCTGAGAGGAAGTGCACAGTATGTCAGGTTGGGGAACTGTGCTTCTGGAACATTAATGAGCAGCACGGGGGCTCAACAGGAGACTGTCCTGGCTCCATTCCTGTTCACACTGTACACAGCAGACTTCAAATACAACTCTGAGTCCTGCCACATCCAGAAATACTCGGACGACACTGCCATTGTGGCATGTATCAGGAATGGGCAGGAATCTGAATACAGGAACTGATAAAGCCTTCAGTGACTGGAGTCACAAGAACTGTCTCCTACTGAACACCTCAAAGACCAAGGAAATGATTATAGATTTCTGCGGGTCCAAGCCCCCTCTTCAGCCAGTGAATACCTGTGGGATGGACATCAAGGTGGTGCCAAGTCATAAGTATCTAGGTGTACACCTGGATAATAATTTGGACTGGTCCCTACACATAGACGCTCTCTACAAAAAGGGGCAGAGCCACCTCTTTTTCTTAAGGAAGCTCAGATCTCTTGACATCTGTAGTAAGATGCTGCAGATGTTTTATCAGTCTGTGGTGGCAAGTGTGTTGTTTTATGCTGCAGTCTGCTGGGGAGGAAGGAAAATTGTTGTAGATTCATGGTGTATTAATCTGCCTCTGCTACAAATATCATTCAAACACTGTGCAGACACAGCTCCCCACACCCCGTTTGTTCAAAGGCACAGAACAGCAGCTTAGAGAAATGACTTCAATCCTGCTGGTTGTATTTTCATCCACCAGGGATCTTCAGGGATGAGCGGGACATCATGGGCAACACAATGGCGCCAGACATTTGTTACTGCAACAGAACAGGTATTTCCTGGGTCTAGAGATGTGTTCATTATCCAGTTTAGCTATTAAATGAATGCAATAATTATATTTTCCTATTGTCAGTCTTCTGTTAATTCTATTTTATTTCTGGAATCCAATAAAACACAATATTACACTATCATACTGGCAATAATAACTTCACTTGGAGTTCTCTTTTTTGTAAACAACGCCTTTACTGAGTTCAATCATGTCACAGCAGCTCAAGCTGTACAGATAGGAAGGAGAAAGTGACAGTAGGATACTTATAAAATTAAGCTAAAAATCAGAACATTTGTATATACATATCAGAATCAAAGATATACAAATATAACAAATATAAAATATTAAGTACTAAATGGGCAGGGCTATACACACAAGACTACTTACAGTATATACACCTTTCACTTGTACATATATATGGGAGAGATATGGATATATGTGCAGGATAATTGTGTACAGAGTTGTACAATACACACATGGTGTGTAACATTAAGAATAAAAATACTAAGCAATGTACATACTAAGCCATGTAAGCAATGTAAACTATGTTTACATTTACGGATTGCACAGAATATTAGCAGAGAGATTTTACAGTGCGATACACAGTGGAATAAATATTGCATAGCGATAAAAAAACAGTGTAAACATACAGTATTGCACGAGGTAGGGAAGTAGAGTTATACAACAGACATAACAGTGCTACATTAAGTCGTGCACATGTGTAGAAATGTTTGCAGGCTGCAAGTATACCTGATGAAGGTCGTTCAGACCGAAACGTCGTTTATTCAATAAATCAAGACAAAGTGAGACAGTGTGCGGGAGTCTCCCTAATTGTTCTTCGAGTTGAATTTTCCTCTGACGCACCTGTCACACACTCAGGTGTGCACAGATTTTTTTTTTTTGATGTTTTGATGAACATACCCTTGAAATGCACTGCATTTGCCTCATGATTCGCCAAGTGCCTCTGGATGACACTTTCGTTTTTGGTAGTGAATCTGGGGCAGAGAGGACACGCAAACACAGATGGCGACACGGTTGTGCACTTCAGCCTGTTTCAATTATAGAAGGGTGCATCTGGAAGAAAAGAATATATCAGAATCAGAATCAGAATCAAAAATACTTTACTGATCTCCGGGGGGAAATTGTTAGTGTTACAGTTGCTCCTATTCAACAAAGACTGTAGTATAATATATAACATATAGAAATATAAAATGTACAACAATATGTACAATACAATAGAATATATGCAACAATATATACAGCAGTGGCACACATACTAGTGTAAAAAAAAACAAAAACAAAGTGTCGTGGCCATGGTGACATGATTGAAGGATGGATGAGGATGAGGAGGGATGTACACAGTCATAATAATAGCATGTGAAAACTCCTTTGGCAAATAACACGGCCTGAGTCCAACAGCCAACAGTTCTATGTCCGGGCAACAGATATGTTCCTTGATGGTAATAATAATGTGACCAGGATCACACGAACTATATATATATATATATATATATATATATATATATATATATATATATATATACATACATATATATATATTTATACACACACATACATATATATGTAAGAAATAAATATGCGCGCGTGTGTGTGTATAGGGTAATACACACACCAAAAACGCTGAAAAAATTGCCATACGACTTTGCCAAATCCATTAGCGTTCTTTCTTTGGCTAAGCTAACGTTAGCCCAGACCATCGAGTCAAGCGGAGAAACAGCCTTCACGAGACATGACACTCTAATTCTTCGATGCATCGCATTTGTAAATAGCACGAATTACATCTAAGAAACCATACCACACTCGTTGGATGATAATTAAAAGACTATTTTTCTTACCGTTCTCTTGTTCTCTGAACACAACCCGCTAATCAGTATGGCCGCGGAATAAGCAAAAAATTACACGAAGAAGAAACTTCCGCTTGGGACTTTGCAACTTTCCGGTATAGACTAGATATATGGCGGCGCCCTAGTCGGCCATCTTGACTGCAGTTGGGTCCCTCTCCCAGAAACCCCCACCCTGCACTCAAGTCCCAAGTTCTTCTTTGATTTTTCAGTTCTAAACAATTCATAATGCTCTCTTCACCAAATGTGAAGCCATTATCACAGACTAATAGAATATTTTTTACAAAAAATAATGCTTTTTAAAATCTGTATTACAACAAGTTTGTTAAAACAAGTGCAACTGAACTTAATCTTAAAAAGTTAGGGCTTACATTGTTTTAACCATACCCTAGTTCTGACATATGGAATTGAAATTGTTAACCTAAAAGTCTTTCCACAGAATCCCTCGCTATCGGATCATCATCTGATTACTTTTGATTTCTTTTTACTCGATCACACGGCACTCAGCAACAGTTACTATACTAGATGTTTATCAGATAGTGCTGTCGCAAAATTTAAGGAGAAGATTACTCCGTCGTTAAATTCAATACCAAGTCCCTCAGTAACGGAGGTTTCCTGTACCGACTTTGACCGCTCCCGAATTGATCATTTTGTCTAGCCTGAGTGTCAGACGGAAGCAGGAGCTTCCGTCTGACATGGCTTCCATTGAAGGCGATTTACAAGGGGGAGGGAATTTGATTTTTTCCCTAACCAATCAGTACAGATCAACGACTCACCCAGAATCTGACGTCATTTGAAGTCGACACTCGTTTGCTAGTCAAAAACATGGAGGGATGTTAGCAGAGCAGTGGAGCGGTAAAGAAACCATGTCCAGTGAAATTGAAAAGACATGCCGTAGATGCCAAGTAAACCTAGTAGTGAAGGGGGTCATAACACATACAAAACTTTTATATAGATGCGCACAAGCGAACGAGAGGTTAGTAAGCGAACGTTTTAGAGATGTCGGCGTCGTCCTGCCATGTAGACCCGGCGTCTATTCTGGGAGGATTTGCATGAAATGTTTCAGACTGCTTGCCAGGGTTGAAGAATCCCAAAACATTTTAAAGAAATGGCAGTCTGAGCATAACGTGGTGGACGAAGAAGAAGACGAAGGCCAAAGCAGAGAGAAGAGGGACCGTGACACGCCAACGAAGACGCCAAGGAAAAAGAAGCTTTGTCTCCCGGCATCTCGTGTCAGCACGACAGAGGTAAACAACTAACACACGGCCACGCTTAAGTGTCATTAACCCAACATATTAATTTTACTGTAGTAACGTTAGCATTTACTCCCCATCATCTCATGTCCCTGATTAAATGTTGGGAGGTGGTTGTCACTTGGTAACTTTATTTCAGTTTATCAATTTACGATTATTTAAATGTATATAAATGAACATAACGACTGCCAGGACCCTGTTGAGCTTGAGTAAGAGGTGAGCACCTGTACTGTCTGCAGTCAAGTAGACATACTGTGTCAAGTGAATGGTACATTTGCTTGTCCAGATGACAAGCGCATCAAAAAGTTAATGTCAACCCCTGCACAGTGAACTAAGTCTTCCCATAATCAGTGCTGCTATAGCAAGGAGCACAAACCATTATTCTGTTTACTCTGCCACCCACTAGACCTGTTTTCACCTTGTGCTTGTCTTTTATGACTTGTTCTGCATCGTTTGCAGTATATATCATTTTTATAATGCCACACATTTGTTTAGTTATCTTTTTGACTAATTCAGCTGTTTAACTGATACATTATTTGTGTGAATATTACTATTATTATTATTATTATTATTGTTATTCCTCTAACTTTGTTTAAAGCCAATGGGAATTTGAGTTTGATAATTAGGAAAAGAGTAAATACATAGCACTGATCTCTAATGCCATAAATCTTTGTTTATGTAATTAATATAGACTCACTACTTGATGAAGTTAAAAGAAAAAGTTCATGTCTTAAAGTTCTGCCTCCCTCTCCCAAATTCCAATGCCTCATAACTGATTATTGATGTCCATGGGCCCCAGCCCTCTCCAATTATGTTATGACTATAACTTTATATGTATATTTATAGGCAGGGGTGTTGTGCTAAATACAGAGGCTTGTAGTTTACTCACCCAATTTAACTTAATTGATTGTTTAATACAGTAGATCTGAAAATTGATGGCTTAACTGTAAGCATCACGTCAAAGAGTTGGTTTAACTTAACAAGATTACCCCCAGATTATAGGATATTATCTTACTTTTGTTAAATAACTGTGACCATATGATCCTATCTCTCTTATTTTATTCCATCCTTTTTAGGTGTACATCAAATACCCCAGTAAGGTAAACCCAGAGAGGTACAGATGTGACGCTGACATCAGTGGCGTGATAAGTAATCTGGCAAAGGGCAACTTCACCACGGCAGCCAGACTGATGTTGCAGCATGAGAATCTCATAGACGTGCTCAAACCTGCAATGGAGACAGTTATTGACAAGGAGTGCCAGCGTCTTTGCCACCAAAGGGAGGGTTTCATGCTGTGGAAGAGTCCCCCAGAAGAACTGAGGAATTTCTCCTTACACAACCTTAGAAAGGATTTGGAACGGATGGCACCATTCATGTTCTCTCTGATCTGCACCATATCTGGAATGCAACACAACCATGCCTGTGCTGCTGCTGCCATTGCCCTTCGAGGGAGGGAGAACCGTCTTTCAGCCTTTTCGTACTACATCAACAGTGTACTGCAGTACGGTGGAGCCAAGAAATCAGTCTTCGAACGACTATGCAAGATGGGGATCACCACTACACATTCCAGGGCTGTCCTCAAACAACATGCCATGTCAACAATCTGTGGAGAAGAGCTACAAAAGATAAAAGCTCAAAAAGAATCACGTTCCACTACCACAGCACAGGAGAGCATAGGACAGCCGACTACTCCACATCTCAGTTTTCAGTGCGAGTTGTCAGAATCCCTGATGTCAGACCTGGGTATAGGTTTACTAGACATAAATGATGATGATGACATAACACCAACCCTCCTGATGTCTCCACCACAGCCTTCTGCCCCACCTGTGGTCTGTGAAGAGGGCGACACAGCAGCACCAACCCTCCTGAAGTCTCCTCCACAACCTTCTGCCCCACCTGTGGTCTGTGAAGAGGGCGACACAGCAGCACCAACCCTCCTGAAGTCTCCTCCACAACCTTCTGCCCCACCTGTGGTCTGTGAAGAGGGCGACACAGCAGCACCAACCCTCCTGATTTCTCCTCCACAAGCTTCTGCCCCACCTGTGGTCTGCGAAGAGGGTGACACAGCAGCACCAACCCTCCAAACTTCTACTCTTCAACACACAATACCACCCACTTATTCTGTCATATTTGACAATTTGGATTTCTTTGTACATGTACACCACCAAACAACTGACAACCCCAATAAATCAATTCACTGGACCCACCATGTTGTAGTGGAGGACAGAATCCCATTGCATCACCTCAGTGATGAAAAGCCAGTCACCAATCTGGAAAACTATGACCTTTCCAACTCTCTGCCTAATGTTGAAACCCAAAAAGTCCTGCGTAGGGACTTCATAGTTCTTGTCAGCAGGATTATCAGCAAACATCTTGCAGCATTCAAGCCTTTCTCCTCAGTGGTGGTTCGTCACATACCCCATCAGTATTCAGACCATATGTCGAAGCCATCCACCTCAGTAAGTTCAAATACATTACATATTCCCAACAAACTTGCCGGGTCAAAACCTTTAAATCTGTACAGTCCACCGAGTAATTGAGTCTATCAGGCAACCATCTTGCCTTGGTCCAGATGATAGACTCCACCCACTCCACTGCTTGGTGTAGTGTTGACAATTCAAGTTGACAATGCAGTCTATCACTCTAGTCATTATCAAACATTTAAAAAGCCCAAATAGAAAAAAATATAATAAAAATTTACCTCATGTCTTTCTCTCTCCTCACCCCTCACCCCCCCCCCCCAGCAATGCCAAGGCGGGACCACATAAGGCCTACAACCCTTATAAGGAGGTGGTCAAGAAAGACACAGCGGCACTACTTCTGGCAGCTACAATGGAGCAGTTGGGCCTGAAAAATGCCCATGGTAAAGAAAATAAAATTTTGATCTAATGTAAACAACATGCAAACACTGCAATCAGTGTCAGCAATATTGGATTACATGTTTATCAAACACTGCTTTCTTCATACATAAGGAAAATATTCCGAGGGAAAATAGTTACACGAAAGTCTGGTACAAAACACATTGTAAATGTATTATGGCTGAAGTGCCCCTTTAAATGAATCAAAATATGTCATTCATACCCATGTTAGTTTGTGTAATACCCACAAACATGCACAATACCTATGACACAATGTGTTTGACATATCTCCACAGATGTTCCAGATGGTCTGATACCTGAGGAGGTGTTACAGGGGACAGAGGAAGAGAAAAGGAGATGGCTGCACAAGATGGTTGCAGAGGTTATAGACTCTTTTGCTCTGTTTAAAGACCTTGATGTTGCAGATAGTGTTGGGCAGCCACCAGAAAAGACAAAGTTTCAATGTAGAGCAGCTGGTTGTAAGAAGATGTACAAATTCCCCAAGTCACGGTCAACACATGAGCAGAATAAACATGGCGTAACATATGATAACCCTATGACAGAGTCAAGTACTCAGAGAACCTCAAACTCAGACTATGTGAAGGAACACTCTGAAGCCAGGCTCAGGTTTGGGTTATTCTTAGCAGACATGCAGGATGCTATAAAGGAGGGGGATGGAGAAAGGCTCATGCTCCTGTACAGGGTGGCTTTGTTGTACTACAAGGTCTATGGGTACACTCACTATGCTTACAGTACACTGCTTCTCACAGTTCAGCTCAATGCCACCTTGTCTCCTCGGATGGCACATTCAGTGACATGGAACAGGTTTTTCAGTGGGAAGGGAGGAAAGGGAAGGAACATTCCTTTGGATCTTCACCTAGAGCAACTTAATAATTTCCTAAAGTCATTCTTAAAAGGTGTAGGTTCGAACCTGACTGACAGCACTGCCTTAAGGATCAGTAAGTACTTAGAGACCTACTGGACAAAGTTGACCAAGAAATAGGGATCTCATGTCCATCTGGTTATCACAAGAATAGCAGAGAAGATGAGGACATCTTAGTACTTGTTCAAGTATGCATGGAGACAGGGCTTTTCAGGAATTGCCCCGGTAGAGAGCACGCAGCTTTCCCGGCCTTCAAGAAAAATCTCTTCTCCAAGCTCAGTTACAGGGATTTGTGGCAATGGATGAGGAGCAAATTAAACAAATTTAGCATGGTGCACATCTAAGATGATACAAAGAAAATATTTTTGATTTATTTTTTGGGGTGGAAGCAAGTACTCCTGTACTGTAACTCAAGTACAAATTTAACAGGGCAACTTTCACTTGTAGTTGAGACACCCTGTCACAATACTTATATATTTCTTTTGATCTCTTGCAATCATGGGAATTTTCTTTCTGAAAAAAAGTACATAACCATAAAGATGAAAATGTGTATCTTGTCAGGAAAATGTTTGTTCATGTAGACTTATGTATCAATGCTTCTTATTTATTGAACACTGAATAAATGAAGCCATATCTACAGTACATTTCTTCTGTAATCATTTATTAAACTGCATATGTACATTCAGTATTGCTTTTAAACACTTTTGAAATCTTGAAGGGATCCAGGTCCAGACATTTTGAATCAACCACTTGTGGAATAGGGCTGGGCAAAATGGAAAAGAAATCAATTACATCAAATCACTGATATTGATATTTTGACAATATTGTATTGTGATCATATACATTTAACTGCTGTGGTGGACAGTAACAAAGTACATTTACTTTAGTACTGTTCTTAAGTAAAATGGAGTTGAATACTTTGTCCACCACAATGTAATTGAAATTTTTATATATCAAAAATAGCAAGTAGCAGATGTACAAGCTCAACTGTTTTGAGCTTGTACATCTGCTATTCTTTAAAACATTGATGTTACAAGCATAAAATTGGGCTTAGATTATTAAAACCTGGAAAAGACATGATATCCAAAATCCCAGACAATATGTAGTCTCATATCACAATACTGATATTGCCCAGCACTATTTTTAAACAACTTCTTTCTTAGTGTCAAGGCCAGGATAAAGTTTATCGTAAATGTGTCAAGAGTTGTCCCTGGGCATCTCAGTAACAATGAAATTACAATATTATGGGTGTAACAGTTCACCTCAGTCACGGTCTGTAGACCAGTCTGCATTGTCTAAATAAATGAAATATACAATATTAAATCTTTTTACAAATAAATGAGGGACACTTTAATTTTTCTTAAGCATCAGAGTCAGAGTTATCACCGAGCATCTCAGGAACCTCATCGCCATCATCATTGTCAAAGTAACCCATAAAATCAAGATCTGGCTCCGAGAAACACTCTTCCTGGAAGCTGACCTGATCTACAAGTATGTCATCAAAGACATCATCAATGATCTCTAATATCGCTTCGGCATGCTGCAGTTTAAAAACTGGAATGTTGTCCATAATGTACCTAATGTCAAATATGTACTGACATTGTTCTACAACAGCCTCAATCAATTCAATACTGAAACCAGTGCATGCTGACTTGTCAGTGTATAGACATGTGTCTTTGACTAGTGTTGATCTGAAGTCCTCCAACAAGTCCCTGATCAACATTCTGTCAGATAGCTCTACCTGTCTACACTTTGTAGGACTGGAAATCACTTCTTTGGGTGTTTCATAGATGGATCGAGGCACTGCACATTCCCCTGAGTCACAGGTACAACTTGAATGACAATATGTACAACACAAATGACCTGGCTCAATGTTGGTTGGGTTGCTTTCAAAGTAGCCATACAGTTTTTTTCGAATGCATCCCTGTTTGTGAGTTACAAGTTCTCTGACTGATTTGTCCACATGAACATACTGTTTGGTGTGATAAAGTACTGCATGTGCATTACAACCATTTCTGCCTGCTCTGCCTATTTGCTGGACAAGGTCCTCTACATCTTCCGGGGCACCAAACATCACAACGTGAAATATTTGGAAAGTTCAAACCCATCCCTAAAGAAGTTGTAGCAACAACCACTCGACAGTTTCCATCACCATTAAAAGATGATACTACTCATTTTTTGTTTGTTTCCAGCGTATTACTGTGGAATATTTCTATTATAAGGTTATCTGGCTGTGTGTCTTTGTCAACCCAAGCATTGTCTCCAGGCTCTTTTCTAAGATAACCATACACTTTACCAATGGCTTTTAATGTCCGGCAGTAAATGATGATGGGTGACACTGACAGTCCTTTATCCAGCACTTCCTTTACCACCCAATGAAGGCACTTCAGGTTGGTGGTTGCTGGCACATGACAAATACCTAATCTGATATTTGGGCGATTTGGGCTAACAGTCACTTCTGTTACTCTCTTCATGTTGAGTTTGTCTGTCACATGGCGCCGGGACTCCAAATCAGCAGATGCCGTTAATGCCAGCACAGGTGTACCTGACAACACATCAGAAAATAATTAATTATGTTTTAGCCTACAACTCCAGTGTTTTATAATACAAATATCTTGGTCCACAGGGGCTAAATTAATGTAGATTTGTCCATTAATCGTGTGCACATGCAATATGCATGCACAGGAGGTCCATGTGGTGTGACCACATGTAATTCAACACAACATGGCCCTCCGTGCACACGTTGCATTGTGCACAGAACACAACAAGGCTGTTGTTTCTTACTAGACAGTAGATAAGGAGATAAACAGTATTATTTGTCTAATATAGAGACTATGTAGATAGAGACATCTGGATTAGGATTTGGTAAGAGACCATAGTTCTTCAAGTCTTCCAAAGCTTTCTCGGAAAGCTGGACGCCCATCCTTGCCCTCTCCCCTTTAGCACATAAAAACAAGCAGTAGTAAGTCTATATCTATATATCTATATGGGCTTTGACTGGTAGATAACAAAATTGTACATTGTGTGGAAAATTGAACATTTGACATTGTTAGATATTTTTAACCACTTAAACCAGATTATTTAAAACTCCCCATGGTACTTACCATTTGTATGTCATATGGACTTTGTCCACAACGATGCCGAACAGCTTCTCTCTGTAGATTTCGGAGCTTAGCATGTTCCTCCACTTATCGTTGAGTATCCATGCCTCGGGGGTGCCGAAAACAAGCGAACATTGCCCGTTTAAGATGTTTTTTGTTTTTTTTTTTTTTTTTCTTCTTTATTAACGAGTCTTCAATCGAAACAAGTATACAGTACAGTAGCCAGGGGGTGGGCTATTACATAAATACAGAGAATAAGGTGCACAAATTATATGTTCTCATCGCTTTCTTGTTATTAGAGTCACAAATGCTTTGCAGGTACTGTTCCATTTCCTTTTGGAACACCACAAAACAGGGTTTGGAATGACTAAATTTAGCTCTGTGTATATGATATTTTCCTAATAATATTAACAAATTTATAATATACAGTTCATTCTGTTTCATACTCTTGACATCATAGATTCCAAAAAAAATATTCTTACAAAATAAAGAGAAATCTGGGACAAGCTTCAATGAGATGTACCATATTACTTCTTTCCAGAAGGTGGCAGTAAAGTGACAATGCCAAAACAGGTGAAACACAGTTTCAGGTTCAGAGTCACAGAAAGAACAGTTCACACATAAATCCTTCTTAAATTTTAACAAATTCTGTTTGGCAGGGTAGTATCTATGGATTATCTTGTAGGATATTTCTCTCACTTTATTTGTAATTAAGTATTTGTAGGGAGATTCCATATCTGGGTCCAGTTCAAATCATTAACAATATTAGACCAGTATTGCATGACATATGGGGTAGAGGTGTTATCAGATTGAAACAGTGATCTAATAAGATAATTCCTTTTTTTAGGTGTAACGGAGAAACACATATGCCCCACTGTCGTTAAAATTGGGTCTAAAGGAGGACAAACTGGATTTCCAGCACCTCTTAACAGAGTTAGGATACCAGAGGAACAGCATCCATTACAATTGCAAAGTCTTTTGGGGTAACAGGAATACCATATTTTATGAGAAATTCTGTATAATTTAGCAAATTCCCATTATCGTTGAGCAGTTGGGTGACTAAAATTATGTTCTTATCAAACCATGAATTAAGGAACAGAGATTTATTTTTGTATTTGATATGTTGATTGTTCCAGATAAAACATCTATGTGGAGAGAAATTATGTTTATAGATTAACGACCATGCCAACAGCATTTGTTTATGAAAGTTAGATAAAATAAGAGGAAGTCTTTCTATTTTATAGTCACATAATAACACATACTCAAGGCCACCAATGGTAGAGAAAACAAACTTGGGTATAAAATTCCAAATGGATGTAGGATTATGTAAGAACTGCTTTATCCAGTTAATTTTAAAAGTGTTATTCAATGTAGTAAAGTCAAGAAAATTTAACCCACCAGAATCATAAGTGTTCATAATAACCGATTTTTTCACATAATGCGTCTTGTTTTTCCAGATGAAATTAAATAACAGCTTATCAATGGCACTACAAATTTGCTTATCAACAGATAGGGGAATAGCTGCATAAGTAAGACGAGACAGTCCTTCTGCTTTTGTTAACAGTATTCGACCTTTCAAGGATAAATCCCTTTGAAGCCATTGGTTTAGCTTTTTCCTTGTCTTATCAATTATCAGATCAAAATTTTCAGAGCACCTGTCTGTCTGACTTTTAACAATGGTGATTCCAAGGTAAGTGACCTTGTTTTTGACAGATATGTTGTAAACCAATGACTCGTCACAGTTCTTAAGAGGAAACAAATCACATTTCTTCAAGTTTAAGCGGAGTCCAGAGGCTGCAGAGAACAAGCCTATTGTATGGATAGCAATGGGAACTTGAGAAGCATTTTTTAAGAATAATGTGGTATCATCAGCCAGCTGACTAATTATAATTTCTCTGTCTGCAATAAAGATTCCTTTTAGCGAGCTATTTTTGATGTGTGTAGAAAGTAGTTGAGTGCATAAAATAAATAGATAAGGGGATGCGGGACAACCCTGTCGGATGCCCCGCTGTAAACTGAATCTTGGGGAAGTCCCGCTTTTTAGCCTAAGGGAGCTGTTACCATTAGCGTACAAAGTTTTAACAGCTTTAAAGAAAAAAATCACCCGTTTAAGATGTCTCCGTCGTCGTGCACGCCCAGCTGCATCGCCGTTAAATGCAATTTAGCAGCTTCCTTTATTTGGTCCTCCATTAACACGAGTAGTGGCGAAATAATGACCAATAACCGCTTCGTCAGGCCCATCTCCTCGAGTACCAAAGGGACGAGTTGGTATATTAAACTCTTCCCGAATCCAGTGGGGAGAACACAAAAAACATCTCGCTTTTGAATGAATGCCTTCAAAGCAGAGCGTTGTTCGGATTTCAAAGTTATTTTCATTTTCAATCTAGTTAGAACTGCCTCGATAGCATCGTAAATGTACTGGTCTGTAGCGGTCGCCATTGTTGCTATCCTCACCAGTTACCATAGTTACCCAGCGGCGCACAGCTTGACGTCAGCGTGGCGCTGATTGGATAATCGCTACACCCGTCCCGAACCCGGCGTTCATTGGTCCGTCCATCGTTTGGACGAGATAAATCGCAAATTCATTGCAGCATGCCAGACCAGAGAGACAAGCCTACTCAGTTGAGTGGGCGGGTCTATGGTCTGGAACCAGGCTACATTTTGTCGATAGCGCCGTAGGCTCACTGCGAACAACACTTGACTCTGTAGCTCCTCTTAAAAAGAAGTTAAAAAAGCAAAGAAAGTTCGCTCCTTGGTATAACTCTCAAACCCGTAAGTTAAAACAAATATCGCGAAAATTCGAAAGGAATTGGCGATTAACCAAGCTGGAAGAATCTCGTTTAATCTGGACAGACAGTCTCAAAACTTATAAGAGGGGCCTCCGCAATGCCAGAGCAAACTATTACTCAGCATTAATAGAAGACAATAAGAACAACCCCAGGTTTCTTTTCAGCACTGTAGTCAGGCTGACTGAGAGTCAAAGCCCTATTGAGCCTTGTATTCCTTTAGCCCTTCGCAGTAATGATTTTATGACCTTTTTTAATGACAAAATTCTAACTATTAGAGGCAAAATTCATGACCTCCTGTCCTCAGATAGTACCTATCTAACCTCAAACACAGCTGTAAAACCTAATATATATTTTGATTGCTTCTCCCCAATTTCTCTTCAAGAATTGACCGCATTGATTTCTTCAATCTAAATCATCAACGTGTCTCTTAGACCCCATCCCAACTAGGCTACTTAAGGAGGTCTTTCCTTTAGTTAACACTCATATATTAGATATGATCAATATATCCTTATTAACAGGCTATGTACCACCGTCTTTTAAGGTAGCTGTAATTAAACCTCTACTAAAAAAGCCCACCCTGGATCCAGAGGTGTTAGCCAACTATAGACCAATATCTAATCTTCCCTTTATGTCAAAGATCCTTGAGAAAGTAGTCGCAGACCAGCTGTGTGATTTTTTCCATGATAATAATTTATTTGAGGAATTTCAGTCAGGATTTAGAGTGCATCATAGCACTGAGACAGCACTAGTTAAAATTACAAATGACCTTCTGATTGCTTCAGACAAAGGACTTGTCTCTGTACTTGTTTTATTAGATCTTAGTGCGGCGTTTGACACTATTAACCATCAAATTCTACTACAGAGACTGGAACACTTAATTGGCCTAAAAGGTTCTGCACTGAGCTGGTTTAAATCAAGCAAGGTTCTGTGCTCGGACCAATCCTATTTACTCTATATATGCTTCCTTTAGGTAACATCATTAGAAATCACTCTGTAAATTTCCATTGTTATGCGGATGATACACAGCTGTATTTATCGATGAAGCCAGAAGAAAGTAATCAATTAACTAAACTCCATAACTGCCTTAAAGACATAAAAACCAATTTCCTGATGTTAAATTCAGACAAAACTGAAGTTATTGTTCTTGGCCCCAAACAACTCAGAGACTCTTTATCTGATGACATAGTTTCTCTAGATGGCATTGCTCTGGCCTCTAGCACTACCGTAAGAAACCTCGGAGTAATATTTGATCAAGATTTGTCTTTTAATTCTCATTTAAAACAAACCTCACGGACTGCATTTTTTCATCTGCATAATATTGCGAAAATTAGGCCTACCCTGACCCGAAAAGATGCAGAAAAATTGGTCCACGCTTTTGTTACCTCTAGGCTGGATTACTGTAACTCCCTATTATCAGGTAGCTCTAGTAAGTCCTTAAAAACTCTCCAGCTAATTCAGAATGCAGCAGCACGTGTACTAACAGGAACTAAGAAACGAGATCATATTTCTCCTGTTTTAGCTTCGCTGCACTGGCTCCCTGTGAAATCCAGAACTGAATTTAAAATCCTACTGTTAACTTATAAAGCTCTAAATGGTCAGGCTCCGTCATATCTTAGAGAGCTCATAGTGCCATATTATCCCTCCAGAACACTGCGCTCTGAGAATGCAGGGTTACTCGTGATCCCTAAAGTCTCCAAAAGTAGATCAGGAGCCAGAGCCTTTAGCTATCAGGCTCCTCTCCTGTGGAATCATCTTCCTGTTACGGTCCGGGAGGCAGACACCGTCTCCACATTTAAGACTAAACTTAAGACTTTCCTCTTTGATAAAGCTTATAGTTAGGGCTGGCTCAGGCTTGCCCTGTACCAGCCCCTAGTTAGGCTGACTTAGGCCTAGTCTGCCGGAGGACCTCCCTATAATACACCGGGCCCCTTCTCTCCTTCTCTCTCTGTCTCTCTCTCTCTCTCGTATTCTATTACTGCATCTTGCTAACTCGGCCATTCTGGATGTCACTAACTCTCTTACAGTTAACATGTTTCTCTTACAGTTTACATGTCCGTGAAATAATGCTTCAAATACAGAAGATCTATACAATCAGCACAATTTCAAGATTAGAGTTACCAGTTCAGTATCTGACCAAATCTCTCCCCTTCTGTTCCTGAGATATGAGTTCAACAAATTTATTAATGGATAGCCCCTTGAGATGAACCATCTCGTTTTCAAGGGGGTCCAACATAGAACATACAATACAATACAACAACACATTCACATACAGCATGCATAATGTTCTCAATTACCAACCAACCCGCACATCATTCCTGTAAACCCACAGTACCCACACAGAATGAGTAAAAATAAATACCACAAAGCATATCATGTAGTGCCAGTCATAATGATATTAGTGTTGACATTAATAATAATGACAATAATAATAATAATAGTGATAATAATAATAATATACATCATTATACCATACATTATACATAAATACTTATACAATAATAATAGCAATGTTAATAATACGGGTAAAGAGGACATTACCATTAAAAGCAGTTGCATGATGTTTTGAGAAAATAAAATAGTGAGTTCTTAAAAATGTGAGATGAATTGATTGTTCGTATATTGTTAGGTAGAATATTCCAGTCCAATGGAGCTCTAAATTTGAAAGCACATCTGCTGAATTCTTTATTAGTTTTAGGAACAAAGAAAAATGGTTGCTGGGTGTGTCTGAGAGGATATGGAGATGTGAATGGGATTAAATATTGTTTTAAATAAGGGGGAGCGTTGAAATGAATACATTTGAGAATAACTTGGAACCAATGGTAATGTCTTCTTGTGTTGAGTGGTAACCAGTTCAAAGAGTCATACATGGAGCAGTGATGTGTTCGATATGGGCACCTTAAATCAAGAAATGTTGCACCAGTGAGTTTGCCATTTTCAGAAGCAGTAAAGACATCGTTGGTGAACTTTAACAGAGCTGTAGTTGTTGAGAAACTGGGTCTGAAACCAGACTGGCATGGAGATAAAATATTGTAGTTCGTAATATAGTGTGATAATTGATTGAATATTAATCTTAGCTATAGAGCTGATAATAGAAATTGGATGGTAATAATTACTGATATCATGTAGGTCTCCTCCCTTATGGAGTGGAGTGACAGTGGCACATTTCCAGGCAGAAGGGATGGCAGAAGTTGATAATGAGAGGTTTAACAGATCACAGTGGGTACATCAGAATATTTGCTGCTAGCTTGATAAATTTAATCTCATTGCCTTCTGGTCCAGGTCCACAGTCATCCTTTAGTTCATTAATTACACATTGAACTTCAACAGGTAATATTTTATGAAAAGAAAAGGAACTATTACTGGTAGAGTTAATAGAGGAAACACATGTTATAGATGGGTCAAACACATAAGAGCTACCCACAGATGTAAAATGCTGGTTAAAAATGTTTGAAATAACTAATGGGTCCTGAATGATGTTATTATTTAAACAAAGCTGGGTACTGGTGCTTTTGTTTGACTTGTTGAGGATATTATTCATATTTTTCCAGAACTGTTTTGGGTTATGCATATTTTCAGATAGCTGATTTTTATAGAAGTCTGATTTAGCATTACGTGTTTTTGTCTCAAATAAATTCCTTAATGATCTATATTTTTCCCAGTCAGCAGCATCCTTAGTTTCTCTGTAGCTTTATCCCGTTGTTTAAAAAGATTAATCAGATCAGAACTGATCCAGGGTAAATGTTGACCTTTGACCTTAATTTCTTTCCATGGGGCGTGTTTATCAATAACATGTGAGTTCAGAAAAAAAATAATTTCAGGTGTCTTCAATATATGGTTTAAGTAGAAATCTGTTCCAGTTTATTGCAATCAAATCATGTATGAAATTATCAAAATGATATTCTTACTTTGTCTTACTTTAATGCATTTTGGAGGAAGGCGAGGAGATTTCATTTTCCATACACAGAAGATGGTTGAGTGATCACTGAAGCAGAGAACGCCACATTTAATAATTCTGTGAGGGTGGGTAACGAGAATCCAGTCTAGTAATGATTTAGATCTGGTGTTAACTCTGGTGGGCTCATTGATCAGCTGAGTTAAATGTTTTGAGTAGGTTTTTGTCATTAGATGAAGAGCAATCAAGCTAGTTACAGTTGAAGTCACCTAGGATGATCATTTCATGCGGGTGTTCAAATGAGGTAAAAGTGGATAAAATACATTTGGCTGAGTCAGGATGGACAAGTGGAGGTCTGTAAATACTACCTATGATAAGATGTTTATTTTCATGAAGTTTTAACTCAACAAAAAGACATTCAAAGAAAGATCGGAGTACTTTAGGAGTGGCAGTTTCAGAAATGAAGTGCAAAGAAACATAAATAGCCACACCTCCTCCTCTAGTGCCCCTGTCTGCTCTGTATAGCATGTAATTATCTAGTTTGATCTCATTATCACTAATTTTGCTATGCAGCCATTTTTCTGAAAAGGTTCGTACGTACATGACGTTGAGTAATGGCCAGAAAAGTGTTTTATGCAGAACATTATGATGTCACAGTAAAGCTGACCTTTGACCTTTTGGATATGAAATGTCATCACTTTTGATTGGTGGCACACTTTTTAAATAACATGCTTATTAATCTTTGGGCCTGGGGGAAGATATCAAGTATTTTCAAGTCAAAAGACTCTGATCTTAAAGTCCAAATCGAGTTGCAAGTCTTAATTGATTTTGTCGAGTCTAAAGTCATCAAATTTCTGACTCAAGTCTGAGTCATGTGACTTGAGTCCACACCTCTACTCTCAGTGCATGTTACTTCTTGTATCTCTATTTTAACCTATCCAATAACAATGAAAAGTGACCAAAAAAATCACAATATATTTCAACCCGCTGCTTCCATGGAACAGCTGGGTTGTGATGGCACCTTGAAATAAGCTAAACCTCAAAGACTTTTGGAAGTGTAGGTTTGGAAAGGATTTAGTGCTATATCAGAGGATTCCATACAAATAAGCATTGTGACTCTTTTTTAAAGACATCTTAATTCATTCTTTATAAAATAATCCCTCTATTGATGTTTGATTCTGTGACTGGATTTCTGCGTTTCTCAAAGGAATAGATTTTTGCTATATCACAAAAGCAGAAATAGAAAGATCGCAAGAAGCAGTGAAAGCAGTGAAGAAGTGTGTTTAGTTTAAGAATTGAGATTGGTTAACACAACGTGTGTGTTAGCATTTCTCATCTTTATCTGAGGTGAGTTCAGGTGTTCGTGAGCTGCTGCATTGTGCCTCACTTTAAACCAGGAAGTTGCATCCTATTCAAGCCGGCCGGCCAATAGCAGTATGGGTGTGGAGAGAGTAAGTGTGTTAGATCCGTGTTATCAGGGTGGGGCTGAGTGCAGCTGGTGAATGTAAAGTGCTAATAGGAGCGGCCTTTTAACCCTGCCCTTTAGTTCAAATATTGACCATGGTGCTGTGACAACACACAGCGGTGGCAAATGAAAGCCGGTACAGACAGAGCGGGGGTTAAGGACACCTCAGCACTAAAATGCTCCGACATCCTGGTTACAAGCCAGCATCACAACACACAGCATCATAAACAATTATTTATATAGTACTTTGGGACATTTGGTTCATTAAGCTTTTTACTGAAGGGATGCAATGAGTGTAATAGAGAAAACAGTATGAGCAAACAGCTTCACAGAGGAATATCACAGAAATAAAAAGACACCAAATCAGATCAAATATGATAGAACGTGATATCTAATCATAAAGTCATATAAAAGCAGAAAACAGGATAAATACACTCCACAGTCTTTCCATTTGACGTGGCAGTTTGATGTAGCCATAAGAAAAACAGTATGACACAAGACCCTCTTACAAGATTTCTTCCAGGAGCTGTCAGACACATCTCATGTTCTTTATCAGTAGACTTGAACAACAGTGAATGAATCTACTAACAGCTATAGTGTGCATCTTAATGACCTTATCTTCTTCCTCGGTAGTTGTTAAAACACATCAGTGAGCCACACTGTGTCACTGGCTGATATATACCTTCATTACCATGAAAACACACAGTTAATTTTGGCTCAGTCTCATATACACCGTTCTGCTGAAACAAATACTCACTACAGCACCAAATGTGGATTGATCCACTGCTGAAAATAGTTGCTTCTATTACCTTCTGTTTATTAGATAAAAGCTACAGTTAGCAGCTATTTGAGGAATTAACTGGACCCCAAATGCCATGTCTTCAGGAGCCAGTGGGTAGGACCTGGGAGCCGCACAAGTCACATTCACACATTCACACACTGGGGTTACCATACAAGGTGCCATCTGATAAACAGTTTTTAACACATTAACACACCAATGGAACAGCCATCTGGAGCAATTTGGGGTTCAGTATCTTGCCCAAGGATACTTCAACATGTAGAGAGGAGGAGCCGGGGATCGAACCATCGATCTTCCAATTAGTGGACGACCAGTTCTACCTACTGACATTGACAAACATAGAATAATGCAAGCCTTATCCTACAATAAAGGCAAACAGATATCCAAAATGTAAAGTAAAAATAACGTATGATTTGATATAGCTTCTTTCAGTCCCTGTGAGCTCTGGGTCCTTTCAGAAAAGGAACTTGTGGCAGAATGACTGCTGAGAGGAAGCAAAGGTGCCCTGACAAAATTGAAATCTGACATTTAAATGTTATAATTGGAGGCAGTGGCATGCTACACATCACATACTAGAATGTGGATTACAAATCAGAATGTTTTACTCACAGAGTTATGTGTACATACATCTACAAATATATGTACAAAAGTGAGTACATTTAAATGTAAATAATATTCATTTTAGGAAGCTTATAGAGGGCCATACATACATGCCAACCTTAGCTTGCTAGTAAACCTGATATGCACATACATATATACATCACATAGATATAAAAGAAATAGATCTAACTTTTCCTGATGACATTGCTAGAAGTTGAGAGAGTAAGCAGAGTGACACACAGTGTCAAGAGCCTGGCCCTTGTTAGCTCACTCACTCTTCCTGTAGGTAAAAGTGTCTCATTGATGTATGTGACAGGGCTATCCTGTCCATCAGCAGCTACTTTCAACAGAAGATTATTTTTTCTGCATCTTCATCTTCATTGGACAATCCATAGCAGGTTGTGAAATACAGGGAGAAAAGGGGTCCCCTGCTGGACATTGTGGTTCTATGGAATGTGCTGTAACCATTCAGCTTCAGCACAACACTCTGTTCATTGTTACCTTTTTCATGAAGTGAAATTCCTTAAAATGCTTAGTTTGTTACACACATGGAAAACCTCTCCAAGAATAACCCAAAGTCTTACTTATCATTCTTACAATATTTATTAATCTTTAGAATTGTTAAAATTGCAGTTGTGTGCTGAGATTATGGTCATTTCCATGGTCTTGATTTTTTATGACGATTTTTTTTTTGAAGAGTAACTTAACACTAGGTCAACTTTTTTGAGTTAGTAAATTACATGTACATGTACTTTGTTACCCTACTGATCCTGGTCCCATTCCATAGTGTTTACTGCAACAGAAGGTATTTTCTGTTTACATAGAATAGCCTTTAATTCTGTCATCTAGATCCGCCAAAAATCAGGGAAAATCTATGATGAAACTTAAGACGCTCATATGACATGACATATAAATACAGCACTCAACTGTGTGGACAGTATGCAGTATGGAAAGACTGAGTAGCAGTGGTAGAAAAAAATGCTACTGCAGCAGAAACACTATCTCTTCTACTTTCTAATAAAGTGCACTTTAAAAAGGGTTTACAAGTGAATAACAAGACGATCTGATCTCAAGGACCATTTAGTAGCTCCATTGAGTCACATCCAGATGAGTGCAGATGAGAGTGGCCCAGTTGTCACAGAAATATAGAGGTTCAAATTTCCATGTTTTTAAGCACTTTAAGAACCTCAATTTTTATATCAGTTAGTGGTATTATACACAGTAATTAATAAGAACACCTTTTGGGTTTCCAGGTTGTGAAAAATCTCTGGCTGGTGAGTTATTAATTGTCAAGGCATAAATAAAGTCATTAATAAATAGGAATGACAATCTCACTTGCTAATATGCCATAAAGTCTGCAGTTATAAAGTTCAGTAAGTTGTTAATAAGCTATCAAGTCTGTGGTTACAAAGTTTATTAAGTCGTAGGGTGCCCAACAGCTCAATGGGTAGAGCAGGCATTCCATGTACAAAGGCAATGTCCTTACTGCAGCAGCCATAGGAGCATATCATTCAACCAACAAAATTTAGTAAGTCATTAATAAGCCACCAGGTCTGTGGTTATAAAGTTGAATATGTTAATAAGCCATCAGGTCTGCGGTTACAGAGTTTAGTGAGTTGGTAATAAGCCATCAGGACTACAGTTTAAGGGTTAAGTCAGTCTGTAACAAGCCATCAGATCTATGATTGTATTGCCACCTTAGCTGGTTTTTTTTTCACTACTTAAAAAAACCCCACAAAGTCATTAACAAAAGGTCAGAGGTTATTAACTTTTTTAAGCTGACAACTGAAGTTAGTAAATCATTTGTTGATAAACTCATTATTCAAAAATCTATTTAATCTGCAGTTGTAAATATTTATAAGCGGTTATTATATTAATTTTTGTCTAAATCCTCTGCAGCATTTTCCAGATGGTTTGAGGTCAAACAATCCATTAGAAGATTCTTCCCGATGGATCAAAGAGCTAAAAAGACTGGGGGATGATTTTCCCCAACCTAGCAACTTAAAAGATCTTTCTATAAATGGCTCTTAAATAAATGATTTATTAACCATGAGCAAAACTATTAAGGCTTATAAGAAGTAGGCTAATACCATGTGTCTGATCACTAAAAGCTTGTTTATTTGAACAAAAACACCAATGTGGCTCATGTATATGAAACTACAAAATGAACATTTCACTGATACATTTGATATTATTTTGTGTCCTTGTGTTTGATGATTTTATTTCTTGCTTCTTATTCTTTTCATTGTAAAGCAGTAACACTTTGTCCAAATACTTCACAAGTAAAGCACAGAGAAGAAGCCTATACAGCACGCTACATGATAGTCAGGAGAGGGATGCTCCACATTTGAACAGCAGCAAGTACGCATGTTGAGGGTGACTGTGGTAGCACATTTGGTGCCCTATTGGCAAGTATCCCCTGGACATTTAGAAAAGTTACAGTTCCAAGATGCAGGACTGATTTAGTCACTGAGAGGCACATAAAGGCTGAGACTGAACAAAGCTGTCATTGATAGCAGCCAGATGACACTGTGCTCCCTGCTGCAGAACACAGGAGACCGTTGAGATGCCTCAAGATAAAGCGCACACAGAATAAACATAGCACCTTCACATCCAAATTCCTCTAGGTTATGTCCTTAAATGCTCAGAGATTGCGCAACTTTAGATACTTTAAGCTATACCCAAGTGTTTGAAACATGTAAAATGTAAAGGCCCAGTGTAATTCAAAGACTAGGCCCACAGGCTGTCACAAATTGCAGTTATTAATCACACAAGGTTGTGTCCAATCCCTTGGTGTGTGTGTATTCACTTATGAAAACCTGGATGTTAAACATTAGTAATTGTTGATCTGTATGATAAATGGATGTGTTGACTTTGTGGTAAAACGATTCTGTTGCACCTTTGTGTCTTGAGCCAATCACATAAAGACCAGTCATCATCCAGCCTCTGATCCGTTTCTCAATTGCTGACTCGTCCTTGGATCCAACCCAAATATTCCCTCTTAACCATGTCCCATAAAGAAAGATAAATAAAGCTGATCAGTAATTATCCATCACAGTGTCCCAGCTGTTTCGGTTTATTCATATAACAGAAAGGAAATCCAGTTATGAACATGCAAAACAATAAGGTGTGCAACTACATCCCCTTGTAACCTGTATAGGAGCCGTTCTTCCAAGTGTGGAGGAAATTGAATGCCAAATCCCCTTAAAAAATCTGATAATGTGGGGCGTCGGTAGCGTAGTGGATAGTACCGGTACCCATGCATAGAGGCGATGCCTCGCTGCAGCGGTCGCGGGCTCGACCCCGGCCTGCGGCCATCAGCCGCGTGCCACCCCCCATCCCACCCCGTCCTGCTCATCAAAGGCAAAAGCCCAAAAAAATAATCTTTTAAAAAAAAAAAAAAAAAATCTGATAATGTAAGAGTGCGCTGTTTATATAAATGGTAGAATACACACAATGTGAAGTATAACTCAATATAGTGTTCTGATACACTGTGCATATAGATAACCTACCAAAGCAACATTTCAGACCAATAAAAATCTTTATTTGAATACTATAGTTACATGAATTAGAAGAAGCTCTCGGTTATTATAGCGTATGCCGATTTCAAGGATTTATTTTATCACAACTTAAAATGTTAATGATCATGACCTTACATCACGATATATTTGGCAATACCCGCTACAACCTCAACTGACCAATTTTCCAAAGGGAGTTTGGTTTGAACTAGAATCACTGTGCTATTCCGCTATGATGTGGGGGGATGGGAAGAGGGCGGGCCCGCAGTCCAACGGCTGTTTAAAAACAGACAGGTGAGAGTGAAGGAAGAGCAGATCCTGCAGCTGCGGTCCACCTACAGTCTCACCTGACCCTTCTATAACAGGTAAGATAGCCTACATCATACTTACAATGTCTTACCACCACTTATGACCATACTTCTCATATACTGCACTGTAGTTGGAGGGAAAGTAGTCAGTTAATTAGCTTAAAGTTCAGTTGACTGCTTTAAAATATGCTTAAAGAAAATGAAACAGAAGAAAAGGTAGCTAGGTGAAGTTATCTTTAAAAGAAATATTAAACGTTGTTAAGGAGGGATAAAAGTTTTAATTTGCAAGAAAGAAGGACAGGAGGGCTAATAATTATCTAGCTGATAACTAAAACTTAACAAATACAACACAATTGGAAGTCAAAGTAAAGCATGAGTCATCACAGTGACTTGTGATGTTGCACTCTGTGGAAGCCTTAGAAAAAGTCTATCAGCTGCTTCGGTGTGGTCACTTTGGTGGTTCCATTTGTACTAACTGAAATGTTATTTTCAAAGTACAGCTCAGGCTATTTACTTTTGTCATTTTTGAAAAATGGGATTTTTGTTTAAGAGTCATCTCTGTATGTATCCAAAGAAGTCAGTCATTGTAATTCCAGCCATTCTATTTTATTCTATTTTAACTTTTAATAACTTAGAAATAACTTGTTAATGTTGGCATAAACACAGATCCTAGTCCTGAAAGTGCATAAACAATACAATAACTCTTATTTCTCTTCACTTGTTTCCAGTGCAGTGAAAATGCCAACAAAATCATTTAAAGAAACAAATAAACAAACAAAAAACAATTACAGATTCCTCTGTAGTAGGAACTAGATGTAAATCAACTCTTTTCTTTTTCAAAGGAAATGGAAAGTTTACATTTCTTCCATTCCTGACAAACGTGATTCCATTCTGATACTGTTCCTTCTTTGATCACACTGTTGGAATATTTTTTCCTCCTGCCTTTGTCTGTTCCTCATATTCTAGTAAGTCTGAAGATGATCAAAGCGGCATTGACAGTGCTCTTGATCCTGGTGGCCATGTCTTCCACCTTTGGGAAATACATCCCGAAAACAGGCAGGAGGAGCGTTCAGACTCTGTCCAGAGGTTTGTAAGCAGCATCTGAATGACTGAGACTTAAATACATTGCAGTACATACTGAGACAATGCAGAGTCTGTCATTTATCTCTGATCGTGTCCATGTCTGTCCAGGTTGGGGTGATCAGCTAATCTGGGCTCAGACTTATGAGGAGGCTCTCTACTGGTCCAGATCAAGGTTAGAAATGTTTCTAAGACTGACATCAACATGTTTCACTCTGACACTGGCGTTCATTAAAGGTTAATGATTAAATGTAATAGGAGCTGATTTGTGTTTTAGAAACAAGCCTCTGATGGTCCTCTTTCACCTTGACGATTGCCCACACAGCCAAGGTAATTCTAACATCTGGATTCTGTTATTTGAGTTATTAAAGGAATACGTCGCCATTTGTACATCAATTACTCACCCTGTGTTACGGTGAATTCATGAAGTACTTTTTCTTGCAGGCTAGTTGAAAGAAGAATCTGATAACTAAAAATAAATCTTTGATGAATTTGAGTAAAAGAGGTCTGTGTTACACAACAACAAAAATATATCAGAACATCCATTTACAAACTGTCACACAAGTCTTGCAGTAAAACCCAGTTCTCAGTTATTCAGTCATGTGCTCAGTACTTCCCAAACACATGACTTTTCATTAGAAAGCCTTAATATTTCAAACACCTCCACATTCTGAGTTGTGTGCTTGGGCATGTGTTTGAACTCTGCTCATGTATTCCACTGAGAGTATAAAGGTGCACTACTCATCCGTGCCTGAGACTGTTAATGTGGAAGTGTTAAAAATAGTAATGCTCTAGTAAAAATGCATTCATGTTTGGGAAGTACTGAGCATACGACTAGATAAATGAGACTTGGATTATACTACAGGAGCTGTGTGAGAGTTTGTAAATTGATGCTCTAATATAGTTGTTATCAAACGAGGTCCCTGTTACTTCAATTCACAGCGCATGACTAAATCATAAATTGAACAGTCTTGTTATGGATGAAGTACAGTTACTCATGCAGGAAAAATTAAAAAAAAAAATTGATTGAATTAAGTACCAAACCTGTTTGAAGAGCAAGCAGTACTTTGTTTGCTCATGTGTGGTGTCATATCCTGGTGCTGATCTGCACCAAGCTCAGGTGCTAATGAACTGAAACTGAACTGAATTGAAAACCTGTTTCACCCACAGCACTGAAGAAGGTTTTCTCTGAGGACATCGAGCTCCAGAGAACGCTTGATGAGGAGTTTATCGTCCTCAATCTTATGGTAAATTACAGGATTTTCAGATCTGGCTGAACAATGATGCATACCACTGAATCTTTCAAAACCTTAAAAAACCTTGTGTCATAATTGATTATATTGTTTGGCATTAAAGCCCATGCAAACTTTCTCCATACTATCAAATACTCTCCACTAAACAAGAAACAATTAAAATAAAAATTTAGCTTAGTTATTGTTTACCATGAGTTTAACTGTAAACATGAGTAAACACCTCCTCAACAGTCATCACATTGATATTCAGATGTTACTGAACTACGACTGGTACACAGAAATTTATGACATCACCTTTACAAACAGAGCCTTGCCCACTTAAAAAGGCACTTAAAAAAGTTCAGACAAAATACAATGTCTGGTGTCAAACCAAAACCCCAAGTGCTCTGCCTTCGTTCATCACTCATAGGAAGCAGCTGATTAAGAGTATTTTTTTTTTTATTTAGTGATTTTTCAAAAACACTAATGCTCTAAGATGGCATGGTTCAGACTCTGATATGTTTGATGATCTGTTCTTCCTTTTCTCAACTACAGTATGAAACCACAGACAAAAATCTCCATCCTGATGGACAGTATGTTCCCAGAATCCTTTTTGTCGGTAAGAACTAGATTGCAACACCTGTTAACATGTCTCTGTCATAGATAAGGTTACTCGCCTTCAGTGGAACACTTTGTTTACTGTTATAACTCCAAGAAAATGTAAAAGAACACTTATGGTGCCAGTTCTACTGCGTCAATGAGGCAGGCACAGCAAGTCACAATATAAACCATCATATTTGTGTGGTTTCAGCTTTCACTGAAAAATCTTTCCATCAGATTAAAAAACACACATTACGTGACGCCAACTGATTTAAAAAAAAAAACTAAATATGCATGTTTGTTTTCTTTGTTATTGGTCTCCAAACAAAAGACCAGCAGACACTGAGATACAGCTGATGAACAGAGCCATCATCTGTTTGGAAACCAATAACAAGGAAAACAAATGTGCATATTTAGATTTTTTTTTTTTTTAAAGTCAGCATCATGCAATGTGTGCTTTTTAATGTGGTGGAAATATTTTTTCAGTCAAAGTTGAAAAAACAAAAAAACAAAAGTATTATTGGTTATTGTGTGATTTGCAGTGTCCGCCACATTGACTCCAAGTGAGCTGACGCCAAAGCCCGCCTACCGAAGGGTCCATGTCATTGGTCCGACAGCCCATTGGTCCGACATCCAATTAGTCCGACGGTCTGCGCGCGGTGCTGAATGGCTCCCGGCAGGCTTATTTCTGCCTTGATGGTGCGACCAGCTCTGGGTCAGCTGGGAAAGGCTTGAGACGAAGCAGGCTCACAGCTTATGTGTTTGTGTTTGTCATGCTCTTTTTCATTTTAACCCACACCATGATCTTTTCCTAACCCTAACCAAGTGGTTTTTGTGCCTAAACCTAACCAGACCTTAACCACAGGGCATCATGATGATTTCGGAACGGACTTTGGAACAATGGGTTTAATATGGTCGGAACAATGGGATGTCGGGCCAATGGGCAGTTCCCCTTATCGAATGCTGTCACTGACATATGACCTTTCCTTCTTTTATAGTTTCCTTGTTATAACTAACTACATCATTGCTTTTTAGTACTATACATTGGCATCAAGGCTGAAAGTTTCAGTTTTCACACGAAGCATCTTAGCTGCAAGTGTGTGAGTGGAAAGCATTTTGACCATTTGATACCACACTGTCACTTTAGATCTGTGTTTCCTGTCATATCATTGCCAGGGTATTCACTATGTCAAAACTACTGCCACTAATTATTTGTTTCTCCTGGGGCTCAGTATAGTGTTAGCATAACTGTAAATAGTTTTACGCTATTTTAACGGTATATTTTTCAATGTTGGTTGTAAGATGATTTGACCAATGACTGTACCCAGCAGAGGAGGAAGTATTCAGAAATACTGCATTACAAGTAAAAATCCTGCCACTCAGTACCAATAATGTCTTTACAGACCCCGCAATGACGGTGAGGGCCGACATCAATGGTCGCTATTCCAACCGCATGTATACCTATGAACCGACTGACCTCAAACTCTGTAAGTGTTACAGTTAGCAGATTAAGTCTCTGCCAGCAGTGAAACACAGACTGAATGAATGTAACCATTTCCTGTCTCTCCCTCAGTGAAGAGCAACATGCAGAAAGCCAAGAAGCTCCTGAAGTCTGAGCTGTGAGCATGATGACGAGGCATGCTTGACTTGTGGCCACCAGAGTTATTTGTCACCACAGTTGTCACTACAGTTTACACATGGAAGGCTAAGCACTGGAAAGTTCCCTTTCCTTACCTTTACTCGGAATGTTTCCTCCTTAAATTCTCTTCCTAAGTCTTACCCTTGTTATTATTGCTGTGCATCCTGAATGTCTTTTGAATAAATATGGAACTGTTAACATACAAGATGGATAGTTTGCCTTTTTATTTACCCACAGATTGCAGGGAAGTTTGAAACTCAGAAGAATACATGAATAATACACAAAAGGATCACGGTACTTTAATGTAAAAGCACTCAGTAGTAAGTAGTACTCAACTTTTACTGTTAGTGCTACTGCAGACTTCTACTGGCTAAACCAAATATTAAAGGAGTGGGTGAAATAAAGGAGGTATATACAAGCCTCAGCATAGAGCTATTTTACACTAAGTGTTGGAGAGGTTAGCGATGCACAGGATAATCCCTCGGTACAGCCTGAAGGGTGCATTTCCTGTCACTTAGCTGAGTATCCTGTCTAACCTAGTGGCTAAGGTTTGGGAGGGTTCTTTTAAAACACTTGTAGTATAAATATCTGATGATGTGGGAGCCTTCTGTAGAGGAAATAGTACAGGGATGCCAGACCGCATTCTACAGCTATTTTTTTTTTTTTTTTTACACTTTATTTTTGTTGTGTAGAGTGTTGTAAAGAGGTAAAGGAAAATGCATACAAAACAGAATACAAACAAACAGAAATAAGTATACAAAAAAATAAAAAGGTCCAGATTGCCCTGTCTCTCAAAAGCTATTCATCCCTGTGACATAGTCATAGTCAGTTACTGAGTCTCTCATCTTGTTGTTGACATGTAAACACTGTCCATTTCTCCCATTTCTCTTGTCATCGCTCCTCTTGAGTCCTTATCCTGTGGGTAAGAATTCGTACACATATATTTCTTTCACAATTTTTAGCCATTCATCTTGTGCTGGTGGTTCTGCCTTATACCATGTCTTCTTGATGGCCTTTTTACAGGCTCCCAACAAGATTTTCATCAGGTATCTGTCTTCTCTTAACACAATTCCTCCTGCCATATATACAATACCATGCATGATCTAGGTATATCATAACCCAAAATTTTAATAATAACCATATGAACATTTACCCAAAACTGCACAATTTCAGGACAGAGTCAAAATACATGAGTATGATCCATGTTTATTGCCCCACATCTTCTCCAACATGGTTGTGCTGTAGACAAGTATTTTGTTCTAAATTTTGGGTGTAATAAAGAATCTGATTATAATCTCCCAACAGTGCTCTCTTCAAGTGCGAGAGGATGTTGTAGACTATTGTGTTCTCCAAATATGCACCACCCACTTTTTACAATCTGTTCCCTCTGGGAATTACAGATGTGGCAACTGTACCCAGTGTAACGTCACACACAAAACTTCTACTTTCAATCATCCACGGACTGGCAAGTCTTTCAACATCAAGGGTGTGATTTTATGTAACACTAAAAATGTTATTTATTTGCTTAAGTGCCCGTGTGGCCTGGCATATGTCGGTAAAATTTTAATTTAATCCCCCTGAGGGAAATTCAATTTTTTCACTCCGTTGTCATTAACCCTCAGTAGCTGGTATGATGTTGCATTTGATTTTTTTCTGCTACTACTGTGTGAGCCATGTTCTCATGTTTGTCTGCATCTGTCATATCGCTGTGGGTTTGATACTTACTTGTTAGAGGCCCCTCTACAGTACATTTTTTTTTCCCTTTAATGTCACATAAGTTTCTGATGGTCTTCACCTGATGATTTCTTCATGCGATACTTAGAATGTGTGTGTGATATATTTATATTTACATTTGCACTGCAGGTCTTATACCTGCGCATATTCTCTCAAAATATTCTCTAAAAGAATTTTGTATAGTGGTATTTTGGTATTTTTGCATTGTATTGTACTTTGATCTTTTGAATTGTATCTATGCATGCATGTATTTTCCTATGCTTGTGCATAGATATATTTGAATTATATGTACATGCATTTTTTTCCTGATTTATTTTTTCACACCTGTGGTTTATCGCCTGAGTGTGTCAGGTGACCCTAAGGGGTTGTACATATGGAGGTGCGTATCCACATTCACTTCATGTCTGAAGAAGGGCAGGAGCCCGAAACGTTACATCAAATACATTCTTCAAGGAGCAGCTTCTGGTGTGCGGACTTTATCTTTTATTTCATTTTTACTCTAAATATGCAACCATTCATCTTTTGTAATATTCACACACAATTCTTTTTCCCATTTCAGCTCTACATTTAGTGTCGTGTTTCCTCTTCTCTCTAATAAACATTGATGTAGTGTAGATATTATTTTGTATTTCCTTGATTTGTAAACTCCAATTATGGTTCTAATTATTCCATTTTCATCCAAATTTACAGTAAGCGTTATTTCTCTGCCATTGTTTCGATGGTCCAGAAGCACATTTAGATTAGTTCAGTTAAGCTCAGTTTGAGTAATAGATAAGGAATAGAAAATAACCTTGCCCCCACCCAGCTAGGTTTCTCTTTCTTCTCACTTTGATTTAGTTTATTATTTTCATGCCAAATATATTTGTATGTGTATTTGTCTGTAACGCATGTTGTGTGTCTAAATAGTGATGCCGTCGTTTTGTCGGCGCTTGTGTAGTTGCAGCCTTCTCTGATCTGTGTGTGAGCTCTTTGATGTGTGTATGCCTGCATGAGTGTCTGGACACGTTGGAGTGAGTGAGAAAGTGGAGCCGTGTCTGCTGGTGAAAGCCATTGTTGCCGTCTGTTGGTCGTTGAAGACATGAAGAGGAGTTTCGGGACTGTTCCTGCCTGGTGTGCAGATCAACGCTGGCTGAGAGTCGCTAGCTAGCTAGAGCTAAGCTAGCTAGAGCTAAGCTAGCTAGCCGTCGTTGCAAAACTTTACTGTGGACTACAAACTCTGTAGCCGGCTCCTTCAACGGACAGTCACACCCCCCCTCATCTTCAGTTTCACCTGCTCCCCCTCTACACCTGGGACTTTCATCTTTCCTGGACATCATCGCTGCACGAGCTCCAACCCCTGGGCATCTGGTACCATAGCATAGGATTAGCATAGGGACTTAGCATAGTTACCTTAGGCTATTTAGTATAGGGTTTAGTTAGGATAATATTGTGTATTGTATTTCATGTGTGTCTATTCATCTAGCTTCTAATTAAAGGTACAGTTTGTTATTTCTTTATCCCTGTGTCCCTCCCCCAGTTATTTAGTAGAGTGTCCACCTTTCCAAATTACATATAATATTATACATAGAGGTATGCCGGTGGCTTTACATCGCCGTTTCTAATTGGTTTGTAGGTTTAGCAGTCATAATATTTAGTTTAGTGAGTCAAAGTAAGTATACAGTCCTTTCAGTTTAATTTAATTTCGTTGCTGTAGCATGAGCTGTAACAATTTTGGTCCTTCGAGCCGGATTCAAACCTGGTAGAGCTACTATGGCTAGCGGTGGTGGACACTCAGATAGTAAGCCTAGGTCCAATGAGACTAGGCTCCTCGAGATAGTAAGACGTCAAGAAGAAGCTGCCCTAGAGAGAGAGCGATGTCAGGAAGAGGCTGCCTTAGAGAGAGAGAGGATGCAAGCCCAAGCTATGTCACAGCAAGCTGAACGCGCCTCATTCGCAAGGCAGAATGACAGCACCGCGAGACAGTCTCTACAGTTAATGGGCGCAGTCCTACAGAACCTCACGCCATGCTCTTCAGCCCGATCTTCGAAGAGAACGTCATGTAGGACTTCGAGAGACCATTCCCTGAGTAACCAGAGCGAAATGGAGCACGATGAAGAGGAACAGGCACTGGACAGAAGGAGGGAGGAACAAAACGGAGTTAGACCACAGAATCTTCGTCTAGAAGTGCACGCGGAGGAGCAGCAAAGGCAAACAACGTTCCCACTCCTCAGTCCTGACTTTGACCAGATGAACGCCTCCACACCAGTCTCATGTCTCCCCCTACGATCCAGCAGTCGCCAGCTACAGCAGCCCCTGTGGCCAACGGTCCATCAGGACCCACACAGGTTAGTACAGCGGCACCTCCCACGAACCCCCAACCCTCACATCAGAGTAACCTGGTTCCGGTGACCCCTGTCCTGCCAACCTATCAGTCAGTACCCCCACACATGGAGGGACCCACCTTTCCTGACTTTAATGTCGAGGACAGAGCCCAATACTTGGAGCTGCGCATGTGTTTGGACTCTCTCCTTAACGACTCCCACAACGAGAAGTACAAGTACACCATCTTGCTGCGGCACGTCAAGGTTCCTAGAGCACGAGCACTGATCTCAGCCTTTGGTTGGTCAAACACCCCATACTCTGAATCCATAGAGGCCCTAGATGACCGCTACGGGCGCCCATGGGACTTCATCCTAGCAGAGACCTCAGCCATCGAGGCCCTCCCGCCGATTCGTGACAACCAAGCTTTGGATGATCTGTTCGTCAAGATGCAGTACCAAGTGGGGATGCTGAGATGTCAAGGTAAGGAAGGACTTCATGAGCTTAACAGCAGTTCCAGTGTGCAACAAATCCTGGATAAGCTCCCCCCATTCCGTCAGGAGAGATTCAGACGCCACCAGAATCGCCTCCACCCCCACAAGCCGGGGTCCTCTTTGAACGAACTTGCAACCTTCCTGCGGGAGGAGGTCCACAGCCTCAGTCTCGACACACTCCAGCCAGAACCTGCCTCCCGGGAGAAGAAAGGTAAGATGGTAAGATACGTGCTGACGTATTGCAGTAAGCGAGTTGTGTCATTTCCGGTGTTTCTGTGACAGCGTCTCTGTACTGCTCTGGTGAATTCCACTTGCCTGCTTTCTCACCTCAGTTGCTTTAACGCTGCTTTTACGTCTACTTCAAGTCATAACCCACACTGGTTCTGTTTAAGCACCTATAGCTCTCCTCCTTTCTACGACTTTCTCGCTAATCTCTTAGCTGTTGTTTGCACGCTCTTAGCCTTGTTAGCTACATTAGCTTAGCCATGGCTTCTCCTTCTCCTGCTCTTTCTTGCCCGGTGTGTCAAATGTTCAGTTATGCCTCTGCCTCCTTTAGCGACAGTGGTAATTGTAACAAGTGTAGCTTATTTGCTGCGTTGGAGGCGAGGCTTAGTGAATTAGAAGCGCGGCTCCGCACCATGGAAAACCATTCAGCAGCTGCGGTAGTTAGCCAGCCCCCTGTAGCCGGTGCGGAGCCACATAGCATAGCCTTAGCCTCTGCTAACTGTCCTCCAGTAACTCCCGTTCAGCCGGGAGGTTGGGTTACGGTTCGCCAGAAGCACAGCTCCAAGCCGAAGCCCACGGCTCACCACCAGCCTGTTCACGTTTCCAACCGCTTTTCCCCACTCAGCGACACCCGCTGAGGATAAAACTCTGGTTATTGGCAGCTCTATTCTGAGAAACGTGAAGTTAGCAACACCAGCGGCCATAGTCAAATGTATCCCTGGGGCCAGAGCGGGCGACATTGAATCAAATTTAAAGCTGCTGGCTAAAGCTAAACGTAGATTCAGTAAGATTGTTATTCACGTCGGCGGCAATGACACCCGGTTACGCCAATCGGAGGTCACTAAAATTAATATTGCTTCGGTGTGTGAATACGCAAAAACGATGTCGGACTCCGTAGTTTTCTCTGGACCCCTCCCAAATCTGACCAGTGATGACATGTTTAGCCGCATGTCATCATTTAACCGCTGGCTGTCCAGGTGGTGTCCAGCAAACGATGTGGGTTTTGTTAATAATTGGCAAACTTTCTGGGGAAAACCTGGTCTTATTAGGAGAGACGGCATTCATCCCACTTTGGATGGAGCTGCTCTCATTTCTAGGAACCTGGCAAACTTTATTAGTAATTTAAATCCCTGACAACCCAGAGTTGAGACCAGGACTCGGAGACGCAGTCCTAAACGCCTCTCTGAGCTTCTAGTTCAGTTACCCAGCCATAGTTTTAATAGTTTTATACAAACGGTGTCTGTCCCCCGACCGCCTAAATTATCTAAATCTAAAATTAAACAAAGAGGAGTTGTGCATAACAACCTCATAAAAATTAAAACCTCTTCTGTGACAGAAAGACAAAACAGGAGAATTAAATGCGGACTGTTGAATATCAGGTCTCTATCTTCTAAAGCAGTGTTAGTAAACGAATTAATATCAGATAATCATATTGATTTACTCAGTCTCACTGAAACCTGGCTGTGTCAAGATGAATATGTCAGTCTAAATGAGTCCACTCCTCCCAGTCATAATAATACCCACATTCCTCGAGGCAGCGGCCGAGGAGGGGGAGTTGCAGCCATTTTTAACTCTAGCCTGTTAATCAATCCTAAACCTAAACTAGATTATAATTCATTTGAAAGCCTCGTTCTTAGTCTTTTACACCCGACCTGGAAAACCTCGCAGCCACTTTTATTTGTTATAGTGTACCGTGCTCCTGGCCCGTATTCTGAATTTTTATCTGAATTCTCAGAGTTTTTATCCAGTTTAGTTCTTAAATCAGATAAAGTTATTATTGTAGGCGATTTTAACATTCATGTTGACGTTGATAATGACTCCCTGGCTACCGCGTTTATCTCATTATTAGACTCCATTGGCTTCAGTCAGGGTGTACATGAACCCACTCACTGTTTTAACCATACCCTCGATCTAGTTCTGACGTATGGAATTGAAATTGATAATCTAAAAGTCTTTCCACAGAATCCCTCGCTATCGGATCATTATCTGATTACTTTTGATTTCTTTTTACTCGATTACACACCACTCAGCAACAGTTACTATATTAGATGTTTATCAGATAGTGCTGTCGCAAAACTTAAGGAAAAGATTACTTCGTTAAATTCAATACCAATACCTTCAGTAACAGAGGTTTCCCGTGCCGACTTTAACCTCTCCCGAATTGATCATTTTGTTGATAGCACCGTAGGCTCGCTACGAACAACGCTCGACTCTGTAGCTCCTCTTAAAAAGAAGTTAAAAAAACAAAGAAAGTTTGCTCCTTGGTATAACTCTCAAACCCGTAAGTTAAAACAAATATCGCGAAAATTTGAAAGGAATTGGCGATTAACCAAACTGGAAGAATCTCGTTTAATCTGGACAGACAGTCTCAAAACTTATAAGAGGGGCCTCCGCAATGCCAGAGCAAACTATTACTCAGCTCTAATAGAAGACAATAAGAACAACCCCAGGTTTCTTTTCAGCACTGTAGTAAGGCTGACTGAGAGTCAAAGCTCTATTGAGCCTTGTATTCCCTTAGCCCTTAGCTGTAATGATTTTATGAGCTTTTTTAATGACAAAATTCTAACTATTAGAGGCAAAATTCATGACCTCCTGCCCTCAGATAGTACCTATCTAACCTCAAACACAGCTGTAAAATCTAATATATATTTAGATTGCTTCTCTCCAATTTCTCTTCAAGAATTGACTGCAGTGATTTCTTCATCCAAATCATCAACGTGTCTCTTAGACCCCATCCCAACTAGGCTACTTAAGGAGGTCTTTCCTTTAGTTAACACTCATATATTAGATATGATCAATATATCCTTATTAACAGGCTATGTACCACAGTCTTTTAAGATAGCTGTAATTAAACCTCTACTAAAAAGCCCACCCTGGATCCAGAGGTGTTAGCCAATTATAGACCAATATCTAATCTTCCCTTTATGTCAAAGATCCTTGAGAAAGTAGTCGACCAGCTGTGTGATTTTCTCCAGGATAATAATTTATTTGAGGAATTTCAGTCAGGATTTAGAGTACATCATAGCACTGAGACAGCTCTAGTTAAAATTACAAATGACCTTCTGATTGCTTCAGACAAAGGACTCGTCTCTGTACTTGTTTTATTAGATCTTAGTGCGGCGTTTGACACAATTGACCATCAAATTCTACTGCAGAGACTGGATCACTTAATTGGCTTAAAAGGTTCAGCACTAAGCTGGTTTAAATCTTATTTATCTGATCGTTTTCAATTTGTTGGCGTTAAAAATGAACCGCCTTACGTACTAAAGTTTGTTTTGGAGTTCCAAGGTTCTGTGCTCGGACCAATCCTGTTTACTCTATATATGCTTCCTTTAGGTAACATCATTAGAAATCACTCTATAAATTTCCATTCTTATGCGGATGATACTCAGTTGTATTTATCAATGAAGCCAGAAGAAAGCAATCAATTAACTAAACTCCATAACTGCCTTAAAGACATAAAAACTTGGATGAGCACCAATTTCCTGATGTTAAATTCAGACAAAACTGAAGTTATTGTTCTTGGCCCCAAACAACTCAGAGACTCTTTATCTGATGACATAGTTTCTCTAGATGGCATTGCTCTGGCCCCTGCCACTACCGTAAGAAACCTCGGAGTAATATTTGATCAAGATTTGTCTTTTAATTCTCATTTAAAGCAAACCTCACGGACTGCATTTTTTCATCTGTGTAATATTGCGAAAATTAGGCCTATCCTGACCTGAAAAGATGCAGAAAAATTGGTCCACGCTTTTGTTACCTCAAGGCTGGATTACTGTAACTCTCTATTATCAGGTAGCTCTAGTAAGTCCTTAAAAACTCTCCAGCTAATTCAGAATGCAGCAGCACGTGTACTAACAGGAACTAAGAAACGCGATCATATCTCTCCTGTTTTAGCTTCTCTGCACTGGTGTAAAATCCAGAATTGAATTTAAAATCCTACTGTTAACTTATAAAGCTCTAAATGGTCAAGCTCCGTCATATCTTAGAGAGCTCATAGTGCCATATTATCCCACCAGAACACTGCGCTCTGAGAACGCAGGGTTACTCGTGGTCCCTAAAGTCTCAAAAGTAGATCAGGAGCCAGAGCCTTCAGCTATCAGGCTCCTCTCCTGTGGAATCATCTTCCTGTTACGGTCCGGGAGGCAGACACCGTCTCCACATTTAAGACTAGACTTAAGACTTTCCTCTTTGATAAAGCTTATAGTTAGGGCTGGCTCAGGCTTGTCCTGTACCAGCCCCTAGTTAGGCTGACTTAGGCCTAGTCTGCCGGAGGACCCCTCTATAATACACCGGGCCCCTTCTCTCCTTCTCTCTCTCTCTCTCTCTCTCGTATCCTATTACTGCATCTAGCTAACCCGGCCATTCTGGATGTCACTAACTCGGCTTCTTCTCCGGAGCCTTTGTGCTCCACTGTCTCTCAGATTAACTAATATCACAGCGGTGCCTGGACAGCGTGACGTGTGTGGTTGTGCTGCTGCCGTGGTCCCACCAGATGCCTCCTGCTGCTGCTGCCATCATTAGTCATTAGTCATACTTCTTCTGTTATTATACACATATGATTATTGTCACACATGTATACTGCCAGGTATTAATACATACTTTCGACATATTGTACCGCAGTAACCAGAACTATAACTATAATATTATTACTTTCATTAATGTTGTTGTAAGCTACTGTCATTACCTGCATCTCTCTCTCTCTCTCTCTCTCTCTCTCTCTGTGTCATATGGATTACTGTTAATTTATTATGCTGATCTGTTCTGTACGACATCTATTGCACGTCTGTCCGTCCTGGAAGAGGGATCCCTCCTCAGTTGCTCTTCCTGAGGTTTCTACCGTTTTTTTTCCCCGTTAAAGGGTTTTTTTGGGGGAGTTTTTCCTTATCCGCTGTGAGGGTCTTAAGGACAGAGGGATGTCGTATGTTGTAAAGCCCTGTGAGGCAAATTGTGATTTGTGATATTGGGCTTTATAAATAAAATTGATTGATTGATTGATGGCTAAAGGACAACGGGGAACCGCAAGTGTAATGCACACCTCTGAAGACTCTGGGCGAGATCAACCTCAAGCTGCACTCAAGGAGAAAACCTCTAAGCAGAGTAAAGACAAGAAGAGCCCACACTGCCTCTATTGCGACAAGGATCACTGGTTCCACAGCTGTGAAGATTTTCACAAGTTGAGCACAGACCAGGTGAGGGAGTGGATTCAGACTGACCAAAGGTGCTGGAGATGTGCCTGGAAGGGACACAGATCGTCAGCGTGCACCTTGAAGAAGAAATGTAGTCTTTGTTCAGCTGTACATTGGGACGCCCTGCATGATGTCAACCAACGGACTAAGGAGAAATCGACTGATGAGTCCAAGCCTAGTACTAAAGAGTCCCAATGTCTGTATGTGGACCCAGCTAAGAGTGGCAGTTCAAAGGTTGTGCTGAAGGTAGTGGGAGTACACCTACACCATCACGGGCGGATGTTAGACACCTATGCTGTACTTGACGATGGTTCAGAGAGAACCCTGCTCCTACCTTCAGCAGCCCACCAGCTGGGTATCCAGGGCCCACGAGAAGTGCTGACCATCTGCACGATCCACAGAGATGTCAGGGAGATCGAAGGCGAGCAGGTCGCCTTCACTATCTCATCGGCTCATCATCCAGACAAACAGTATATGGTCAGTAATGTATTTACCAGTGAGCATATCGCCCTCTCACAGTACGACGACCCTATTGCACAGCTCCGGGACAAACACAGACATCTCCGCAACCTGCCAATACCACCAATCGGTGGAGCAACACCAACACTGCTGATTGGCTCTGACTACGTCGATCTCATCACCCCAGATACGGTCTACCTAGGACCCAGAGGATGTCCTGCCACAGTCAGAACCAGACTGGGATGCACCCTGCAAGGTCCGTTCCACATCTCGAACCAGAGACCAGTGCCAACCAAGTGCCTCTACAGCAAAGTGACTTCGACGGATGCGGCACTGCTCAATCACGTGAAGCGACTGTGGCAATTAGACACTCTTCCATTCAAAAATGAGAAACAAATGGTTCGGTCAAAGGAGCATAAATATGCTGTGGCCCTCCTGGAGAAGAAGACCGTCAGAGTCAACATCGGAGGTGTACAGAGGTACGCCACCCCACTACTGAGAAGGGAGGACATGCCCACTCTGCATGTCCCTAAGGAGGTGGTAAGCAATTACCTTAAGAACACCGAAAGAAGACTAGCCAGAGATCCTCACCAAGCTAAGATCTACAGGGAGGAGATCAACAAGTTGGTGACTGCTGGTTACGTGAGGAAACTCGAGAGCAACAAGGCTGGAGAGACCAAGGAGGCCTGGTACTTACCACACCATAAGGTCACCCACAATGGAAAAGACCGGGTGGTCTTCAACTGCAGTTTCCAGGTCGGCAAGCAGTGTCTCAACAGCTACCTACTACCTGGTCCCACCCTTGGGCCGTCACTCCTAGGGGTCCTCATCCGATTCCGCCAGGACCGTGTGGCCATCAGCGGAGATATTAAAGGGATGTTCCACCAGGTCCGGCTGCTGGAGGAGGACAAGCCCCTGCTGAGATTCCTCTGGAGAGATGACCCTACGGACGAACACCCATCGATCTACCAGTGGGAGGTGTTGCCCTTCAGAATTACATGTAGTCCATGTTGCACGACCTTTGCGCTACAGCGTCACATCTTGGAGAATCCAGCGGCTACATAGGAGGCCCGTCACACTGTGGAGAGATGTTTCTATGTAGACAACTGTCTACAGAGTGTCGCCACTGAAGGGGAGGCCCAGAGACTAGTGACGGAGCTGAGAGCGCTACTATCAGAAGGGGGTTTTGATCTACGCCAGTGGGCCAGTAACAACCCAGAGGTCCTTAGTCAGCTCCCTCCAGAAGCAAAGGCGGCTAGCAGCAAGACCTTGGTAGCGCAGGGTCCTGGAGAGGCACACGAGATGACCCTGGGGCTCATGTGGCACTTTAAGACCGACACTCTACATTACCAGAACACCCCCACTGAAATCCAACCAACCACCAGACGGAACATCTACCGCACCTTAGCCAGCCAGTATGACCCGTTGGGTTATATTCTGCCCTTCACTACCAGGGCCAAGGTGTTGGTATGGGAGCTATGGGCGAAAGAGCAAGGTTGGGACGATCTTATTCCCAGGAACCTAGCTCAGAAATGGAAAGAATGGGAGAAGGAGCTACCCACGCTCAGCAGGATCATCCTTCCGAGGAGCTACTTTCCTCCAACTGTCGACTTGAAGAACAGCAAGATTGATCTACATGTCTTCAGCGATGCCTCAGAAACGGCCTACGGGTCCATAGCCTACCTCCGAACCACAGATGGAGCCGGCGATATCCACGTGTCATTCGTGTTGGCGCGTTCCCGGGTTGCCCCCCGAAAACAACAATCGATTCCCCGTCTAGAGCTTTGTGCAGCACTAGTTGGCGCCCAGCTGGCCAGGATGGTTAGGGAAGAGCTCACCCTGCCACTGTGCAAGACAGTAATGTGGTCAGACTCTATGACGGTGATCGCCGGGCTCCAGTCGCAATCCTGTAGGTACAAGGTCTTTGTGGGAACACGGGTTTCTGAGATACAAGACCTGGTGGGGGCAGAGTGTTGGCGGTGTGTCGACACGGGCCGTAACCCGGCAGATGTCATCACGAGAGGGGCTACCCTTGACACCCTGTCACAGACGAACTCCTACAGCAACGGGCCTAATTTCCTTCTGCAGCCAGAGGAGGAATGGCCAAACCAGCCGCTTGCTATGGAGGCACCTGACGAGTCGGAGCTCAGACAATCAGTCTTCTGTGGACTAAGTCAAGCCCCAGCCTCTGAGGGCCCCAACCTGGACGAGTATACCTCACTGGAAGACCTGGAGAAGAAGATATTTCTCTGGCACCACAACGATCTCCCTGAAACGATGGATCTCAGTGCTGCGGACTATGCTGACGCAGAACTGCTTGTCTTACAGAGGGCTCAAATGGAATCCTTCCCTGAGGACCTCGAGTGTTTACGAAAGGGGAAGCCCGTCCCGTCTGCTAGCAGACTGCTGATGTTAGCCCCAGAACTCGATCCCCAGGGTCTGATCCGAGTGGGAGGCAGACTGCGACGGGCTACAAACCTGGATGAAGACGTGAAACACCCTATTGTCTTGGGGTACAAGCACCGAATCACTGAACTCATCATTCAGAAGTATGACAAGGCAGTATGCCACGCGGGAATGGAAAGGGTCTTCGCTGAGATCCGACAACGATACTGGATTCTCCGTGGGAGGAAGGCCGTCCGCCGGTTTCAGCAAACCTGTGCTGAGTGCCAGAAGTGGAGAGCTCAACCTGCTGGACCCAAGATGGCAGATTTACCACCCTGTCGCCTTAAAATAGGAGAAAAGGCATTTCATTCTACAGGAGTAGACTGTTTCGGACCATTCTCGGTCAAGAGAGGAAGACGGACCAAGAAACGATGGGGGATAGTCTATAAATGTATGACTACAAAAGTGGTGCACCTCGAGGTGTTGCATCACATGACTACTGACTCATTCCTGATGTCATTTCGAAGGTTCCAGTCCAGAAGAGGGACACCACGAACCCTCCTGTCAGACCAAGGGACGAACTTCCGAGGGGGAGAGACGGAGTTAAGAGAGACTTTTAGAGTCCATGGCAAAAGAACTGAAGAGCAAACTAGCCCCCAGCCAAGTACACTTTCAGTTCAACCCACCGAACACTCCTCACTTCTGAGGGACTTGGGAGGGGGAGGTGAGATCGATCAAGGCAGTGTTGTACACCATATTGGGTGCCCAGACAGTAACCGATGAGGTCTTCGCAACAGTTCTCACCGAGATTGAAGGTGTACTCAACTCGAAGCCTCTGGGCTACGTGTATACTGATGTAGCTGATGTCGATCCCGTGATGCCAAACTATCTCCTCATGGGGCGGCTGGACCCTACTCTTCCTCAGACTGTCTACTGCCTAACGGAGATGCAGGGACGGAGGATGTGGAGACATAGTCAGGTACTGGCCGACCAGTTCTGGTCCCACTTCCTTCTATACTATCTACCTTCCCTGCAAGCGAGACAGAAGTGGAACAAGGATAGAGAGCGTCTGGTCACGGGAACAGTGGTGATGATAGTCGACGATGTGTGGCCTGTGGGCTGCGTGGAGAAGATCATCCCAGGTGTAGATGGTAGAGTGAGGGCGGCGGAGGTTTCTGTTCGGGGGAAGACTTACACCAGGCTGGTGGCTCGACTGATTGAACTGCACGCATTCCCTGACTCCCTTCCTGATGACTAACAGACCTAGTCATGACTTACCTGATGAGACTCTGTACCGTCTCTATATTAGCTAGCTAATCCATGACTGGATTAGGGGGCGGCTGTTACGACGGTCCAGAAGCACATTTAGATTAGTTCAGTTAAGCTCAGTTTGAGTAATAGATAAGGAATAGAAAATAACCTTGCCCCCACCCAGCTAGGTTTCTCTTTCTTCTCACTTTGATTTAGTTTATTATTTTCATGCCAAATATATTTGTATGTATATTTGTCTGTAACGCATGTTGTGCCGTAGTTTTGTTGGCGCTTGTGTAGTTGCAGCCTTCTCTGATTTGTGTGCGAGCTCTTTGATGTGTGTATGACTGCGTGAGTGTCTGGACACGTTAGTGTGAGTGAGAGAGTGGAGCTGTGTCTGCTGGTGAAAGCCGTTGTTGCCGTCCGTTGGTCGTTGAAGACGTGAAGAGGAGTTTCGGGACTGTTCCTGCCTGGTGTGCAGATCAACGCCGGCTGAGAGTCGCTAGCTAGCTAGAGCTAAGCTAGCTAGCCTTCGTCGCACCACTTTACCGTGGACTACAAACTCTGTAGCCGGCTCCCTCGACGGACAGTCACACCCCCCCTCATCTTCAGTTTCACCTGCTCCCCCTCGACACCTGGGACTTTCATCTTTCCTGGACATCATCGCTGCACGAGCTCCAACCCCTGGGCATCTGGTACCATAGCATAGGATTAGCATAGGGACTGAGCATAGTTATCTTAGGCTATTTAGTATAGGGTTTAGTTAGGATAATATTGTGTATTGTATTTCATGTGTGTCTATTCATCTAGCTTCTAATTAAAGGTACAGTTTGTTATTTCTTTATCCCTGTGTCCCTCCCCCAGTTATTTAGTAGAGTGTCCACCTTTCCAAATTACATATAATATTATACATAGAGGTATGCCGGTGGCTTTACATCGCCGCTTCTAATTGGTTTGTAGGTTTAGCAGTCATAATATTTAGTTTAGTGAGTCAAAGTAAGAATACAGTCCTTTCAGTTTAATTTAATTTCATTATTGTAGCGTGAGCTGTAACAGCCATAGAAGTCCCTTAGTTGCAGATAAAGTGGTCCTGGTTGTTTCATGCATAGCTTTGTTTCAGCTCTTGAAAACTCATAACATTCCCATCCTTTATTATTGTGCAGGGCACTGTTATACAATTGTTAATTAATTGTTTGAACCTTTGGTTCGTCACTTAAGTTCTTTCTCTAATCTATATTTCCGTACTAGATTGAACCACAATTCTAATGTAAATCCAGTGACAGCATCCACCTACTGAAGTACATCCTTTACTGCATCTCTGTCTCCTATGAAGCTATGAATTTCCCTTCTTTGTACATATCATTCTAAATTTTTCCATTTTACTTCATAGTCCTTAGCACACCAATAAATTACTGGTCTAATTTGTGCTGCATAAAAGTAGTCTTTGAGGTTCAGCAATGCCATACCCCCTCTATACTTCCTAGTCTGTAATATCTTACTGTAGATTTGACTCTTGAGCTTTGTCCATTCCATATGTGGCGAGCGGTAGTGTGGTGGGAGATATCAAGATTTGGAGGTCCGACAACGCCACCTGGGGAATTGCACCCCAGGAAATCCTGAACTAAACTTCTAGATAGATAGCCAGAAGGTCGCACAGGTTCGTTTATACCACCGGGGCAAGACGGTTTTCAATTAAAACAAATTTTATTAACAAAAGCATTCAAAAGAAAATACTTAAAGTCACACACAGCTCAATAATAACATGAGTACTTGGGCAGGAATGGGGATAAGAACAGGGCTGGGGCTTACCAAGCGGCAGGGACAACCAAAATCGGGGAAGGGGGTCCTCAAATGAATCACCCAGTGACACTACACACACTCACATGCACTCCAAAACCAAAAAAGAAGGGAGGAATCGTGGAGAACGCACCACCACCAGGGGTTAAACTGCCGCCGTCAGCCCACAGCACCTGACAACAAAAGAGAACAAACAAAGTCAATAAAACATGCCCAAGAACTTAACAAAACTGGGGTAAACTAAATAAAGATTTACATAATTTAAATACACATAATCAACTAATTCAATAAACTAACGGAAAATAAGCACGGGACAACATAACTTCAATACAACAAATGAAACCAAAATACAAAAGTAAGTCTACTAAACTAAATTATAGATAACAAAGAAAACAGGTGAAATACATACTTAAAATATTTGGCTCATGGTCACTAGGCGGGGGTGAAACAGTTAGACCTCTAAGACAGAGCGGGCCGGGCAGCGGTCAGCCGCTCCGAACAGCAAACTTAGCCTGTTTGCCGCCGAACGGCCAACACAGAACAAAACAAACAGAACAAAATTACAAAATCCAAAATAACAACCAAACTAAAAGTAAAGAACCAAAAATAAAGGGAGCTGAAAGAGCCCAAACAAGTCAAAAATGAAAATGTAAAATAAACCAATTCCAAAGCAACTAAATCAAAATAATAATTAAATCAAAAGGAAAGAAAGCCAGAACGAGAGAGCCAGAGAGCCAGAGAGCCAGAGCAGCAGTGTGGCCCAGGGAATGATGGTTAATGGCGGGCCAAACAATTGCAGAACAACGCTGCAAAAACAAGAAAACCTGATATTTAGTAAATTAATTAAATAACTTAAAATAATCTTTTGACAAAAATCTCAAATAAATACATACCAGGCGCAGCAAACTCTTGGCAATCGGAGGATATGAGCCCCAGGACACAGCTCGAGTGCACAGCCTGAGAATTACGCACAGATATGAATCAGCTGAGCACTGAGAGACATATGAAACAAAAGCACAGATGCGTGGACTGACATACCAGAGTGGGCAAATAGTGACACACAGCGGGGCTCCAGCAGGTCACCCCATCCTCCCCAGCCCCCCAACAGTCAGCCACACTGCAAGGAGTGGAGATCGGGTCACCAAGGTGCGCATTACGCACATGTACACAAAAGGAAAGGTGGCAGGGCGCTTACCTGAGAGAGGAGATGGTGTGCTTTGATGGTGAACCAAACACAGGGCGCATGCCACACCAAGGAGCCTTCACGTTAAATAAAACACCATTCGAGCAGAAGAAAGAATGGGCGTGACCACACGCCTAGATATAAAGGTGTGCGTGGCGCTGCCCAATGATCACGATGGCTAGAAGCTGGCACAGTGCCCAATAGTGGCAGGGAGGAAAATCGCCTCCTGCTACATATACAAACCTTGAAATAACTTTGTCCTAGGCTTGAAATTGTTTCTAAGGGATATCTAATGACTGGAATAAGTAAAGGAGTCTTAGAAGTGTATTCATTTTAATAGTAACAATTCGTGAACTAAAATCCAGTGGAAGAGCAGCCCACCTCTCAATATCCTTTGTATTGTTCTGATCCACTTTGATATAATTGGCTTCATATAATTTATCTATTCCTGTTGTTATTGTTACCCCAAGGTATGACATTTTTTTAAAGCTCCAATCCAAATTATATTTTTGTCGTATAATTTTAGATGGGGGGTGGCACGGTGGTGTGGTGGTTAGCACTCTCGCCTCACAGCGAGAGGGTTGCCGGTTCGATCCCAGACGTGGGAGCCCTTCTGTGCAGTGTTTGCATGTTCTCCCCGTGTCAGCGTGGGTACTCTGCCTTCCTCCCACAGTCCAAAGACATGCAGATTGGGGACTAGGTTAATTGATAACTCTAAATTGTCCGTAGGTGTGAATGTGAGCGTGAATGGTTGTTTGTCTCTATGTGTCAGCTCTGCGATAGTCTGGCGACCTGTCCAGGGTGTACCCTGCCTTTCGCCCGATGTCAGCTGGGATAGGCTCCAGCCCCCCCCCGCGACCCTCAAGAGGATGAAGCGGTTAGAAGATGAATGAATGAATGAATGAATGAATTTTAGATGGGTAGTAATTCATTGTTAAAATTAGTGTTTTAGCAGGGGGCGCATCATGGAGTAGACGTATGAACCGCGAGGTCCCAACTTTTATACATAAATTAGGTATAATTCTTTTAAATGGTCTGATTAAGCCATCTTTTACTTTGATACTTGGGGAAGATTTCTGGAACAAAATGCCCCCCAAACCTCCTTAAACCGTGCAAGCTAGTAAGTTGGAGGCTAATGCTACTAGCAAGACAACTGTGGATGAAAACATGCTGCAAGCATTCCGCAAGATTGAAAAAGAAGTTATTCAAGAAAAGAACAACTGCCTATGAGAAGAGATAAAATGAGCCACCTCTCTGATTAGAAACAACAAACTTCGTGATCACGAAGAAGGACTGAATAGGCTGGATGTTTGCTTGGAGGCCATGGAAACACAATATACACAGTTAAACAGTGACAATAAAAAACTGCAAGCAAAAACTGATGATCTGGAAAACAGCGGAAGGCGATGCAATTTACACATAGGAGTACCTGAAGGTCTGTAAAATGGAAATACCACTGAATACATCGCCTGCCTTCTATATGACACACTTGTTTGCTCTGTACATGCTTCCTCTTGGAAACATTATCAGCAGGTTTGAAGATGTATCATATCATATGTACGCAGATGATATTCAGCTGTATTTTTCTTTTAATCCTTACAGGACCGACAGTCTGAATGTACTGCATGACTGTTTGTCTGCAATTAATGACTGGATGGTCAACAATTTCCTCCAGCTTAACGCTGCTAAGACCGAGGTCCTTATTGTCGCTCCTGACTGTACTGCTTCTAAGGTTGCTTGCTGTATTGGGTCCCTGAATTCAAATATCCACTCTAACCTGAGTTATTTTTGAGCAGGCCATGCACTTTGATAAACACATCCATGCGTTGACCCGTACATATGTCTTTAAATGGGTTTTTAATGTCCGGGCTGTCCAGGTGGGCGATCCTTACGCTGCCATGGTACTACTGTCAGGAAGTTTGTTCAACTTTGCCCATGTGAGCTGTTGCTGGGATCGAGGCAGGCGCTTTAGTTAGTTAACTTATTGTGTTCTCCTTTCTCTTCTGTTGTTGTTGACTCTCTTTATTTGTGAGTTGAATCACTGATTGCATGTACGGATTATAGTGCAGAGTACCTACATATCAAATAGGGGTGGAAATCGCCAGTTTCATCACGATGCAATATTATATCGATTCTATGGACAACAATACGATAGTTTCCGATCTTACAAAGTCTGCCATGAAACGATTTTGATTCAATATGATTCTGGGGTCTGCGATTGATATTAATTCAATTCAATTTTATTTATAAAGCCCAATATCACAAATCACAATTTGCCTCACAGGGCTTTACAGCATACGACATCCCTCTGTCCTTATGACCCTCACAGCGGATAAGGAAAAACTCCCCCCAAAAAAACCCTTTAACGGGGGAAAAAAACGGTAGAAACCTCAGGAAGAGCAACTGAGGAGGGATCCCTCTTCCAGGACGGACAGACGTGCAATAGATGTCGTACAGAACAGATCGGTATAACAAATTAACAGTAATCCACATGACACAATGAGACAGAGAAAGAGAGAGAGAGAGAGAGAGAGAGAGAGAGAGATGCAGGTAATGACAGTAGCTTACAACAACATTATTGAAAGTAATAATATTATAGTTGTAGTTCTGGCTACTGTGGTACAATATGTTGAAAGTATGTATTAATATCTGGCAGTATACAAGTGTGACAATAGTCATATGTGTATAATAACAGTAGAAGTATGACTAATGACTAATGATGGCAGCAGCAGCAGGAGGCATCTGGCAGGACCACGACAGCAGCACAACCACACACGTCACGCTGTCCAGGCACCGCTGTGATATGAGTTAATCTGAGAGACAGTGGAGCACAAAGGCTCCGGAGAAGAAGCCGAGTTAGTGACATCCAGAATGGCCGAGTTAGCAAGATGCAGTAATAGAATACGAGAGAGAGAGAGAGAGAGAGAGAGAGAGAGAGAGAGAGAGAGAGAGAGAGAAGGAGAGAGTGCCTGGTGTATTATAGGGGGGTCCTCCGGCAGACTAGGCCTAAGTCAGCCTAACTAGGGGCTGGTACAGGGCAAGCCTGCGCCAGCCCTAACTATAAGCTTTATCAAAGAGGAAAGTCTTAAGTCTAGTCTTAAATGTGGAGACGGTGTCTGCCTCCCGGACCGTAACAGGAAGATGATTCCACAGGAGAGGAGCCTGATAGCTGAAGGCTCTGGCTCCTGATCTACTTTGGAGACTTTAGGGACCACGAGTAACCCTGCGCTTCTCAGAGCGCAGAGTTCTGGTGGGATAATAAGGCACTATGAGCTCTCTAAGATATGACGGAGCTTGACCATTTAGAGCTTTATAAGTTAACAGTAGGATTTTAAATTCAATTCTGGATTTTACAGGAGCCAGTGCAGAGAAGCTAAAACAGGAGAAATATGATCTCGTTTCTTAGTTCCTGTTAGTACACGTGCTGCTGCATTCTGAATTAGCTGGAGAGTTTTTAAGGACTTACTAGAGCTACCTGATAATAGAGAGTTACAGTAATCCAGCCTTGAGGTAACAAAAGCGTGGACCAATTTTTCTGCATCTTTTCCAGTCAGGATAGGCCTAATTTTCGCAATATTACGCAGATGAAAAAATGCAGTCCGTGAGGTTTGTTTTAAATGAGAATTAAAAGACAAATCTTGATCAAATATTACTCCGAGGTTTCTTACGGTAGTGCTAGAGGCCAGAGCAATGCCATCTAGAGAAACTATGTCATCAGATAAAGAGTCTCTGAGTTGTTTGGGGCCAAGAACAATAACTTCAGTTTTGTCTGAATTTAACATCAGGAAATTGGTGCTCATCCAAGTTTTTATGTCTTTAAGGCAGTTATGGAGTTTAGTTAATTGATTACTTTCTTCTGGCTTCATCGATAAATACAACTGTGTATCATCCGCATAAGAATGGAAATTTATAGAGTGATTTCTAATGATGTTACCTAAAGGAAGCATATATAGAGTAAATAGGATTGGTCCGAGCACAGAACCTTGCGGAACTCCAAAACAAACTTTGGTACGTAAGGACGATTCATTATGAACATCAACAAACTGAAAACGATCAGATAAATAAGATTTAAACCAGCTTAGTGCAGAACCTTTTAGGCCAATTAAGTGATCCAGTCTCTGCAGTAGAATTTGATGGTCAATTGTGTCAAACGCCGCACTAAGATCTAATAAAACAAGTACAGAGACAAGTCCTTTGTCTGAAGCAATCAGAAGGTCATTTGTAATTTTAACTAGTGCTGTCTCAGTGCTATGATGCACTCTAAATCCTGACTGAAATTCCTCAAATAAATTATTATCATGGAGAAAATCACACAGCTGGTCTGCGACTACTTTCTCAAGGATCTTTGACATAAAGGGAAGATTAGATATTGGTCTATAGTTGGCTAACACCTCTGGATCCAGGGTGGGCTTTTTTAGTAGAGGTTTAATTACAGCTACCTTAAAAGACTGTGGTACATAGCCTGTTAATAAGGATATATTGATCATATCTAATATATGAGTGTTAACTAAAGGTAAGACCTCCTTAAGTAGCCTAGTTGGGATGGGGTCTAAGAGACACGTTGATGATTTCGATTGAAGAAATCAATGCGGTCAATTCTTGAAGAGAAATTGGGGAGAAGTAATCTAAATATATATTAGGTTTTACAGCTGTGTTTGAGATTAGATAGGTACTATCTGTAAACCTCAGCCTCAGGGTGGAGTCAGATGTCATCTCGATGAATTGGTCCTCTCCAGAATCACTGATGTCATCAAATTCACTCAGATTCTCAAAGAAATCAGTGTTTCCTTCATCAAGTCACCTGCCCCACATCTCGAGCTTTCGAGTGAATCCGCAGATCTTGTCTGCCAGTTGAGGGAGGTGCTTGTCTCTGCCTTGAAACTGAAGATTCAGTTCATTCAGCTTTCCAAATATATCACAGAGATAGGCCAGTTTCACTGAACTTGCTTGCAACTTCATGCATATTCTCCTCCTCCAAAAACACCCAAATTTCGTCTCTGAGCTCAAAGACGCGTGACAGCACTTTCCCTCGGGAGAGCCACCTGGCCTCGCTGTGGAACAACACAGCTGAATGTTTCGCTCCCATCTCCTGCGGAGAACAGATGAAATTGACCACACCAACAACATTGTTCAATACTTCGTTTATTTCAGGACTCATCTGTCGTGATGCAAGCGCTTCTCTGCGTATGACACAGTGCATCCATTGCGCATTTGGCGAGACTTGCTTGATTAGTGCCTGCAATCCTTTCTTTTTCCCTGCCATGGTCTGTGCACCGTCTGTGCAAACGCCCAGACAGTTCTCTCATTTCAGCCCATGTTCTGTCAGGTAACAGTCGAGAAGCTTAAAAAGTTCATCAGCTGTCGCTCTGCTTGGGACGTACTTGCAAAACAGCAAATCCTCATACAGTGACTCTGACGTGACAAAGCGAACATAAGCAATAAACAAGCAGTCTTTATTGCTATCAGTAGCCTCATCCACTTGTAAGGCGAAACGTTTGTCTTTCTGTTTTTCAGTGAGTTGTTCCTCCAGGTCATCTGAAATGTCACATATATGTCCATTGCAACTGTGTCATTGGAAAGAGCGACAGCCTTCAATTTTTCAGCGCTTGTCTCATCAAGCATAGTTGACACCATATCTAAAGCTGCGGGGAGTATGAGCTCCTCTGCTATCGTGTTTGGTTTCTTGCACTGGGCAATTCTGTATGCGACATTGTATGATGCCATTAGTGCTTTGCTGTTCACCAATGCAGCTTTAACAAAGCAATGTTCCTATTGACGATATTCATCAAGTTTTCTCTGAAAGAAGTTGAGTGGCTTATTGGCGTAACTGGGGTGTAATGTCTCTAAGTGTCTTCTTAATTTGTTGGGCCTCATACTGTCAGCTGCCAGAGTTTTCAGACATAAAAGACATACTGGTCTCTTGTCATTTCCCACTGCATTAACTGTGAACCTAAGAGCAAGATAGGCTTCGTCATATTTTCTTGACTTGTTATTTGGTTGATTACCGTCAGCTGAGCACTTTGTCTTGTTTGTGTCAGAAGCATCACCTGTTTTTCTTTTCATCCCTGTCAAATATCTCTCCATTCTGTAAACCGGCAGACTCTCTGTCTGGATGAAAGCACGGTTTGTTTATTGTTCCGCCAGAAAAAAGATTTTGAGAATCATTGCTTTAGAGGATGACACTGAGGATAATAGGGAGGATGGGAATGATGTCTTTGATTGTTGTGTTAATGCTTTTATCTTGTTGTTTACTTTGTTTTGTTAAAACACATTGAGGTTGTCTGTATTCACACCGTTAATCAAATGTGTCCCAAAATGTATCAGTACGATTCTTCATATTTCTCTCTTCTATAAATTCTTATGGTAATACCTACACCCTCAACTTTAGAAATTACTAGGAGCCATGTTAACTTTATAAGTTAACATTGCATATCTTCAAGAAACGTACTTAAAAAATATAGATCACTTTAAATTAGGAAAAAATGCATTGGACGAATGTTCCATTCTAAATTCAACTGTAAAGCGAGGGGTGCTGCAATCCTTATTCACAAATCTACTCCATTTGTGGTTTTGGACGGACGGCTGACCCAAATGGTCAGTATGTTGTTATGATTGGCTCATTATTTAAAACACTTTTAATTTTAGCAAATGTGTATGCCCCAATTGGGATGACAGCAATTTTTTCAGAAATTTTCTTCACTCATTACCAGGCATTGATACTCACCAATTAATTGTTGGTGGAAATATTAACACTGTTATGGATCCAGTGCTAGACTCAAAAAGATGCCTACCAACCTCAAAGTCCATGCTGATTTTATAGTTATATGGGGTTGTTGATGCTTGGCAATTTTTTCCCCATCAACCAGACAATATTAATTATTCTCTCTAGTACATCAAACATACTCACGAATTGATTTTTTTTTTGTTGATAACAAGCTACTATCCAATTTTAAAGCAACACAATGGAGGATTGTGCTTTTTACCTCATGGGGTCCCCCTAGAGATGAAAAACGGTATTGTCTGTTACAACTGTCGCAAAAATCTTTCTGCGTGTGCATTTGTTGACAAGCCAACGATACCGCTGAACTTCCTGAAACTGGCCATGTAATGCGCGATCATCATGTCTTCAGAACAGGTAAAGTGCCTTATAGCATTTTGTACATACATGATTAGGCCGATTGCTTTATTTATTTATTCATTTTCAAAACTCAGAAATGAGTTGCTCTCTGCATGTCAGGGCTGACCTCCTTCTCACAGCACACGCGCACACGTGCACACACACACACACACAAACTAAACAGAGTGAAGTCAGACAACAGCAGAGAGGCCACGGTGCAGATGAAGGAAATATAACTTCAAGATTACTCTAGTTGACAACAACTACGCTTGTTACTGTAAGTAAGTGCGATAAAACCTCTGCCACCGCTATTATGATTTACGATCGCAGTCGACACAAGCACATCGCGCTCGCGGTGCTAACAGCAAACTGTAAAAGACAAACTAAAATGAAAGCTGTCTGTATGCAGGCTAACACTTTGGGCTCTAGTTTCCTGGCGCAGCGCAGGGTGGTGCAGGATGGCGAACTCCGTGCAGAGCTAGTTTCGAGCAGAGCAACCCGAGGCACGCTCAGTTTGGTAGTTTGGCAGACCGAGGTGTGCTGAGATGGGTGTGGCGCCGCAGCAGGGGGAGGTGTCAACGGATCCAGCTTGGCGCAGTGACAGTTTCATGCCAAAAGGCGCGCTAAAAGCTTGCCATCTGAAACCAGGTCTACTGTCAGCACAGGTGGAGCGCAGCCGGTGTAAGCCGAAGTTTGGCTGACCGGCGGACAGTGCACACACGTCACCAAAACCTCACAGGCAGATTTCCAGAATATCAGGCACATTAACGATGCAGTAAATAGCCACAAAACCACTATTTAATGCAACTATCTGCAATCAGCACATAAATGTATCTCTATACCAACTGTCCCGTCACATCTGATGTCAGATCAAAGGGGACTGGCACCGTTTGGCACATTTGGCACGCGAAATGGAAACCCAACCTGATTTGATTAACACAGCTGCAAACTAATGAGTTCACATCCCTCTCAGCCAACCACAAACAGCCACAGCATCAGATAGGGAGTATATTTTCAGCAAAGAAACAGAGTGAGACTGTGAGAGAGAAAGAGAGAGCACGCGTGCACGCATGAGAGAAACGCAACATTGATTTACAATTGTGGTGACCTCCTCCCAGGCTACCTTTGCATCATCAGCCCGTGGAGGTCTGCTCGCAGTTCCGTATATTTGGACACTGCGAGCAGACCTCCCGGACCAAAATGTCAGTTTCCTCCTGGGAGGAGTTTGGCTGTCTGACGCTGCTGCTCTCTTGTGCCATGGAAAATTGAGTAAACTCTCATTACGCCTTCGCACGGCGCATTTAAGGGCGATGAGAGGGGCTCATTTGATTGGTGTGATGTGTGTAAAACCCACGCCACACCTTCTCTCCTCCCTCTTTCCGACTTGCACCGGTAGGAGGGACGGAGGTGGGCTAGAGGAGTAGCTGCGCCAGGGTGCACGGTGTGCCAAACTTACAAAATCCGCCTGGCCACACCCAGTTGGCGAAGCGCAGGTGCGCTGCGCCCCTGCCGCGCCCAGTCTGCGAAACTAGAGCCCTATATCTTAAAATGTACCTGAGAGAGCCGACCTGCAGACAGTGAGTCTCCCAAGTAGAGGGTAGCAGCAGTAACAGCGCCAGGTCACCATCGGTCGGGCATCCCTCCTCCTCTTTCAGCTCTCGCCAGCATGTGAAAGCCGGGCCAATATTAATCCTTGTTCGGGCTCTTGTTTTATCGCTCTCCCATTTTCTTTTCTTTGTCTCCTCAAACAATACCTTCACCTTCTTCCTTTTCTTTATTGCTTCAGCCATGACAACCACGAAAACCTCGCAGCCACTTTTATTTGTTATAGTGTACAGTGCTTCTGGCCCGTATTCTGAATTTGTATCTGAATTCTCAGAGTTTTTATCCAGTTTAGTTCTTAAATCAGATAAAGTTATTATTGTAGACGATTTTAACATTCATGCTGACGTTGATAATGACTCCCTGGCTACCGCGTTTATCTCATTATTAGACTCCACTGGCTTCAGTCAGGGTGTACATGAACCCACTCACTGTTTTAACCATACCCTCGATCTAGTTCTGACGTATGGAATTGCAATTGATATCCTATCAGTCTTTCCATAGAATCCCTCACTATCGGATCATTATTTGATTACTTTTGATTTCTTTTTACTCAATTACATGCCACTCAGCAACAGTTACTATAGTGCTGATAGTGCTGTTGCAAAATTTAAGGAAACGATTCCTCCGTCGCTAAATTTAATACCATGTCCTTCAATAACAGAGGTTTCCCGTACCGACTTTAACCTCTCCCGAATTGATCATCTTGTCGATAGCGCTGTAGGCTCGCTGCGAACAACACTCGACTCCGTAGCACCTCTTAAAAAGAAGTTAACAAAGCAAAGAAAGTTTGTTCCTTGGCATAACTCTCAAACCCATAAGTTAAAACAAATATCGCAAAAATTTGAAAGGAATTGGCGATTAACCAAACTGGAAGAATCTCGTTTAATCTGGACAGACAGTCTCAAAACTTATAAGAGGGACCTCCACAATGCCAGAGCAAACTATTACTCAGCTTTAATAGAAGAGAATAAGAACAACCTCAAGTTTCCTTTCAGCACTGTAGCCAGGCTGACTGAGAGTCAGAGCTCTATTGAGCCTTGTATTCCTTTAGCCCTTAGCAGTAATGATTTTATGAGCTTTTTTAATGACAAAATTCTAACTATTAGAGGCAAAATTCATGACCTCCTGTCCTCAGATAGTACCTATCTGCCCTCAAACACAGCTGTAAGACCTGATATATATTTAGATTGCTTCTCCCCGATTTCTCCTCAACAATTGACTGCAGTGAGTTCTTCATCCAAATCATCGACGTGTCTCTTAGACCCCATCCCAACTAGGCTACTTAAGGAGGTCTTTCCTTTAGTTAACACTCACTTATTAGACATGATCAATATATCTCTATTAACAGGCTATATACCACAGTCTTTTAAGGTAGCTGTAATTAAACCTCTACTAAAAAAGCCCACCCTGGATCCAGAGGTGTTAGCCAACTATAGACCAATATCTAATCTTCCCTTTATGTCAAAGATCCTTGAGAAAGTAGTCACAGACCAGCTGTGTGATTTTCTCCATGATAATAATTTATTTGAGGAATTTCAGTCAGGATTTAGAGTGCATCACAGCACTGAGACAGCACTAGTCAAAATTACAAATGACCTTCTATTTGCTTCAGACAAAGGACTTGTCTCTGTACTTGTTTTATTAGAGCTTAGTGCGGCATTTGACACAATTGACCATCAAATTCTGCTACAGAGACTGGAACATTTAATTGGTTTGTTTTGGAGTTCTGCAAGGTTCTGTGCTTGGACCAATCCTATTTACTCTATATATGCTTCCTTTAGGTAACATCATTAGAAATCACTCTATAAATTTCCATTGTTATGCGGATGACACTCAGTTGTATTTATCGATGAAGCCAGAAGAAAGTAATCAATTAACTAAACTCCATAACTGCCTTAAAGACATAAAAACCTGGATGAGCACCAATTTCCTGATGTTAAATTCAGACAAGGACTGGGACTCGTTAGGATTTTAACGATTGCGATTCCTTCCTGATTCCTTCTTAACGGTCCGATTCCTTACTGATTCCTCTTACCGATTCCTCTTACCGATTCCTACATTATATTCATTATACTTGCTTAAAAAAGTATATAATAAACACTAGGGATGCACCAAAATGAAAATTTGTGGCTGAAGCCGAAGCCGAATATTATTAAACCCTTGGCCGAATACCGAGTACCGAATACCGAATATCATTGTTTAGTTTTTCATTAGTTTTTGCAGGTGAACCCCCTCCAGATTAGTGTTGTCATGGTACTAAAATTGGGACCCACTGTGCGATACCAATGAAAATATCATGGTTCTGAGTAGTATCATGATACCACAGCGAAAATGAGGCAGATGTGCCTTTTGTCATTTATGAAAAGATGAAAATCACTTTTCTATAATACATCAATGATATGATACATCAATGGAATAAATTACTTATTGACTTATTCATACTTCAAAAACAGCATAAATAAGTGATTAACATAGGGGGGAATCAAAATAAAATAAATAAATTAAATAAAAATCAACCAGCCACCCTCCTCCCCTGACAGTCCCTTCATAAGTAATGAACAGTCCCTAAAGTGCGGTGAGGTTTGTGGGCCGTTACTGACACAAAGACAGAAATGTGAAAGGCTCGTTTCTCCTCTGACACATCACATACCTGTGTTCGGCTGGCTCAGCTGTTCAGGTACTTCTGGGCAATCATGACACCAAGAAGAGGATATTATTGGAGCCGACTTCTCCGTCGCCGGGTAAGCCGATGGCCACCGTATTTGACAGGAATACATTACTGTCTGTGTTTGTGACCCCCGTTCAACCCACAATCTGTGGGATTCGCCTTTCGTTTCTGCTGCTGGTTGAAATCTGTAGGCTGCTCGCACAGCGTGCTGAATGATTTAAGCCTATATTTGATTGCGTTTGATTGTGTTATCAAAACACGCCGTTATTATTCGGCCTTGCTTTTAACTTATTCCACTGAATACCGAATGTGTATTTTTTTTGCAATATTCGGCCAAATATATTTGGTTACCGAATATTCAGTGCATCCCTAATAAACACAAATGCAATCATACAAATACAAACTTTATTCTAACTTTATTCTAACTGTTGCACAGTACAATTCGATGAAAATACACATTTGTGTGTGGTGTGTATTTCAGATTTAGAGTTTGTATCATCTCCCTGAGAATATATAACAACAAAAAGTGATTCTCTGATTTCTACAGTAACACTATTACCTCAAATTAACCACAACAATGTAATAAACAATACTTATATGCATTCATGCTCGGGCACTGTTATTTACGTGACAACACCTGAACACAACACACGCACATTGGCTGTTTGTTTCTACCGCTCCCCTCGCTGGAAGTCTCGGACCTCCCGCCGCCAGCCTCCGCCTTGATTAAACGCTGCAAATTAAATAGAAGAGGGAGACAGGTATCTCCTATTTTATCTTATTTTGTTATATTTCTACCGCTCCCCTCGCTGGAAGCATCGGACCTCCCGCCGCCCGCTCCCGTCTCAAACTCAGAGGTCTCCCTCTCCGCTGAGCACCCGGCGCATGCCCGGCCTGTTAAATAGCCTGTAACCATGACAACTGTGTGACACAAACTCAGTGCTTTAGTGATTAGATAATGTCGGGCTCGGTTGGGTTCGGACAGAAATATGCAGCATGTGCCGCACTCCAATGGAAATGCACGTGACATTTTTGTTGTTGTTTTTTTTTTACAATCTAGGAATCGTTAGCAGGAACCGTTACGCCAAATGTGGTGGAAGCGGTTCCAGAACTGGAACTTTGGACCCGGTTCCAAAAAAGAACCGGATCCGGATCCCAACCCTAATTCAGACAAAACTGAAGTTATTGTTCTTGGCCCCAAACAACTCAGAGACTCTTTATCTGATGACATAGTTTCTCTAGATGGCATTGCTCTGGCCTCTAGGTAGCTCTAGTAAGTCTTTAAAAACTCTCCAGCTAATTCAGAATGCAGTGGCACGTGTACTAACAGGAACTAAGAAACAAGATCATATTTCTCCTGTTTTAGCTTCTCTGCACTGGCTCCCTGTAAAATCCAGAATTGAATTTAAAATCCTTCTGTTAATTTATAAAGCTCTAAATGGTCAGGCTCCGTCATATCTTAGAGAGCTCATAGTGCCTTATTATCCCACCAGAACACTGCGCTCTGAGAATGCAGGGTTATTCGTGGTCCCTAAAGTCTCCAAAAGTAGATCAGGAGCCAGAGCCGTCAGCTATCAGGCTCCTTTCATGTGGAATCATCTTCCTGTTGTGGTCCGGGAGGCAGACACCGTCTCCACCTTTAAGACTAGACTTAAGACTTTCCTCTTTGATAAAGCTTATAGTTAGGGCCGGCTCAGGCTTGCCTTGTACAAGCCCCTAGTTAGGCTGACTTAGGCCTAATCTGCCAGGAGACCTCCTATAATACACCTTCTCTCCTTCTCACTCTCTCTCTCTCATGTCCTGTTACTGCATCTTGCTAACTCGGCCGTAATACATGTCACTAACTCGGCTTCTTCTCTGGAGCCTTTGTGCTTCACTGTCTCGCAGGTTAACTCATATCGCAGTGGTGCCTGGATAGTGTGATGTGTGTGGTTGTGCTGCTGCCGTGGTCCTGCCAGATGCCTCCTGCTGCTGTTATCTTTAATCATACTTCTACTGTTATTATACACATATGATTATTGTCACATATGTATACTATCATATATTAATATATACTTTCAACATATTGTACCACAATAGCCAGCATTATAATTATAATATTATTACTCCGAGAACCGTCACCTTATCGTGGTGGAAGAGTTTGAGTGCCCTAATGACCCTAGGAGCTGTGTTGTCGGGGGCATTTCGCCCCTGGTAGGGTTTCCAATGGCAGATTGGTTCTGGGCGAAGGGTCAGACGAAGAACGGTTCAAAAGACCCTTCATGATGGAAAATAACAAGAGTTGGCGTACCCGGCCCGGAGGGTTACCGGGACTCCGCCCTGGAGCCAGGCCTGGGGCTGGGGCCCGTGGGCAAGCACCTGGTGGCCGGGCCTTCGCCCATGGGGTCCGGCCAGGCCTAGCCCGAACCGGCTACATGGGCTCATCCCCCTGCAGGCCCACCACCCACAGAGGGATCCAGAAGGGTTCGGTGCAGTGTGGATTGGGCAGCAGACCATGGCGGGGGCCTTGGCAGTCCGATCCTCAGCTACGGAAGTTGGCTCTTGGGACATGGAATGTCACATCTCTGGCGGGCAAGGAGCCGGAGCTTGTGGAAGAGGTTGAGTGCTACTGGCTAGATATAGTCAGCTTCACCTCGACACACAGTTCTGGCTCTGGAACCCAAGTCCTTGAGAGGGGTTGGACTCTCTCCTTTGCTGGAGTTCCTCCGGGTGAGAGGCGGAGGGCTGGGGTGGGCTTTCTGATAGCCCCCAGACTCTCTGCCTGTACGTTGGGGTTCACCCCAGTGGACGAAAGGGTTGTGTCCCTGCGCCTTCGGGTCGGGGAACGGGTCCTGACTGTTTTGTCTGCGCTTATGCGCCAAACAGCAGTTCAGAGTACCCGCCCTTTTTGGAGTCCCTGGGATGGGTGCTGGACAGTGCCCCAACCGGGGACTCCATTGTTCTGCTGGGGGAGTTCAACGCTCACATGGGCAATGACAGCAGGACCTGGAGGGGCGTGATTGGGAGGAACGGCCTGCCTGATTTGAACCCGAGTGGTGTGCAGTTATTGGACTTCTGTGCGGGTAACTAACACCATGTTCGAGCATAAGGATGTCCATTGGTGCATGTGGCATCAGGACAGCCTAGGTTGCAGGTCAATGATTGACTTTGTAGTCGTATCATTTGACCTGCGACCATATGTTTTGGACACTCGGGTGAAGAGAGGAGTAGAGCTGTCAACTGATCACCACCTGGTGGTGAGTTGGATCAGGTGGCAGGGGAGGATGCCGCGCAGACCTGGCAGGCCCAAATGAGCGGTGAGGGTCTGCTGGGAACGCCTGGCGGAAGAACCTGTCAAGATGATCTTCAACTCCCACCTCCGGGAGAGCTTCAACTGCGTCCCGAGGGCAGACGGGGACATTGAGTCCGAATGGGCCTTGTTCCGCTCTGCCATTGTTGAAGGCACAAGGCCGCTGGGACCAGTCACGGCGGTAACCAGCTGGTGGACACCAGAGGTGAGGGGAGCCGTCAGGCTGAAGAAGGAGGCCTACAGGGCATGGTTGGTCTGTGGGTCTCCAGAAGCAGCTGACGGGTACCGGCGGGCCAAGCGGAGCGCAGCAGCGGCAGTTGCGGAGGCAATAACTCAGGCGTGGGAGGAGTTCGGTGAGGCCATGGAGAAAGACTATCGAGGGCGGGTTGTCCAATTTCTGGGGCAGAAGTCGCCAAGGTAGTGAAGGAACTACGCAGCGGCGGAGCCCCGGGGGTGGACGAGATTCGCCCTGGATACCTCAAGGCTCTGGATGTTGTAGGGCTGTCTTGGCTGACACGCCTCTGCAACATTGCGTGGACATTGGGGGCAGTGCCTCTGGAGTGGCAGACCGGGGTGGTGGTCCCCATCTTCAAGAAAGGGGACCAAAGGGTGTGTTCCAACTACAGGGGGATCACACTCCTCAGTCTACCCGGTAAGGTCTACACCAGGGTGCTGGAGAAGAGGGTCTGGTCGATAATTGAACCTCGGATTGAGGAGGAGCAATGTGGTTTTCATCCTGGAAGCGGAACCGTGGACCAGCTCTTTACCCTTGCCAGGGTGCTGGAGGGGGCATGGGAGTTCGCCCAACCAGTCCACATGTGTTTTGTGGATTTGGAGAAGGCTTACAACCGTGTCCCCAGGGGCATCCTGTGGGGGGTGCTCCGGGAGTATGGGGTTGGTGGCCCTCTGCTAAGGGCCATCCAGTCCCTGTACTGAAGGAGCACCAGTCTGGTTAGCGTGGCCGGCAGTAAGTTGGACCTGTTCCCGGTGAGGGTTGGACTCCGCCAGGGCTGCCCTTTGTCACCGGTTCTGTTCATAACTTTCATGGACGCAATTTCTAGGCGCAGCCGAGTGGTGGAGGGTGTCAGGTTCAGTGACGGCCGAGTGTGAAGCAGCTGGGATGAGAATCAGCACCTCCAAGTCTGAGGCCAAGATACTTAAACCAAGGAGTTTAAGTATCTTGGGATCTTGTTTATGAGTGAGGGTAGGATGGAGCGGGAGATTGACAGGCGGATTGGGGCGGCGTCAGCAGTGATGTGGGCGCTTAACTGGTCCGTTGTGATGAAAAGGGAGCTTAGCCAGAAAGCGAAGCTCTCGATTTACTGGTCGATCTACGTTCCAACCCTCACCTATGGTCACGAGCTCTGGGTAGTGACCGAAAGAACGAGATCGCGAGTACAAGCGGCCGAAATGAGTTTCCTCCGCAGGGTGGCTGGGCTCAGCCTTAGAGATAGGGTGAGGAGCTCGGACATCCGGGAGGGACTCGGAGTAGAGCCGCTGCTCCTCCACATCGAGAGGAGCCAGTTGAGGAGGTTCGGGCATATGGTAAGGATGCCTCCCGGACGCCTCCCTTGGGAGGTGTTTTGGGCATGTCCAAGCGGGAGGAGACCTTGGGGCCGCCCCAGGACACGCTGGAGGGATTACATCGCCTGGCTGGCCTGGGAATGCCTCAGGGTTCCCTCGGAAGAGCTGACGGAGGTGGCTGGGGAGAGGACTGCCTGGGCTTCTTTGCTGAGGCTGCTGCCCCCGTGACCCGGACCCAGATAAGCGGAGGAAGACGAGTACGACGAGTACAAGTACTTTCATTAATGTCTCTCTCTCTGTCTCTCTTTCTGTCTCATTGTGTCATACAGATTACTGTTAATTTATCAGGTTGATCTGTTCTGTACGACATCTATTGCATGTCTGTCCGTCCTGGAAGAGGGGGGAGTTTTTTCTTATTTGCTGCAAGGGTCCTAAGGACAGAGGGATGTTGTATGCTGTAAAGCCCTGTGAGGCAAATTGTGATTTGTGATATTGGGCTTTATAAATAAAATTGATTGATTGAATTGATATTATACATTTCTGACCCAATAAGCTTTTTTCAAAACTTTGGCAGTATTTCAGGTTAAAAACTGAATATAAATAAGAGTGAAATACTTGCTTTTCATTTAAGGTCAAGATGGACCACTTGACCTATTTAGGCATCAAGGTCACACATTTACATAAAAAGTTCATTCATTCATTCATCTTCTAACCGCTTCATCCTCTTGAGGGTCACGGGGGGGCTGGAGCCTATCCCAGCTGACATCGGGCGAGAGGCAGGGTACCTCTTGCTGTGAGGCGAGAGTGCTAACCACTGCACCACCGTGCCGCCCCTACATAAAAAGTTATTTGAGAAAAATTTTACCCCACTTCTAGAATATCCCGAGTCAGATTTCAGAGATGAGATCATCTCCCATTTTCACTAATTGGATGTATTATTGTCATAAGATTGACTATTTTACCAAAATTCTTATATTTATTTAAATGTATTCCAGTTTGTCTACATGAAAAGTATTTTAATACACTGGAAAATGTATTTCTACATTTATTTGGAACAGCAAGCCCCCAAGGATCAAGACAATCTGGAGGGCTAGCTTTACCCAATTTATAGTTATACTACTGGACAGAGAATGTACGAAATATGCTTACTGGCTGGGTGCTTCATTTTTAGGGGTACTGACACGGCTCCATATTGAATAGTCATACTGTAGTAAAACCTCCCTGCCAGCTTTGCTTGGGTCATCTCTTCCTTTAGAATTGAACACTTAAAGTGCAATCCTGTGGTATATTATTCTCTCAGAATCTGGGTGCAATGTTGGAAAAGGTTTGGATTACATTCAGTGCCGATTCTGGCACCAGTTTACTCCAATCATATGTTTCCACCCTCTTTAATAGATTCTGCTTTTAAGATTTGGAACAGTAATGGTATACATAATTTTAAGGACTTGTAGGCATTTGCCTAATTTACTCAACTGACTCAAAAGTGTAATATTCCACAGACCCATTTCTTCCATTATTTACAAATTAGAAATTTCATGCGAAGCAGATATTCCCAGTTCCCAAATTTACCAGATGAAACACCTCTTACCTTTCTTGCATTTCACACAGCACTTAGAAAAAATTTGAACATCCACAACTCCTGCCTCCCTCTGAAGTCCCATCCCCCTCCACCTGCCACTCCACCTCCCTCCAAAGGCCTACTCCCCCCTCCTCCATTACGTCCTCATTACGTCCATGATAGACATAGGCGTTGGCAAGGTAATGTTAGATACACAGAAGAGGAGAGCGAATGTAACATTACAACCAAGAAAGTAAAATGCAGGTCCAGAGTTTTAAGACTCAACCGGAGTCAGTGATGACTGATGAGTTTTAGAATAAGGTCACAGTGCTAATGTTAGATAGTAGTGTTTATGTTACCAGTAAGTGGAACACACACAAGGAAGATAACATTAATGTTTCAGAGGCTACACTACAGTGGGCTAACGTTAGCCATTAGCAACTGGATGCTGTGTTGTCATAACGTTATGAACTGAACTGAACTTCTTTGTCATTATTATGCGCAGCACAAAAACAACATTTCACATACCCCAAGCAAAAACAAACAAAACAGACATGCATGGGGAATACAGCTTCTACAGGCTTGCCATAGCTTACTGTCAGGACTCAGGGACCAGAATTCGGGATGGCGGACCGATGGGATAGCGATATTTCGGTGTGGCAGCCTGTAACTGTTGGTTAAATGGCCCGTTCGGTTGGTATTCGGATAACTGGGGCTTTACTGGTATAATGCAATAGCACCACCCAGCGGTGAAACCCGTGTACACGAAAAAAATTACCCACTCTAAATATTTAGAGATTTTTGTACACGAACTCACCCCTACATTATACACTATTTTTGCACTAAAAACATACTGGACAGGAACTGTAACCAAATCACGGCCTGGTGCAGGTCGGTGCAAAAAAAAAAAAAAAAAAAAAAGCCTTGAGCAAATAGCCCCTCGTACTTTTAAATGCCTGGGGTCAAAATCGATTTTGTGAAATAAACGCCCGGGCTGCTATTTGGAAAAATATGATATATATATATATATATATATATATATATATATATTGTAAAAGCATTTTGTTCTGCTGCAGTAGACAGCCTGTCTAAATGATGTCTTGAAGCCTGTCTGATTGTATGTGGGGGTTTTTCTTCATATCGGCATGTTAAGCTTGTGTTTTCGGTCTCTGGAGACACTCCAATAAATTTGCCTATACAGTATTGTACCAAATTGGCCTTTGTTTTACTGTGTTTCATACACCAGACCCCTTGGTTATCTTCTAGAAATGAGCTTCTAATTAATTTATTTTCTTTATTTTCTGTGAAGTTAAACACATGACTAATGATAATTAAACGTCCGCTCGCTGTCCGTGGCGCTGAAATATGCGCTGAAATAGGTCCGATGTTTTCACTGCTCTCACCAAGTCGTGCATTACATGCAGACATGAGGTATTATGAATGTGAGAAACAGCTGTGAAAAACACACACATACTCATTTACATTACCAAGCGGGGACGCCCTCCCCCTCTCTGCTCCAACACTGACTGACAGCTGACTCCACTCATTCACAGTCACCACTGCCCCAGGGCCGCTACAATATGCTATCTACAGAGATAACACTGGCGATCTGAACCGGTCAGTGGCGAAAAAAAGCACTTTTATACGGGACGCATTTGCCCCCATTACCATTTTAGCTCGTTTCGCGGCTCAATACTGAACCAATTTTAGAACGAGTGGTACCCATGAATCATACGCACACATACACATGGGGAAATAGAGCCCAGGTTGAAAAATACCGAAGTTGTCCTTTAATTGCTAGACGCCTTATACTTACTAAGTGGAAGCTCACACATGCACAGTGGGTTGGTGATCTTATAAATTTTCTACACTTGGAGAAAATAAGGCCTACACTGGGTGGCTTTACAGGTGACATATATGAAATCACTAAAACTGTGTGATGTTTCATAATTGATTCTTACTTAGAGCAAATTACAATGTAGATTGGCTATAGACAACTGTGACTGATGAATAAATCTATTTGGATGAATGGATGTGTGTATCTTCCCATGTATACATGTATGTGTACTGTCATTTTAGTTTTGTTTTTTTTCTTCCCCGGTGGGAGTGTAAAAATGGACAACATGCAAGTGTTTGTATTTTGGTATTCCACTCTGGATATATTGCAGTTATACTGTTAAGAACAAGGAAAATAAAATAAATGAAATAAAAAAAGTCTTTTTCAGTCTTCATTTTGGTGAATAATAAAATAAACTCAGTTGTTTTTACTTGATAAATACAACACAGATGGGCTCTGAGAAGCTCTTGGTACGGCTTGTGTGTATGGACAGAGAAGTACCAGAACCAGAACAATGATTCAGCCTTATAGTGTGTTTCACACGTCATAAAGATTTGTTCACTATTGGAGTCTGAACATCTACCAGGTCCAGTGTTTTAGCCCTCAGACACCCTGGAGCATTCTTACATGCCTGCATGCAAACAATGAAGGATTCTGAGATGTGTCAAAATACCTAACTGTGACCGTGGATTTATCATACACCTTCACAGTTGTTCTTATTCATGACGATATTCACACCATGACAGACATTAAGTAATATTTTTGCAGGCTGCCATTTTTGAAAATCTTTGTTGTCCGCTGTTGGCAATGGCTTGGCTATTTAAAAATGGCAAGTTTGTGCACCATGTTGGGCTACTGACAGTCATCTCTGACCAGCTAGTGTTATGCAGTGTTTTAACTCCACCCCCTAGTATCAGCTAAGCTCACTAGGAACCTGGACTGAGGTTGTACCAATAAAAGTCCCAGGTCACAGATACCATCCACAATTTTTCTTGATGGCAGATACAGAAAAATAAGTGTTCCAAGTTAGTTGAATTGAATTGAACCACGCTGTACCATGCTGTGGGAATGAGGCTTTACTGCAGAATGAGGTGTGCACGTGAAGAGCAAAAACCTGACAGACCAAGCTAAAGGCACCAAAGTTCTGCCAGCTACAATACAAAGCATTCTGGGAAGTATGCCAAATAGCTAACAATGCCTTTCTTGTTCACTTGTTACACAGTGCAATCAGTTTAGTAAATACTTGGCAGGAAAGAATCATTCCTTCAACTTCCTTGAACCAACATATCTTTAAGTAGTGGAAATGAGTTTCATTCCAATGAGTGGGCAAGGACTCTATCAACGGAACATGTTGTGTGATCAGTACTGTGTTTTGTGTGTGTGTGTGTGTGTGTGTTCAACATCCTGGATTGGTGGCTCCACACAGCATACTGAAAGCCTTTTCCTGTTGCCAAGTTACTGAGGCTCAACAGAGACTATTGTCCTGTGGAATGAGCTCCACAAAGAGCGTGGCTCAAGATGATTGGTCAGGACTTTAAACCAACATCCTCGTCTCTGTGGACATCAAATGAGACTGCAGAAAACAAAAACATACATAAATTCATTTATCATGACCTGACTTTATTATAAAAGAGGTTTTGGGATCATGTCATGTCAGCTTGTCTTTGTAGGATATAGCTGTTAAGTAAAATGAAATATTTTTTGCCATTTTTAAGACCCGACAGTTTTGGTGTATTAGTCCTAGAAGTGGACTTCATGGATCAGATGGATTTGCTGATTCGAATCACTTTGTTCAGTTCAGTTCAAAAATTTTTTGTCACACACTATGGGCCGGATCTACTAAAGGTTTGCGTGTATAAAAACGTGTGCAAAGTCATTGCACATGCAAAAAAATGCACAAACTGATTTACTAACAGTGCGCACTAAGGGTTGTGTCTTTCAAAGGTGCAAAATAGCGCGTCTGCATCCAGTTAGAACGTTTGCTGCAATGAATATGCAATATGGGGCGTTTACACGTATGTGCTAGGAGGAGAAAATGTAAATATATTTAGCACACGCAAAGTGATTTATCAAACCTGAAAGCAATTTTGCAAATAGAAACTGCATCTATATTTAACACGTGTCAAAGGGAAGTGCAAATGGTTTGTATGCGTAATTGCGCACACAGGGCTGCTGTTATTGTTGCAAGAAGGAGACATTCAAATGATGAAAGAAGATGCAGAGAACGCATTTTTCACCCTTGTGTGAATATTTTTGGAATGAATGAGGAAACAGTCATTAAAACATATCACCTATCCAGGATTGCCATTTTGGAGCTGTTGGAGGATTTGGAGCCAGCCACGAGAAGGAGTCACGCAACACCTGCAATGACAAAACTCCAAAAATCTGGGTCATTCCAGCATACAGTAGCTATTGCAACTGGGATCTCCCAATCCCGTTTTTCAGATGTGTTGTCTGAAGTCCTAAATGCCATGTTGCACCGGATGGCCAGGTTTATTAGGTTTCTGCGTACTCGGCCCTCCTTGAATGAGACCAAACAAGGCTTCTTTGTAGTAGCTGGATTTCCCAGAGTTATAGGAGCGATTGACTGCACTCATGTGCAGCTTGTGCCCCCCGCAGACACTGAGCATGTGTACAGAAATTGCAAACACACGCATTCATTGAATGTGCAATTTGTGATGCCAAAGGCATCATTACCAACGTTGTGTACGGCATACATTTTAGGACATCCTCAGGTGTCAGGCTTCAGCGTCAGACCTTAGATGAAGAGGCATAAGGTCTAAGGAAAACCTCTGTCAGACGTCACACTAAATGGCCTCAGAAAAAAAGTCATCAGACCAAATGGCGTCAGAAAAAAAGACGTCAGACCAAAAGGCATCAGAAAAAAAGTCGTCAGAATAAACGGCCTCAGAAAAAAGTCATCGGACCAAAAGGTATCAGAAAAAAGTTGTCAGACCAAAAGGCATCAGAAAAAAAGTTGTCAGACTAAACGGCCTCAGAAAAAAGTTGTCAGAACAAAAGGCATCAGAAAAAAAGTTGTCAGACTAAACGGCCTCGGAAAAAAGTAATCAGACCAAAAGCATCAGAAAAGAAGACGTCAGACCAAAAGGCATCAGAAAAAAGTTGGCAGACTAAAAGGCATCAGAAAAAAAGTCATGGAGGCTGTTTAGTGTAACGTCTGACAGGGGTTTTTCTGAAACCTTATGCCTTTTCATCTAAGGTCTGACGCTTAAGCCTGACACCTGAGGATGTCCTAAAATGTATGCCGTAGTTGTGGCAAAATATCCTGGGTCAGTACACGATTCTTTTATTCTGAGAAACAGTTTTCTGTTTTCCAAGTTGCAAGATGGCGAGTTTGCAGATGGCTGGCTTGTAGGTGAGTCAATTTGTAAAATCCTTTGTAAAATAATTACATTAAAAACAAGAGCTATATTGTGAATATTGTGGAGCGCACCTTTGGAATCCTGAAGAGCAGGTTCCGTTGTTTGGATCGCACTGGAGGAGCACTGCTGTACAGGCCAGAAAAAGTGGCCCAGATTGTAGTGACCTGCTGCATGCTACATAACATCGCCAAGCCAAGCAAAGTCAGGTTTCTTTGCTGTAGCTCATTTAAGTGTAAACTGGACTCATCTACCAACACCTCTAATTCCATAGGGTTGAATTTCACTTTGCGCTTTCTCTCCAAACTCGCCATGCTGCAAACCATGAAACACGCAAAACCCTCATTTAAATAGGGTGTCTCCAACACGTTTGCACCTGTTGTCATTTACGCAAAATTCTAGATTATGCAGGCAAATTAGTACACGCAAATTGGGATCTTAGTAGATCCGGCCCTATGTAGTTTCTTTACATTTCTCCTAGGCTAAGCAGTCTAATCACTGTTCACAGGCATGTCAGCATTCACAACAGTAAGGGAACACATCATTATTTTTTTTTTTGTAATTCAAGTCTTTATTTGTTTTATCTTTGGTGTTTGACAGTGCAACATTTTACACTGTGAGACATTTCTTGTTATACACACTACATGTACCATCAGTGGCATAGAAAAACAAAAACAAAATAAAAATTCAGTATAAATAAAACCACTCGTTTTAAGGACATGTTGACAGTTACATAACTAGGAAGAATATCCATACAGCAGATTATAATGTTGGATACACTCAGAGGAAGGTATTCATGCTGCAGGCTCATCAGGCAGTGTGATGTGAGTCCAGAACAAGTCCCAGATTAGTGCCTTATTCTTGTTTCTATTGTTCATCCTGTTGAGCACAAGTTTGTATGAAGCTGTTTTTATCATAATGTTTACCCATTCTTTTAGTTCAGGGTGTTTGGGTGTTTTCCACAGTTCCACAGACAAGTATTGTCCTGGCAGCCATTGTAATCCCTGCCATGATTACAGAGAATTCTCCACAGGGCTGGTATGGGTTAGCGACTCATACTGGCAGGACCCAGCGCTGGTCAGCGTTTCTGAGTCCACCCATCATTGCTATGAAACCTCAAGGAAGAAAATACCCCCAGGGTCTGCGAGAGCGGGGGCGCAAGATGACCCATTACGGACGGATCTTACGGTGACAGACCATGGAATGGAACTGACAATGAATAGAACAACCAGCACTGCAACTGATGAACCATCAACACTGGCAGGTGTGGTGTAAAAAGACAGTTCCTGATCAAGTAGAATGGTTATATTGCATAGGTGATTAAGAAAACAAGATTATGTGACTATCATATAACCATGTTTAATGCATAAGTTTTATAATACTGAGTGTGGTGTATCTATATGTGTTCAAATATTGATATACACGTCAAAGTATTCATAATATACGCTCACATTGTATCCATATACTAAAGCACATACGCATTCAAGTGTAACCTATCATGCTTTGTGTAATGATAACACACACACATACTCAAATGTTTGTATTATCTGATACACATTAAAGGTTCATATTGCATGACAGCACATAAGGGCACAAGGGGCTGCATAAAGAAAGTCCCTAAAATTCACATGTTTTTTAAAAATAAAGTGAAAGTGAATCCGGAGCTAAGGGTGGGAAATTTGGGGAACTCCAGGCTCAAAGCGAAAGTATTACACCATTAAAAATGGGCCTGCTCATGATTGGACAAAAAGAAAAAGGTATCCACCAATAGGATTGGGTTAAAATGGGATGGATTGGCAAAAAGAGGTGGAGACACTGCTCAGTCTCCACCAGCATAAAAGGAGGTGCATTGAGAAGTGGTTTTCAGTCCAGCTCCGGGGCTTGACTCAATGAGTTGTATGTGTTAAGCTTGTGAACACATTAAACTCGATTGCATCGGACTTTGCCTGTCTCCAGTGTTTTCTTGAGTGCTGATTAGTTGATTCCATGGTAGCAGCCTGACATTTGAGGACAATTGAGAAGCATTGTTGAGGACAAGGTCGGGAGCCTACAGGCCCACTTCCAGGCACCGATTTTTGCCCCTTCACAGGAAAAAAGCTGCAGAGCTGCATTTGTGGCTGGTCAAAGTTTACAACAGAGAGGGGCCTCAAACAACATCAAGGCTTAAAGAAATGCGTTAGCAAACTTAACAAGGGGCCTTGCATTGACCAATACTTCCTAAGAAGTAGGCCAAATCAGTCGAATGAAGCCTGGAGGCAGGACAACCTCCACAGTCCTCAGGGTATCAGCACCTTGTATGAAGTTCACTATTGCATGGACCCTCCAGCAGTCTCCAGCCTGGACCTTCGCCAGCCACAGCCAGTAGCAGTCTCCAGCCCAGAGCCTAGCCAGCCACAGACAACACCATGTTCCAGGCCAGAGCCCAGCCAGCCACAGTCAGCAGCAGTCTCAGCCCAGAGCCCAGCCAGCTGCAGCCAATACCAAACTCCAGCTCAGAGCCCAGCCTGCAACATCCAGCAACAGTCTCCAACACTGAGCCCAGACAGCCGCTGCCAGCACCAGAGAGGAAGATGGAAGGAAGAAAACCTCGTATCCTGTGGCCCAAATCCAATCAGAAGAGGGAGTGGGAAACCATTGATTCAGACCTGGTTCTCCTACTAGAACAACAGAAGGGTCCAGTTGAAAGAAAGCTGGAGTACATGGGAGCCATTATTTACAGCTATGGTGCTGAGAGGTTTGGGACAACGGACAAGAATCAGAGGCAGCAGAAAGGCTTTTCAATCCAGCCGAAGTCCAGGAGGCAGCGGGAAATTGATAGGTTGGTGAAAGAAAGAAGACAATTGAGAAAGCAGTGGAGGAAGGCCACAGAGATGGAGAGAGTGGGACTTGATGCTCTACAGGCCGAAATAAAGCAGCGACTGACAAAGCTGCGAAGATCAGAGCACCTCAGACAGCAACGCAAGAGGAAAGCACGGACAAGGACTCTCTTCTACAGCAATCCCTACAGCTTTGTCAAAGGCCTTTTTGACCGAGAGAAGGGTGGGAGCCTCAAAGTGCCCATGAAAGACCTGGAGGAGCACCTGAGGAAAACTTACTCCGATGTTCTGAGGCATGACCCAGTTACCATTCCGAACGACATGCCACCAATTCATGCACCCGAACACCAAATGGACATAAGGCCCCCCACATGGAGTGAGGTGGAGAAGACCGTGAAGCAGGCAAGATCGGCATCAGCCCCTGGGCCCAATGGTATCCCGTATAGGCTCTATAAGAACACCGCCGGAGTCCTTAAACACCTCTGGAAGCTGATGAAGGTAGCATGGCAGAAGGGAGTGATACCGAAGGCGTGGCGAAGAGCCGGAGGCATCCTGATCCCCAGAGAGAAGGACTCTTCATCCATCAGCTGGTTTCGCCAGATCAGCCTGCTGAATGTAGAGGGAAAGATCTTCTTTAGTGTCCTGGCACAAAGGCTCTCTACATTCCTGCAAAGCAACAACTTTGTGGATACATCGGTGCAGAAAGCTGGGATCCAGGACTTCTCTGGATGTCTGGAGTATGCCAATATTATTTGGCAACAGATACAAACTGCCACAAAGGAACGGAGAGACCTGCATGTAGTTTTCTTAGACCTCGCCAATGCTTTTGGCTCGGTCCCTCACAAGTTCTTGTGGACGGCGTTCAGCTACTTCGGCGTCCCAAACCACATCACAGGATTGGTCAAGAGCTACTTTCGGAATCTCCAGTTCTGTGTAACAGCTGAGTACAACACCACCAGCTGGCAGCATCTGGAAATCGGCATCATGGCAGGCTGCACAATTTCCCCTCTGGCATTCGTCATGGCAATGGAGCTGATCATACGGGCATCTCGCTGGGTTGTGGGAGGTGAAAGGACCAAGAGTGGCCTGAGTCTGCCACCAATTAGAGCATACATGGACGACATGACCATCATTACAACAACAAAACCATGTACTAGACGCTTGCTGCAGAAACTCCAAGAAAACATCCAGTGGGCACGAATGGAGTTCAAGCCAAGCAAATCTCGCAGCATCTCCGTTGTTAAAGGCCAACTAACAGGCGTGCGATTCCACATCAATGATGAACCAATACCAACAGTCCTAGAGAAGCCCATTAACAGTCTTGGACGATGGTATAATGCAGACCTCAGAGACACCCAGCAACTTGAACAACTCCGGCAGGACACAGCTAACAGCCTCAGGCAGATCAACAACACTGCAATACCAGGGAAACTGAAAGTCTGGTGCTTCCAGTTTGGGCTGCTACCCAGACTCCTGTGGCCGTTGACCATGTATGAGGTCTCAATAACCCATGCCAACCGACTGGAAAGGCTGGTGAACTCACATGTGCGAAAGTGGCTCGGACTCCCCAAATGCTTCAGCAGCATCGGACTCTACAGCGACCGAGCCCTTTCACTACCAATCTCTAGCCTGGTTGAAGAGTTCAAGTGTGCCAAGGTGAGGCTAGACATGTCCCTCACCGATTCCTGGGACCCAGTAGTGAGAGGCGCTGCTCCTAGCAACAAGGAAGAAGTGGACCCCAGCCACAGCTGTGCAACAGGCCAAATCTGCTCTCCTCCATTGTGACGTAGTGGGCCACGTCCAACAAGGCAGAGGAGGCTTTGGCCTTGGAACTGTAACACCTCTCTGGCAAAAGACACCTGCAACCGAACGTCGAACCATGGTGGTAGAGGAGGTGCGCCGACAGGAGGAAGCAGCCAGACGTTCCAAAGCCGTAGCACAGGCCACACAGGGTCGCTGGATGAAATGGGAGGGCGGTGAGAAGAGGAAACTCACATGGAGCGAACTCTGGGGCATGGAATGCAACAGGTTGAGCTTCATCGTCCGAGCTACGTACGACGTGCTGCCCTCTCCCACAAACCTGCAGCTTTGGCTTGGAAAAGACCCATCCTGCCCCCTGTGTACGACCCCAGCAACGCTCAAACACATCCTGGTTGGCTGTAGGACCAGCCTCACTCCAGGCAGATACACTTGGAGACACAACCAGGTCCTCAGGTGTCTAGCTGACAAACTTGAGTGTAAGAGGGTATTCATCAACGCCCAACCCTTCAACAACCAGGATGCGCGCCGACACCCACCATCGTTTATTAGGGAGGGAGACAAGCTGAGGACCCACCCCTCAACCTCTGATCTGGGCCCACTGAATGCAGCCAGGGACTGGCAGTTCAGAGTCGACTTGGATCAGAGGCTCATTTTCCCCCCGGAGATTGCGACGACCGCCCTGCGACCAGACCTCGTCCTTTGGTCTAATTCCTCCCAGCTTGTTTACATCATTGAACTGACAGTCCCCTGGGGGGACGCCATGGAAGAAGCGTATGAGCGCAAGAGGCTGCGGTACTCCATCTTAGCAGCTGAGGCAGAGGACAGAGGCTGGAAAGTAAAGGTGCGCCCGGTGGAGGTGGGATGCAGGGGCTTTGTAGCCAGTACAACAGCAAAGCTCCTTAGGGAGGTTGGAGTCAGGGGACAGGCTTACAGACAGGCCATTAAAGAGCTGGTCAACGCTGCTGAGAGTCATTGGCTGTGGTTGAAGAGAAACGACACCATCTGGGCCGCTAAGCCAAACTGTTAACCCCCGGACACACACCCAGGCTTGATCAACCTATGGTGGGCCTGCCTCAGTGGAGGGTGTCTTGTGTTAAATGGCCCAAACACCCATCGATGCTGAGGTACACAACTGACGATGTGTCCCGGCGGTAAAGCCTCATAGCAGCCATCTTTCAAGAACTTCCCATGAATTAGAAGTGGTGCTACAAGAGGAATTGCAACATCTAGTCCTTTCAACAAACTTGATATGTTGTGTATTTGGCTTCTGTCCCCTAATAGGCATAATCTGGGTGATAATGGTACGTCACTTCCCAGCCAGTTGCTCAAATTGTCCACAACTGTCTTCCAGAAAGGTTGAATGACAGGGCACTCCCAGATGCAGTGTAACAGAGTAGCTATGTCTTTCTGACATTTCCAACACAGGTTATTATTTGTTATACCTGCTCTGTTGAGTCTTTGTGGTGTCCAGTAATACCTGTGTGTTATTTTGTATTGTGTAAATTTTCCTTTAGCTTCCCTAATGTATTTCCCATTGTTAGATATAATTCTCAGCCATTCCTCGTCACTCATCAGGCATCCCAGGTCTTTCTCCCATATTGTTTTCAGGCTCTGACAGCCATCGCTGAGTAGTTGGTTGGTTGTTCTATATAATATAGAGGCTCGGTGGCACTCAGCAGGTAACATGAGATAGTTCATGATGTGGTTTCCATCCTTGTACTGACTCCCTCAAGATTGTATTTTCTTTTTACGTCAGAGAATGACATGAACACCCCTTTTTCATTTAAGTCAGCAATATGACATAATCCATTAAGGTGCCATTCCTTCCAATATACTGATGTCTTTCCAATGCTGATCATGGGGTTATGCCACAGAGAAGAATATATTTGTTTACAATGTGATAATTTCTGCATTTTATGTATTCTGGTCCAGATCTCTTTGGAGTGAGACATAACAGGATTCAGTACATTATGTGAGGACTGAGATAATATATCAATAGGAGTAAAAGGAGATGACAGCTTATTTTCAATTGTAACCCACTCTATCTTTATTCCAGTGTTTGGCTAGTTTGACCTTTTCAAAGGAGACATAGTATAATCTTGGGTCTGGCAACCCCAGACCTCCTTTGTCCCTAGGAGAGCACATTTTACTTAAAAACGGTAACACTTTATATTAAGGTACTGTAATAAGTGTTAATTAATTCTTAATAAGCACAAATTAACAGTTAATGAGCACTTATAAGATGGTATTAGATGCTTATTAACATTAATAAGACTATGTAAGTGTTTATTACAGCATCACTGACAGTTATTATTGCTTATAGGAGCATTATAAGCACTTAATAGAAACTTTGGTAACAGTTTATAAACCTATACTAAATATTAATAAGATGTCTATTTACATTTATTATGATTTATAAGGGTTAATTACAGAATAATAATCACATTTATTACTGGTTTATAAGACACTATAAAACCCTATAAGATGAAATTAATAAGGTGTTTATTAACATTAGTAAGACCTAATGAGTGTTAATAATATTATACAACACATTTATTATTGGCTTATAAGATATTATTGGGTACTAGAACATCCTTAAGAGTTTACAGACAATTTATCAGTATTAACAAGATGTTTATTAACATTAATGAGACTATAAGAAGTTTATATAAATGCCATATTATGGTTAATAAATGCTTAATTATGCACTTATTAATAGTAAATAATGATCCTTTGTCGCTACCAGATCTAAAGTGGGAACAGTGGTGTATAAAGGTTAATAAATTAATATGCACTTATTAACAGCTCATAATGCATCTTTGCAGCTACTGGATCTAAAGTGGGAACAGTGTCTTGTTGACATTCATAAACCCTTCATTATGCACTCACTGAAGTTGATAATTCTAGGTTGTCACAGAAGCCATCGATTAGTTTATCTTTCACTTTGTGGAAGTCACCACCATCCACTTGTTTCCTGTTGAGTTTTACACCAGAGAAGGTGTTTCTGGGAAAAGGTCCCACTTCATCCAGGAACTGCTTCAGATGCTGACCTGGGACTGTCTGAAATACAGAAGAAAAAAACCTTCACTGTCACGATTGCTAAACATACACCGTAGCATATTAATTCCTCTCTAGGGAGTTTATTTTGTTTACCTGCATGGGTACAAGACACCATCTGCAATGTGAGCCCATCCCTCTGAAAGAAAAGGCTCAGAATTAAACCCATGAACATATTTAATCTAACTTGCCTTGTTTTTAATCCACAGCCTAGTACTGAATTATTCTCATAATGGTTTCACAAGAGTGATAATAAAACACTTACACACTGAGTCTGATATAAACTTCAATTGCCAAAATGTATGAAATGCTCCTTTAACCTTACTGACGGAGAGGAATGAAGTCAGGCTATGGCGTTAGCATATCAGCAGGAGTTAGCATGAACATAACACAGCCTATATCCATTAACCTGCTCAACATAACGAACAGCTCATCGATGCTCCTAACACATTCACTCTGCTCATCCTGCTTCACACATTTATTATCAGTCTTGTATCTCAACCATATGCATCTTCACACACATTTCACTCACTTTAACTCACACAGAACGTTATTAGCGACGCACTTAGGTACCGAAGCTATTTCTAGTGGCACCCTCCACAAGCCGCGACACACACACACACACACACACACACACACACACACACACATATATAAATATTAAATCTAAATCTAAATCTAAATATGAAAGCTAAATCTAAATCTAAATCTAAATGTTAAATCTAAACACTAAATCTAAATCTTAAATCTAAATCTAAATCTAAATCTAAATGTTAAATCTAAATCTAAATCTAAATCTAAATGTTAAATGTTAAATCTAAATGTTCTGGGTGAAACTAAATATTTAGCTAATATTTAGTTTGTTCAATCATTGTGTTTATAGACCTTATAAACATCAGATTAGTCTAAACGGTGATATAGTGACGTGAAAAATGTGAGATATTCATATATATATATATATATATGTAGCTAAAGTCTGCTGGTTTTCTACCCGGAAATATTTATTAACAACAAGGCGATTCCTTCCGAAGGGACATTAACAATTCAAAATACATGTCAAATAAAATTTCTCCAAACATGTTTCTTGTTATTTTAGGTAGTTATTATCACGCTAGTGTATGTTCAAGGGTTCATTTCCCCCGATAAGTTGGTTTTAATTCGTTATTTGATTCTATAAACACAGTCTGACCATCTCAAGCTTTTATTTTGGTACTTCCGGTGACCAGCAGTGTGAATTTGCATATTAGCTAAATATTTAGTTTCACCCAGAACATTTAGATTTAACATTTACCATTTAGATTTAGCATTTAGATTTAGATTTAATATTTAGATTTAATATTTAGATTTAACATTTAGATTTATATTTAGCATTTAGATTTAACATTTAGATTTAGATTTAAGATTTAGATTTAGATTTAGCATTTAGATTTGACATTTAGATTTAGATTTAGATTTAAATTTAATATTTAGATTTAACATTTAACATTTAGGTGCCACATTTAATATTTAGATTTAACTATTTAATATATTTCTAAGTTAACAAATATTGCTGTAAATGTGGTAAAAGGTGACGTCAAAAAATTTACAAAACTTTTTTAAACATTGTTTGAAGCTAAATGTGGCAAAATGTTGATGTTATTTTCAGTGTGAGCCACTTTACAAACGGCACCCCATACTCTGGGTGTTCATTATACTCAGCTTACTTGTAGGAAATTTAGAAACATGACTGGCTGCTAGTTCAAGCATGACCTTCATCTCTGTAGCTAAAGTTGCTAGCCTAATTATTACTGACTGAATGAACCGAGTACACCTCTTCTGATTAACTGCTCCGTCATTATCATAAACATCAAAATTTAGAACACACAGTCACAGTTTATAACTTTGTAAGGCCATCATGTACATGATTAGCTGAGTTGCTAGTGTTAGCTATCTAGAACTAGAACTAGCTAAAAATCAACAAGCTAGCCTATAGCCTACTTTAACAAACTAACTTTCCACAGGGGCAGCAACAGATGAAATATTGTCTTCAGAGTCCCGAAGCCAAGTGCCGCATCCTACTCCAACTGGAGCGGCACTGGAGGAGCTTGCATCAGTTTTTTCAACCATCTCAACATTGCTAGGTTCTGTGCTCTCATGAGGAGTGGTGATCATAGGTGGCGAGTGGCACCCAGTGTGACCGTCATGCAGTGAGTTGAGTGAATATCCCAGGATGCATTTTGCACAGTTTGACGATAGCCTTCACTAGTTCTTAACTTTCTGTTTAAACGATTAAAAGTAACGTCACAATTATGTCTAGATGTGATGACTTTGCAAATAACACGAATTTCAAAACATAATTGACATGCTTCGCTCTGAAGAGGTGACACTTCAAATAGCCGATTAGATGCGTTATGGACTGTATCGATAGAGAAAGTACTGCAGGCAACAGCTGAGAGAGGGAGAGGGTGGAAACAAGAAGGGGTTCCGTGTGTGTGTGTGTGTGTGTGCATGCGCGCGCGTGTGGAGCCAGATCAGGCAAGAGTACTGACAAAGAGCATGGATACCAAGAGGCGAAGCTCAATAGAACGCCCCATAGCAACAGACTCGCAGACCCGCTTGCATACAAAAACACACAGACAAACTGAAGTATATCGCTGTTAATTATGCTTACAATGCTACTCACCTCGTGATAGCTTGGTCACAGCTGCTTTTTCACATTTTTGTAAAGCAAAATATAGACTTTAAAAAAAACAAAACGAAGAAAAACGGCCTAGATGGCATCTCTACATATTACATCCACTTATCAATATTTTAACTCAAAATACATTAATGGCGACATCACATAGTCAGGAATAAAGATTTATTTACAGTTTGTACAGTAAGGGGACAGTAATAATATATAGGCTATTTTAATATGATATATTTTAATGCTAAAGCAGTAATCAGTTCTGATATAAATGGTCCAAGAGGCCATATATATAGCTGTATATATACACTTATATATATATACAGTATATGTATATATATATATGTATATATATATATACATATATACATATTTATATGTATAAGTGTTATCTTCCCTCCAAAACTGGCATATTAAATTGAAATTAAAACACCTCAGGAGTTCTCACCTGTCAGGATCCTTTGGGAAATGGTGGAAGGCCAGGTGCGGGGTGTTCCACTGATAGTTGTTGCAGTTAATTGCACTACACTGTTTTCTTTTACTTTTTTTCTGCTCTCCTTGACATCTTGCATGTTGACTGGGCGCAACAGTCCAAGCTCAACAGTCCAAAATGGCAGCAGCGTTACCGCAGCGCCCCTAGTGGCTGTTGACAAAAATTCAATGGAGCTTCGCCTCTTGGTATCCATGCTCTTTGGTACCCAGCTGCAGACAAGATGGCGGACAAGGGCGCCGCCATATATCCAGAGATATTGGATAAAGCGAGATACCCCACTCAGCTCACTTCCTGATTCAGTGACGTCAGCGCCACGCCCCCGTAGGAGACTTGCGGCAGCTCTGAATGTATTGTCGTCAATGAGAAAAATGAACGTGATCACAATTTATGGTCAATTCTTTCGCCCTATAGTCACTAAAGTAAATATTGGGTTCATTTTCCACAAGCCACACATCTTACCAACATTCTGACACTAAAGCTGCATTTTTCATCCGCACAGATCAAGAGAAAGTTAACTTTGTTTGAGCCCTGTCCGTCTCAGAAAACAAGTTCTCGCGAGATCTCGTGATCTTGATAAACAAGCGGTAAACTCAGGCGCAAAATCACAGTTAGCTTACAAACTGTTATTTACCTCTAGTAATAAATAAAAAATGCCCAAGCTTTGTTGGTTTGAGGGAGAACAGGCTCTGATTGGAGGGAGAGCTAACCACGCCCACTTAGGAGACAGGAAGAGTAACCGTTTTCTTAACATTGGATAAGCCTACGGTGGGGTGTCTCCTTTATCCAATATCTCTGATATATCCAATCCATACCGGAAGTCCATACCGGAAGTTAATCTTATTCGTGTCTATGATACTGGAAGTCCATACCGGAAGTTGCATACATACCGGAAGTCCATACCAAAAGTCAGTTTTTGTTTTGTTTTTTTTCCCCCAGAAGTCGTTTTTTAAGTCTGTTTTTTTATAGTATATATTTTAGCAATACATTTACAAACTTTGAAGCAGTCAACAATTATAAACAGCCTATATATATATATATAGCTATATATTATAAAATAAATAATAATAATATTAATAACAACAATAATACATTTATTTCAACAATTATTTTAAATACAATCATGTTTTGTTTGAAATAACATTGACCTTAACAAGTTAAACCTACAAAAATTGCAGAAAAAAAGCAAACACATGAATTTTAGTTGGGTTAATTTTTAACAAAGATTAAATAAGGTGAGCACTTTCATTTCTTGGGCTACAGTTGCAACATGCAGATTACTATCAGGTCATTCAAAACAACTGAAAACCATGGACACAACAAATGTCATACTTACTCTTACATCAATATGGTTAATTGTAACTATTTAACTATTAAATGAACATAATAATTAGATTGTCATATTGTCAGATGTATTGTATTATATTTCAGGAACACATGTAAACACAATATTACACTATTGTACTAGCAATATAAAGAAGACTTGGAGTTCTCTCTCTTTTTGTGAACAAGTTTTTATTCCAGATATCCATATCAATCTCAAAAGTAGAAAAAAAGGAAAAACAGTAAAATAATTTATTTATTTGATCTATAAAATGTAAGAAAATGGTATAAAATGTCAACCACTGTTCCACAAATCACAAGATCCCAAGATGCAGCCTAAAATGTTTTGTTTTGTCCCAAACAAATATCATTAAACATTACTGTTAAATGTAGAAGTATATGATCTCAAACACATACTTCTCATCAACATACCACGGAAATGAACTGCATTTTCCATATGGTTTTTCAGGTGCCTCTGGATCGCGCTCTCATTTTTGGTTTTAAATTTGGGGCAGAGAGGACACCCACACTCGGATGGTGAAAGGGTTGTGTGCCCCAAACTGGCTTCATCACTCAAAATAGAGGGGTGCATCTGAAAAAAAGAGAAGTCAATCAACATTGATACTGGAAAACATACTGAACATCAACCATATTTTACCGATATAAAGGACTCATGGTGGAGGAGGCACTACAGCTATTTATGTATCCACATGTGCATGTGTATTAGTGCTCTGCATTACTAAAACATAATACAAATGTATTTTTTGCAGACACCCGGGGCTATGTATACGTTATTTATCTGACCCGGTTAACCCTCGGGGTCGCTCATGTTGTATACCAGGAGACAGCTCTCGTTACTGTTTTTAGAATATCTCCGGGACAAAAAAGATGTATAGAACTTGACTGAGCAGTGCAGGGTTGAGGTTATACAAGCATTAATACACAAGGAGACCGGGTCCATGTCATTGGTTCGACAGCCCATTGGTTCGACATCCCATTAGTCCTGCTGTCTCGCGGCAGGTGTATGGTGCGCCGCGACCGGCTTGAGGCGGAGCAGGCTCACGGCTTATGTGTTTGTCACTTTCTTTTTCATTTTAACCCACACCATGATCTTTTCCTGACCCTAACCAAGTGGTTTTTGTGCCTAAACCTAACCAGACCTTAACCACAGCGCATCAGGATGATTTCAGAACGGACTTTGGAACAATGAATTTAATATGGTCGGAACAATGGGATGTCGAACCAATGGGCAGTTCCCAGAAGACCAGGCAAACCAAAAATTGGGGAAAAAAATGGCTTGTGTTCAGTGAGTGTGTGCATAGATGTTTTACACCACAACACACCAAAAAGCAGAGGAACACATATTAACCCCGCTGCAAACTACACATCGAAACTAACCAACACATCAAGCGAGGGCAGTAATAATCTCTGACCAACATTAACACTGTTTACACACAGACATTGATGAAAGGGAGCACAACAGACCATGAGCAGCTAACGTTAAGTTAATACCAATCATGCCCTTGTTTTTACACAAAAAATGTAGCTAAATCCACCATCCAGTGGTAGTAATTTGTGCATGCCGAGATTCCCCACAAAGACGTCCCCCTAATGATTTGATATATTACGTAGAATTGCATCTCAGAGAACATAACACACGTGTTAAAATATAATGAAGATGATGGCGCGTATAAACGCAGCGGCTTGTCACTCTATGCTAGTGCTAGCTACTAGCTAGTTCTGCTAGTTTTTTTTTGCTGTCCTGGAATTGTCCCAGACACATCATCTTTGTGTCCCTGTTAAGCGAATGCTTGAAGAACTCAACTGGAATCTCAATGCAGAAGAGACAAATCTTTTATTCTGAATGGTACAAAAACTTAGCAGGGGCTGGGGGAAGGGTCCGTGGAGGAGGAGGTGAAACTGTCCGCAGGGGAAAAAAAGGAACAAAAACAGGGGCTGAGGCGTGTGGCTGAGCGTGGCTGACTGGAGGAATGAGATGGCAGGGCACTAGGGAAAAACAGAAAAAGAAACAGGTTAGCACAGGCAAATCTTCCAAAGTCCGTGATCCAAAATGCTGAAGTCCAACATCCAAAAGTAGTCAAGAGAGAGAGAGAGCAAGAGTTGACAGGCTTGATCTGGGACACATGGAATGTGGGATGAATTCTCATATTGTTCGGCAGGTTGAGTCTGACAGCTGATGGATTTACAATCTTGTCAATGGTGAATGGGCCGATATACCGGGGTGCTAATTTCCGGGACTCCACTTGCAGAGGGATATTCTTGGTAGATAACCAGACAGACTGACCTGGGGTATACTGAGGGGAGGGACGGCGGCGGCGAGGAGTTAACAAGTGAGTTGTGTGAGTATTCGGCCCAGGGTAACTGTTCGCTCCAGGACTGAGGGTGTGTTTCTGTGAGACAGCGTAGAGTGTTCTCTAAACATTGGTTAGCTCTCTCGGACTGACCATTAGTTTGAGGGTGAAAACCAGAGGAGAGACTGGATGTAGCACCAACTGCTTTGCAGAATGCCTGCCAAACTTGGGAAATGAATTGTGGACCTCTATCAGTGACTATATCAGTTGGGATGCCATGGAGTCTGACCACATGCTGAACCAGAAGATCCACGGTTTCTGATGGATGGTAACTTGTTTAGAGGAATGAAGTGGGCTGCCTTGGAAAACCTGTCAACTATGGTGAGTATGGTGGTTTTACCTTTAGATGGTGGTAAACCGGTGATGAAGTCCATAGAGATGTGTGACCAGGGGCGGCTTGGAATGGGCAGGGGTTGCAGTAATCCTGGGGGGGCTTGGTGAGAGGATTTACTCCGTGCACAAGTGGGGCAAGCAGCCACAAACTCCCGTGTGTCCTTCTCCATGTTGGGCACCAGAAATGTTGGCGGATAAAGGCCGTGGTTCGATTGGCTCCAGGATGACAGGTGAGTCTTGATGAATGTCCCCACTGCAGGACCTGAGAACGGGCAGACACAGGAACATACAGTAAGCCAGGAGGGCCGTTACCTGGATCTGGTTCTGCCTCCTGTGCATCCCTCACCGCCCTTTCTACTCCCCACGTGAGCTGGCCAATCACCCGTCCAGGTGGGAGGATGGTATCTGGGGGCACTTGGGTCTCTTCCACAGAGAACTGGCGTGACAGCGCATCCGGCTTGGCATTCCTTGAGCCTGGGCGAAAAGTCAGACAGAAATTAAACCTGCTGAAAAACATCGCCCACCTGGCTTGACGGGAGTTAAGTCTCTTAGCAGACTGGATGTAGGCAAGGTTCTTATGGTCTGTCCAAACTATGAATGGAACCTCAGCTCCCTCCAACCAGTGCCTCCATTCCTCCAGGGCCAGCTTCACCGCGAGGAGCTCTCGATTACAAACATCATAGTTCTTTTCTGCAGGAGACAGACGACGAGAGAAAAAGGCACAGGGATGCAGACGTTTCTCAGGACCCACATATTGTGACAAGACAGCCCCGACCCCAGAATCAGAAGCATCTACCTCTACAATAAATTGCTTGGAGGGGTCGGGCTGTACCAAAACTGGAGCGCTGGTGAAAAGACATTTTAGTTTGTGAAATGCCATGTCAGCCTCAGGTGACCAGCAAAATCTCACATTGACAGAGGTGAGTCTGGTGAGTGGAGAGGCTACCTTACTGTAGTCCCTAATGAAACGCGTCTGTAGAAGTTAGCGAACCCCAGAAAGCTGAAGCTCCTTCCGGGACCGTGGGATGGGCCAGTCCTCCACTGCGCTGATCTTGGCTGGGTCTGCTTGCAGCTGCCCACTCTGAATCACATAACCGAGAAAGCGACACTTTCTTGACATGGAACTCACATTTTTCAGATTTCACAAAGAGTTTGTTCTCCAACAGGCGTGTCAATACCTTTCTGACGTGTAAAACATGATCCTCTTCTGTCTGGGAGAAAATGAGGATGTCGTCCAAGTACACAAAGACAAACAGGTTCAGAAAGTCTCTTAACACATCATTTATGAGAGCTTGGAATACGGCTGGGGCATTTGTGAGCCCAAAAGGCATTACCAGGTACTCAAAGTGACCTAAAGGAGTGTTGAAAGCCGTTTTCCACTCATCCCCCTCGCGAATGCGAACGAGATGGTATGCATTTCTGAGGTCCAGTTTGGAAAATATTTTGGCTCCTACCAGTGGTTCGAATGCAGAGTCAATCAACGGAAGTGGGTACTTATTTTTAACTGTGATATTGTTAAGGCCTCTGAAATCAACACATGGTCGGAGTGTTTTGTCTTTCTTTTCAACAAAGAAAAAACCTGCCCCTAGAGGTGAAGTGCTGGGTCGGATTATCCCTGCTGCTAGAGAGTCTGAGATGTAAGACTGCATGGGTTCTCTTTCAGGTCTAGACAGATTGTACAATCTACTAGTAGGTAATGGTGCACCAGATAATAAGTCGATGGAACAATCATAAGGACGATGTGGGGGCAGTGAAAGAGCCTTTTCTTTATTGAACACTTCTTTCAAATCGTGATATACTGTGGGGACATGACTCAGGTCGACACTGGGGGACTCAGGCTTCTCTGCGCTGTTGGCACCACCTGTAGGAGGCAAAGCAGATTGCAGACATGAAGAATGACAGTTGGCACTCCAAGACTCGACTCTGCCGTGTTTCCAGTCAATTTGTGGGTTGTGAAGGATTAACCAGGGGAAACCAAGCACTACTGGTGAGTGTAGGTCTGAGATTATCTTGAACTGTATGTATTCATGATGATTTCCAGAAATGAGAAGGTGTACAGGGGATGATTGGTGGGTTACCTGAGCGAAGCACTTCCCATTCAGAGCTATGGCAGGGATGGCCCTCTTTAGCGGTAGCATCTCACATCCAAGCTGAAGGGCAAAACCATGGTCGATTAAATTGTCCTCGGCCCCAGAGTCGATGAGAGCTGCCACTGAACAACTCTGGCTTCCTACAGACAGGACACTTTGCAGCTGGAGCCGAGGAGCTTGAGGGGTTTTAGGAGAGGGAGAGGGAGAGGCAGGGCTCGCCAGGACCGCCACTTTCACTGGCGAGCCGGATCTTTTGGCCGGACAGGACAGGCTGCACGAAAATGCCCCTTCTGAGAGCAGTACATGCACTCACCAGCTTGGAACCGTCGGAGGCGCTCTTGCTCGGTTAACTTGGTCCTACCCAACTGCATCGGCTCCTCCTCTGCAGCCCGGGCTGGTGGCTGCGAACCTGGACCTGTAGACTGTGGCGGTCGGGCAGGAAGTGGTGAAGATCTGGAGTTCACAGCAGGGACAGAGAAACGGGAGGACCTCTCTCGTTGTCGCTCCCTGAAACGATTATCCAATTTAATGGCGAGGGAAACCAATGAGTGCAGATCACTAGGCTCATCTCTGGCAGCTAGCTCATCTTTGATTTGGTCACTCAATCCTTTAGAAAAAACGGCTTGTAAGGCTGGTTCATTCCACTGGGAATCGGCAGCCAGAGTCCAAAAATCTACTGCGTAATCTGACACAGTGCGATTACCTTGTCTTAATTTCATTAGCCGGTTAGAAGCATTACCTTCACGGCAAGGATGATCAAATACCTCCCGAAATTGGGTCTCAAAATCCTTGTAGTAAATGGACTCAAAATCAGTCACTGAACTGATTGCCTCTGCCCAAGCCAGCGCTTTGCCTCTTAAAAGCCCCAGAACATAATGGATCTTAGATAGCTCAGAAGCAAAAGAAATTGGTCGTTGGGCAAAAATTAATCGACACTGGAGCAAAAAACCACGACACAAATCCAAATCCCCAGAAAAAGGTTCAGGGTCACTCACGTGAGTCTCTCGAGGAGTGGTGGTAGTGGGCCTGGACTCCAAATCCAAAGAAGTCTTCACAGTGGCTGCAAGGGCAGAAACTTGACGAGTTAACTCACTTACTTGAGTGGTCAGGACATGGCTGCTCTCCATCAGCACCCGTACAGACTGCTCATGTTGGTTAAGCACTGCACCTTGACTGGTTAACGCTTGTTTTAACGCTTCTGCGGATTCCATGCTTTTGGCCAGTTCGTTCTGTTAAGCGAATGCTTGAAGAACTCAACTGGAATCTCAATGCAGAAGAGACAAATCTTTTATTCTGAATGGTACAAAAACTTAGCAGGGGCTGGGGGAAGGGTCCGTGGAGGAGGAGGTGAAACTGTCCGCAGGGGAAAAAAAGGAACAAAAACAGGGCTGAGGCGTGTGGCTGAACGTGGCTGACTGGAGGAATGAGATGGCAGGGCACTAGGGAAAAACAGAAAAAGAAACAGGTTAGCACAGGCAAATCTTCCAAAGTCCGTGATCCAAAATGCTGAAGTCCAACATCCAAAAGTAGTCAAAAGTAGTCAAGACGAAATGTATTCAAAAATGTTTCAAAAAGAGCCTAGAGGGTTACCACATGTGGTCAAACAACGAACTGGCGAAGAATGGTGAGAAGAGCCAGGCTTTTGTGCTGCAGTGATGAGGGTAGATGCCAGACAGGTGTGCTGATGATAGAGGCCGAGCAGGTGTGCAGTGAACAGGAGACCGAAGGAAGCCACGCCCAGCCAAGGGCAGGGGAAACCAACTGGGTGGAGAGCTGAAGGGAGCAAGAAGAGACAAAACAAAAACAGGGCAAACAGACACCTAACAGTCCCAGTAGCAATTTTTATAGTCCCTGGGATGTCAGGACACCGTTAGTTTCGAGCCCTGAGAGCATATTAATAGTTTATTAACTTTTATACGAAAATGTTCCCACTTTAGATCCGGTAGCTGCAAAGGATCATTATTAACTATTAATAACACCTTATTAATTTAATCTGATAGGGTCTTATGGTGTTTTATAAACCAGTAATAAATGTGGGTATTATTCTATAATTAACCCTTATAAATCATAATTGATGTAAATAAACATCTTATTAATATTTAGGATAGCTTTATAAACTGTATATCAAGTTTCTATTAAGTGCTTATAATGCTCCTATATGCAATAATAACTGTGTTAATTATGCTGTAATTAACACTTATATAGTCTTATTAATGGTAATAAACCTCTTATTCTGTCTTATAAGTGCTCATTAACTGTTAATTGGTGCTTATTAAGCATTAATTAACGCTTATTACAGTACCTTAATATAAAGTGTTACCAAAAAAAACCCAAGAAAACAACTGGAATCACCACCCCGTTGTTGTATGCCTCCACACACCAGTCAAATCTCTTTTAAAACTCAAAACCTTGTAAGCACAAGAGTTAGCATGTGGGAATTAGCATAAGAATAAATAAGCATAAGAGAATCACCACCTTAATGTGGTGGAGGGGTTTGCGTGTCCCTACTCACAAGCCCAGACTGATTGTGCTGTGTTGGGGTTCTCCCCGGAGAACGAGAGGGTTGCCTTGATGCGACTGCGGGTCGCAAAGAGAAGGTCTCTGACTGTTTGTGTGTACGCACCGAACAGCAGTGCAGAGTACCCGGCCTTCTTGGGAGTCTCTTGGCGGCGTCCTGCAAGGGGTGCTGGCTCGGGACTCCATAGTTCTCCTGGGGGACTTCAACACTCACATGGACAGTGACGGAGAAACCTGGAGGGGGGTGACTGGGAGGAACGGCCTGCCTGATCTGAACCTGAGTGGTGTTTTGTTATTGGACTTCTGGGTGGCTGTGGCTCAGAGGTAGAGCGGGTCATCCACCAATCGAACGATCAGTGGTTTGATCCCCAGCTCCTCCAGTCTGCATGTCGAAGTATCCTTGAGCAAGATACTGAACCCCAAATTGCTCAATTGTTCCATCGGTGTGTGAGCGTGTTAAAACTGAGTAGCAGGTGGCACCTGGGGGGGACATGACCCCCCTCCAGTAAAGCTGTCCCCCCCAGAATAATTTGAGACACAATTAATGATTTTTGAACAATGCAGTAGTATTTATTGAAAGCACATTGTAAGCGGTGCTCATTACAATCGTGCAATAATGTGCTATTTAAATCCCCCCCTCCCATTCCTAGTAGTGGTATATCCCACACTCTTTCCAACAGGCGGGGCTAGTACTTGGCAGCAGTAGCAGTGTGTGGCTGGACTCGGCTGCCCACATCGCGCATCGCGGGGTAAGATGTACACTCACACAGACACAGTTTCACTTACACAAGTTACAACACATCCCATTTACTGTTACAACAAGCCCCAGGCCCAGGCTGATAATATAAACTGTCTACAGCATTTCTCCTGCATTGTTCAAAAGCCTACTCAATTATGAGTGCTACTAACCTAAAAGCTAATGATTAAGCTCAGAGTTTAGTGATAGTCAGAGAGGACAAGAGAGAAAGAAGAGGGAGAGGACAGGACAAGAGCAGTCAGTGGCAGAGTGGCTCGTAGCCAATGGGTACCTGTCTGGCTCTCCACCTGTCAGTGAAACAAACATGAAAGACGTGCAGTTTAACCAACGAGGAGTGGTCATTACGCGCGACTATTACGCACGGTTGTGAGGTGCGCAGCGGCAGATCTCACAGCACACTGTTTATAAACCAGTTTACTAGTTTAATTGCAGGAAATGTTTAGTTGTTAAGCCATTTCTCATAAGCACAGACATTCACTGTATATCCACTTTTCTACATGTCGCTGCTGCTGGCTTGAGTCTTGGCTCTCTCGTTATCAATAACTTGCAATGCTTAGATAAATGTTGTAAGTCCAAAAAAAGTAATTTATTTCTAACAGGTCAATAAAACAGGTTTCAAAATTCAAAGTACCTTGTAAACAAACGAAATATTCAGTATTACACATTTTCTTTGGTTGCTTTTATTTCAAACATTTTTTTTTTTATGATTTATGATAAGTTATGATTTCACTGCTGGTAAAAAAACGAACATGCTGACAGCTCAACACTGCAAGACAGGTTTCAAAGGAGAATAAGAGAGATAGAGAGAGAGAGAGAAAGAGAGACAGAGACAGAGAGAGAGAGATCAAGTGGGCGTGTAAATAGCATAATCTGATATCTTTCATCTGGAAAAAGGTAGTTATCTGATTATGAGAAATCTGATAAACAAACTTAGATTTTTGCCTGATAATTACTTTATTCATTGCATGTGTACATGTTAATTTGATTTCAATCATTTTGTTTTAAATCTGGACATGTGCAGGTGGACTCAGCCAGTGCTAAGAAAGGTCCTATGCCTGCCTGTTGGAGAGATAGAAAAGATTAAAGCATCAAATTGCGGTAAAAGATGCTGTATAAAAGACAGGCTACAACTTTTTTTCCTTGTCCCCCCCCTGAAATTATTCTCTAAAATTTTACTGTTTATTGTCCCCCCAACTAGCCACACACTGGCCCCGGCCACCAGTGTGTGGATGGGTGAATGTGACTCGTAGTGTAAAAAGCACTTTGAGTGGTCAGATGACTAGAGAGGCGCTATACAAATGCAGGTCCATCCATTTACCATTCTGTGGGAGTCATGGACTATCTATAGACGTGGACGTGCTGACGTATTGCGGTAAGCGTGTTGCGTCATTTCCGGTGTGTTCTGTGAGAACGTCTCTGTGCTGCTCTAGCAAATTCTACTAGCTTTCTTTCCGTTTTTATCCTTACTTCAGTTGCTTAACATCTAATTCAAGTCTTAACCCATACTAGTTCTGTTTAAGCACTTATAGCTATCCTCCTTTTTATGACTTTCTTGCTAATCTCTTAGCTGTTGTTTGCATGTTATTAGCCTTGTTAGTTACATTAGCTTAATAGTTAGCGATGGCTTCTCCTTCTCCTGCTCTTTCTTGCTCGGTGTGCCAGATGTTTAGTTATGCCTCTGCCTCCTTTAGCGACAGTGGTAACTGCAATAAGTGTAGTTTATTTGCTGCATTGGAGGCGATGCTCAGTGAATTAGAAACGCGGCTCTGCACCATGGAAAATCACTCAGTAGCTGTGGTAGTTAGCCAGCCCCCTGTAGCCGGTACGGAGCCACATAGCATAGCCTCTGCTAGCGGTCCCCTGGTAACCCCAGCGTAGGAGAAGCGTAGCTCCAAGCCGAAGCCCACGGTTCACCACCAGCCTGTTCATGTTTCTAACTGCTTTTCCCCACTCAGCGACACACCCGCTGAGGAGAAAACTCTGATCATTGGCAGCTCTATTCTGAGGAACGTGAAGTTAGCAACACCAGCGGCCATAGTCAATTTTTTCCCTGGGGCCAGAGCGGGCGACATTGAATCAAATTTAAAACTGCTGGCTAAAGCTAAACGTAGATTTAGTAAGATCGTTATTCACGGTGGCGGTAATGTCACCGGGTTACACCAATCGGAGGTCACTAAAATTAACGTTGCCTCGGTGTGTGAATGTGCAAAAACTATGTCGGACTCCGTAGTTTTCTCTGGACCCCTCCCAAATCTGACCACTGATGACATGTTTAGCCACGTCATCATTTAATCGCTGGCTGTCCAGGTGGTGTCCAGCAAACAATGTGGGTTTCATTAATCATTGGCAAACCTTCTGGGGAAAACCTGGTCTTATTAGGAGAGACGGCATTCATCCCACTTTGGATGGAGCTGCTCTCATATCTAGGAACCTGGCCAAGTTTATTAGTAATTCAAAACCCTGAAAACCCAGAGTTGAGACCAGGACTCAGAGTTGCAGTCCTACATGCTTCTCTGAGCTTGTAGTGCAGTTACCCACCCATAGTTTTATACAAACGGTGTCTGTCCCCCGACCACCTAAATGATCAAAATCTAAAATTAAACAAAGAGGAGTTGTGCATAACAACCTCATGAAAATTAAAACCTCTTCTGTGACAGAAAGACAAAACAAGCAGTGTTAGTAAACAAATTAATGTCAGATAATCATATTGATTTACTCAGCCTCACTGAAACCTTGCTGTGTCAAGATGAATTTGTCAGTCTAAATGAATCTACTCCTCCCAGTCATAATAATACCCACATTCTTCGAGGCAGCGGCCGAGGAGGGGGAGTTGCAGCCATTTTTAACTCTTGTCTGTTAATCAGCCCTAAACCTAAACTAGATTATAATTCATTTGAAAGCCTTGTTCTTAGTCTTTTACGTCCGACCTGGAAAACATCGCAGCCACTTTTATTTGTTATAGTGTACCGTGCTTCAGGCCCGTATTCTGAATTTGTATCTGAATTCTCAGAGTTCTTAAATCAGATAAAGTTATTATTGGAGGCGATTATAACATTCATGTTGACGTTGATAATGACTCCCTGGCTATCGTGTTTATCTCATTATTAGACTCCATTGGCTTCAGTCAGGGTGTACATGAACCCTTAACCATACCCTCGATCTAGTTCTGACGTATGGAATTGCAGTTGATAACCTAACAGTCTTTCCACAGAATCCCTCGCTATCGGATTATTATTTAGTTACTTTTGATTTCTTTTCACTCGATTACATGCCACTCAGCAACAGTTACTATACTAGATGTTTATCAGATAGTGCTGTCGCAAAATTTGAGGAAATGATTCCTCCGTTGCTAAATTTAATACCATGTCTTTCAGTAACAGAGGTTTCCTGTACTGACTTTAACCTCTCCCAAATTGATCATCTTGTCGATAGCACCATAGGCTCGCTGTGAACAACACTCGACTCCGTAGCACCTCTTAAAAAGAAGTTAACAAAGCAAAGAAAGTTTGCTCCTTGGTATAACTGTCAAACCTATGAGTTAAAACAAATATCGCAAAAATTTGAAAGGAACTGGCGATTAACCAAACTGGAAGAATCTCGTTTAGTCTGGGCAGACAGTCTCAAAACGTACAAGAGGGGCCTCTGCAATGCCAGAGCAAACTATTACTCAGTTTTAATAGAAGAAAATAAGAACAACCCCAGGTTTCTTTTCAACACTGTAGCCAGGCTGACTGAGAGTCACAGTTCTATTGAGCCTTGAATTCCTTATAGCCCTTAGCAGTAATGTTTTTATGAGCTTTTATAATGACAAAATTCTAACTATTAGAGACAAAATTCATGACCTCCTGTCCTCAGATAGTACCTATCTGCCCTCAAACACAGCTGTGAGACCTAATTAGATTGCTTCACCCAGATTTCTCATCAACAATTGACCGCAATGATTTCTTCATCTAAATCATCAACATGTCTCTTAGACCCCATCCCAATGAGGCTACTTAAAGCTATAGTTGGTAATCCTGTTCAGAAACACTTTTTGTTATACAGGGTGAAATGGTCCTTCTATCCTGAGAGTAGTCAATACATAACGTGTTCAGAAAAAGGGATGAAAAAATCCGACCTCTGTGGCAGCTGCAGGCCTGTAAAAACTCTGACCAATCCCTGCCATTCGGTGCGAATGGAAAGAACCAGTCAGATGCCTTCATGTCTCGTCCTGCCCGAGCCCCCCTTCTGTCCCTCCCTACCTCCTCCCTGCATGCACTCATCACGTGTCACCGTTGCCAGAAATATTCAGCTCACTCCTCAGCAGAAATACTGAGTTAGCAGGAGTTTGCTGAACAATGGCAGAGAAAATGCAGCCAAATGTATCACTTCACTTGTAACGGCTCACCCCGCTAAACAGGCTGAGAAAAGAAAGTCGGAGGCAGAAAAGGCTGCGACGAAAAAGGCTTTGGATAAAGCGAGAGCACAAACCAGACGTCAACATCGGTGCAGCTTTTGAATGGTGGAGACAACTGAGGGAGCTGAAGGGCCTGAAAAGTGATGCAGAGGTTGCTGTCTTTCTGTTGGACAGATAATTATTTGTTTGCTTTGGGGGGATTTGTTATTTTACTCAGCTCTCCTCTGCCCTGCTGACTCCTACCCACTGCAGGATGTGCGCTCAAGTTTGTGGAGCCGTGGCTTTGGACGGAGCACTGACGGGAGGGGGAGGAGAGGATGGAGCTTACAGGAGGTGCCGCTTTCAAATCTTGCTAGCTCTCCTGTTAATAGAGATATATTGATCAAGTCTAATAAGTGAGGGCCAACTGGGTGTGGCCAGACGGATTTTGTCCCAGCGGCCTCACGGCTCACCGCCACCTCCGAGGCCCTCTATCGCCATACATGAGCGCTCCTCTCTCCACAAGACTCTCCGCTCCATAACGCTGTTTACACCAGCACCGCAGCGCGCTCCCGCCCCCCCCCTCTCGCTTCTGGTGAAGTCTCCTCCACTGACCGCTTCTCCCACCTCATCCAGCCATGAGACCCCACATTCAGCATCCCCTCGCCCCCTTTTTCCTCCGACTACTTTAATCATTGGGGACTCAATTACATGACACATCCGCTTTTTTAATGCCGTAACGCATTGTTTCCCCGGAGCCACAGTCCCTGTCATCCTGCAAAAACTCCCAGATCTGCTGAACACATTGCCGTCCTCCATCCACAGCATTATTGTTCACGTTGGAATAAATGATTCATCACTTCGACACTCTGAGGTGACCAAATCACAGTTCAGACAACTCCTAAAGTTCCTAACCAGCACCGGCAAATCCATCTTCATCAGTGGACTGCTCTCTTCTCATGGCTGTGGGATAGAAAAGTTCAGCAGAGTCCTCCAGCTCCACACCTGTCTCCAGTCTGTCTGCAGGGCACTCAGTGTGGGCTTCATAGATAACTTGTTCTGGAATCGCCAATCCTTGTTAAAACCCGACGGTATCCATCCAAACAGACTCAGTAGACAGGCAACTACATGCTAAAAGCTAACCTGCAGCACATTGTCCAGTCATACCCACCTGACTGACTGTTTACTCACCTCACCCACTCACACACACAAGTCCCTCCCTCTTCTTCTACTGTGCCTTCTCAGTGTACCACTGTCTCTGTCTACTCCCCTACAGGCCCCTGCTGTCACTGCACCCCTCTCCTGCTGCTTTCCCCATTGCGACCATTCTAACTGTCAGACCCTTCCGCCCTCAGTCCACTTTCAAAGTTGTAAATAAAAATAATCTCTCCTACATAAAACTGAGTGCCCCTGTCTCCTCATCCCACAAGCATGACAACACCAAAAAACAACACCAAGGGTCAGCTCATACAGGATCTTATCACGGACCATAACTTTGATTTTCTCTGTTTAAGCGAAACGTGGCAACCGCCCAATGATTTTATTCCACTCAACGATTCCACTCCCCCCGGATTTATTTACAGCTGTCGACCGCGTGACTCTGGCAGGGGAGGAGGTCTCGCGATGCTCTACCGTGAGAAGTGGAAAGTCCTGCCAGTTTCTACCCCTGCCTATCACACATTTGAGTCCATCACCTCACAGTTATCTGGCCCCATCCCCACCATCGTTGCCACCGTGTACCGTCCCCCTAAACCAAATAAGGAGTTTTTAAATGACTTTGCTCAATTCCTGACACATCTTTCCACACTCTCTCCAAACATACAACTCCTGGGAGACTTCTATATCCACATGGACAATACCAGCAACGCTCTCACCAGAAATTTTACATCTTGCATTGACAGTTTTTGGACTCCATCAACTCATCAACTTCCCAACACACTTAAAAGGACATACTCTCGATTTAATATGCTGTTCTGGTCTCTCTCCTGTCGACTGTAAGGCAATTCCCCTCCCCTTTTCCGATCACATGTTAGTTTCCTTCAATGCCAACCTTGCACTTTCCAAAATCAATCTCCCACGCACTATTTCTTTCTGTAATATTAAGGACATTAATTTGGACATTCTCTCTTCTGGCATTAGCTCCCTCCCCAACGCAGACAGCTTTTCCACCCCTGATGAACTGGTACTCCATTACAACAACAGTCTTCATAATCTCCTGGACTATCTTGCCCCACTTAAAACCATGGTTCACTACCGCTCTCAGACAACTTAAATCCAAAGGACGCCAACTGGAACGCCTCTACAATAAGACTGGTCTCACTGTGCACACGGAAATATATCACAACCACATTCTCCACTACAAGGACTGCATCTCTCAGGCTAAATCCACCTATTACTCTGGTTTAATCAACTCAAACGATGGCAACTCAAGGACCCTGTTTTCACTCCTCAGTAACATTACTCAACCCCCGGACTCATTTCCACCACAGATGTACTCTACTGCCTTTTGTAATACCCTTCTATCCTTTTTTACTGCTAAAATTAATAACATCCATCAGCAACTTGCTCCCAGCTCCTCTCACAATTCATCTTCCCTATTTCCCCCTGTGTCCCCTTCCCAGTCACTCTTAGTATTTGCTCTACCTTCCGTTTTCGAAACCACTGGTCTGATCAAAAAATCCAAATCATCAACCTGCCAATTAGACCCCCTTCCAACTGCTCTTGTTAAAGCCACCGTTTCCTCTTTGGCCCCTCTCATCACGCACATAATCCATTCTTCCCTCACCACTGGAATTGTTCCCTCACCCCTTAAAACAGCTGCTGTCACCCCAATACTCAAGAAACCTGGCGCAGATCCCAATAACCACAATAACCTCCGTCCCATCTCCAATCTTCCATTTCTCTCAAAGATACTAGAAAAAACTGTTGCCTCTCAGCTCCATTCCCACCTTTCCCGCAATAATCTTTTTGATCAATTCCAGTCCAGTTTCCGCCCTCTCCACAGTACTGAAACGGCACTACTCAAAATCACCAACGATCTCCTCCTGGCAGCTAATTCCGGTCTCCTATCCATCCTCATCCTGCTTGACCTGAGTGCGGCCTTCGACACCACCTCACACACCACCCTCCTGGACACACTCCTCTCTATTGGCATCACACATACCCCCCTCAACTGGTTCAAATCCTACCTCTCTGGCCGCACTCAGTTCATCCAACTCAGATCATTCACATCACATCCACTCCCAGTCACCACAGGCGTGCCCCAGGGCTCTGTCCTGGGGCCCCTCCTATTCATCATTTACTTACTCCCCCTTGGCTACATCTTCCGGAAACATCACATCCACTTCCACTGCTACACGGATGACACCCAGCTCCATATTTCCACCAAACCCGACTCCACCCTACCACCTTCCTCCCTCACTGACTGCCTCCTTGAAATAAAATCCTGGTTTTCATCCAACTTCCTCAAATTAAACAGCGACAAAACAGAAATTCTACTCATTGGCACCAAAACCACCCTATCCAAATCCCCCAGTTTCACAATATCTATTGACAACTCTAACATTTCTCCTTCCCCACAGGTCAAGAGTCTGGGTGTCATCTTCGACAGCACACTTTCTTACACTTCTCATAACAACCACATAACCCAGTCAGCTTACTTCCATCTCCGCAACATCAACCGCCTCCGCCCCTCTCTCACACCTCACACAGCTGCCATTCTGGTCCACAGTCTCGTCACCTCCCGGCTTGACTACTGCAACTCCCTCCTGTTCGGCCTTCCACAAAAAATTCTCCATAAACTACAACTGGTATAGAATTCAGCAGCTCGCATTATCACGAGGACTCCATCCACTCACCGCATCAGGCCGGTCCTCCAGCAGCTCCACTGGCTCCCTATCACACACTGTATCCAATACAAGATTTTACTGCTCACCTTCAAGGCCATTCACAACCTAGCCCCTCCATACCTGTCTGATCTCCTCCACATTGCCACACCCGTTTGCACACTCAGATCCTCTTCCTCCATCCACCTCTCCGTTCCCCCCGCCTGCCTGGCTACCATGGGGAGCAGAGCATTCAGCTGCTCTGCTCCACAGCTCTGGAATTCACTCCCCCTTGACCTCCGCAACACCACATCTGTCAATCTGTTCAAATCCAAACTCAAAACACATCTGTTCAGACTTGCCCATTCCACCTGATCATATGCATTACACTGTCTTACTGTCTTCCCCTCTATTTTAATGTATTGTATGATGTGTTATGATGTTTTGTATGCTGTGTTTTATCTTTGCTGTAAGGCGACCTTGAGTGGCTTGAAAGGTGCCCTAACAAATAAAATGTATTATTATTATTATTAGTAGTAGTAGTAGTAGTAGTAGTATTAAGATCATATTTCTCCTGTTTTTGCTTCTCTGCACTGGCTCCCTGTAAGATCCAGAATTGAATTTAAAATCCTACTGTTAACTTATAAAGCTCTAAATGGTCAGGCTCCGTCATATCTTAGAGAGCTCATAGTGCCATATTATCCCACCAGAACACTGCGCTCTGAGAATGCAGGGTTACTCGTGGTCCCTAAAGTCTCCAAAAGTAGATCAGGAGCCAGAGCCTTCAGCTATCAGGCTCCTCTCCTGTGGAATCATCTTCCTGTTGCAGTCCGGGAGGCAGACACCATCTCCACATTTAAGACTAGACTTCAATCAACCAATTCAATCAATTTTATTTATAAAGCCCAATATCACAAATCACAATTTGCCTCACAGGGCTTAACAGCATACGACATCCCTCTGTCCTTAAGACCCTCACAGCGGATAAGGAAAAACTCCCCAAAAAAACCCCTTTAACGGGGAAAAAAAATGGTAGAAACCTCAGGAAGAGCAACTGAGGAGGGATCCCTCTTCCAGGACGGACAGACGTGCAATAGATGTCGTACAGAACAGATCAACATGATAAATTAACAGTAATCCATATGACACAGAGAGAGAGAGAGAGAGAGAGAGATGCAGGTAATGACAGAATGGCCGGGTTAGCTAGATGCAGCAATAGGATACGAGAGAGAGAGAGAAGGAGAGAAGGTGCCCGGTGTATTATAGGGGGGTCCTCCGGCAGACTAGGCCTAAGTCAGCCTAACTAGGGGCTGGTACAGGGCAAGCCTGAGCCAGCCCTAACTATAAGCTTTATCAAAGAGGAAAGTCTTAAGTCTAGTCTTAAATGTGGAGACGGTGTCTGCCTCCCGGACCGTAACAGGAAGATGATTCCACAGGAGAGGAGCCTGATAGCTAAAGGCTCTGGCTCCTGATCTACTTTTGGAGACTTTAGGGACCACGAGTAACCCTGCGTTCTCAGAGCGCAGTGTTCTGGTGGGATAATATGGTACTATGAGCTCTCTAAGATATGACGGAGCTTGACCATTTAGAGCTTTATAAGTTAACAGTAGGATTTTAAATTCAATTCTGGATTTTACAGGGAGCCAGTGCAGAGGTCCCTGTGTGACCAAAGTGAAAGCTGTGTCAGCATACTTGGTGTGAAGTCAAACACATTCTCAGTGGGTGTTGGCCTCCGCCAAGGTTGTCCCTTGTCACCAATCCTGTTTGTGATTTTCATGGACAGGATCTCAAGCCGCAGCCAGGGGGTGGAAGGGGTCTGGTTTGGGGACTTCAGAATTGCATCTCTGCTTTTCGCAGACAATGCGGTTCTGTTGGCTCAATCACACCGTGACCTCCAGCATGCACTGGGGCGGTGTGCAGCTGAGCGTGAAGCAGTTGGGATGAGAGTCAGCACCTCCAAGTCTGAGGCCATGGTTCTCTGCCAGAAACCGGTAGATTTCCCTCTCTGGGTTGGGGGAAAGTTACTGCCTCAAGCGAGGGAATTCAAGTATCTTGGGGTCTTGTTCATGAGTGAGGGTAGAATGAAGCGTGAGATGGATAAGCGCGTCGGTGTGGCTTCTGCAATGATGCAGGCGCTGTGCTGGTCCGTCACGGTAAAGAGGGAGCTGAGCTGGAATGCGAAGCTTTCCATCTACGTCCCAACCCTCACCTATGGCTCTGGGTAGTGACCGAAAGAATGAGATTGCGGATACAAGCGGCGAAAGGGGTCATTGGGGTGGCTGGGCTCAGCCTTAGAGATAGGGTGAGGAGCTCGGACATCCGGAGGGAGCTCGGAGTAGAGCCACTGCTCCTTCACGTCGAAAGGGGTCATTTGAGGTGGTTCGGGCATCTGACTAGGATGCCTCCTGGGTGCCTCCCGCTGAAGGTGTCCCGGGCACGTCCCACTGGTAGGAGGCCCCAGGGTAGACCCAGAGCACGCTGGAGGGATTACATATCTTGTCTGGCCTGGGAACGCCTTGGTGTCCCCCAGGAGGAGCTGGAAAGCATTGCTTGGCTTGCTACCCTCATAACCCGGCCCTGAGATAAGCAGAAAAACGGATGGATTCTTGAGTTACGGCTAAAAACATATTTTGTGACTGACCTTGACCTTTGACCTCCGACCACCAAATTCTAATCAGTTTATTCCTCAGTCCAAGTGGACATTTGTATCAAATTTGAAGAAATTCCCTTCAGGTGTTCTTGAGATACTGCGTTCATGAGAGAGGGATGGACGGACAACCTGAAAATACGGCTACGGCTAAGGCATAAAAAGATGCATTTCAAATGTAAACTGATTCAAAATGGCTAACTTCCTGTTAGGTACAGGGCATGGTGCCAAGAGTCTTTCGGTAGGCGCTGGTCTGGAGATTTCATGTGCCTTTTGTGAGTTTTGAAACTCACAAAATTTGACACGTGCATCAGAAGTAGTGAAAATTACATGGACATTCAGCAGCTGATTACATTTCTTTATAATCTCAGCACTGATTGTGTTAATTGTGTTGAGATGCGTCAGTTTTGGGTAATAGAGATGATACAGTTACCCTTGCTTTGGGGTATTCCTCTCTACCTTTTCTTACCTCCTGCCACAGTGCTGTAAGTCCAGATCCCTCTTCCATCAGTGTTTTATTGTGGTTTACAGTACAAAGGCTCAGACAGGTGGTTTACACAGTCAAAACAGCAGCTCTCATACAGTAGCTCATATCTGCAGTAGAGTCACACACACACACACACACACACACACACACACACACACACACACACACACAGTATTTATACTTTCAAAATAATGTAGTCATATCAATATGCAGAGTAGCAGTTGACATCATTGCATTCAATGGGGCTGACAAAGAAACAACAACCAAAGGAATAAAACAGTGTTCAGGGTCAACATCAGGCAGGCTGCAAAAATACTTCTGGAATATACAGCAGACTCCTGTAGACAATATTGCCTCTTTTTACACACACAAGTGCTCAGTGTACTAACTGTATATGTTCATACACTTTTCTTATGCAGAGCTGTCACACTCGAGGCAACAGATGTGCTCTTCCTTCAAAAATAACCACTTGTTTTCAGAACACACTTCACTCTTGAAAAACCAAGCACATCATAATAACAGCATGGCTGCAACTGTCAGTGGAAACACTTAAGTCAGTGTTGTATTTACAGTTAAGGCCCAGAGAAAGTCCATAGAGGTGGAGAGGTGAGAAGGGCTGAAGCTGGTGCTGTCTCACAGGAAAGCACTGGGGTTGGCTCGGGGGTCCTTCTGGTTCCTATAGCGATATGTAAGCCACACTCCCAGAATCTGACAAAAGGACACAATAACCGTCAGATACTGAGAGAAAAACAATAACATCTGCTCATCTTTGTGTGAAAAAAACAGATCCTTTGAGAAGACCCAAACCCGCAGTGAACATATCCCACACTAACAAGTACTGTGTGTGTATCACAGAACTCAGGTGTTGTCCAAAAACTATTAAACACACATCAGTGAACCACACTGTTGCACTGAGTGACAAGCTCCTTCATTACCATGAAATACTGTAGTTATATGGGAGTCAATACACTGTCCCTCTACCCGAAATATTTAGCATCAAGCACCAAGTGTGGATTCATCCGCTGCTAAAAAATAATCCCTAACAAATGCACTATTTCCTCTTATTAGAATAAAATTTGTTTAACTAGAATTAACGCCCCGCATTTGTATGCCTCAGTGCACCAGTCAAGTATTTCCTACAGTTTACATATATGTCTGTGTAAACATGGATACTTTGCACACATCTTCCCCCCAGCAGCTCAGAGGATCTATAAAATCAGAGCAGTTTCAAGATTAGAGTCACCAATTTATAATCTGACCAAACGTCTCTCTTTCTGTTCCTGAGATATGATGTCGAGTCATGGCCAGAAAAGTGTTTTATACAGAACATTAAGATGTCACACTGAAGCTGACCTTTGACCTTTTAGATATAAAATGTCATCATTTTATCATTAGACCTTTGTGTGAAGTCTTGTCATAATGAGCGTAAGAATTCTTGAGTTACAGCCAATAACATGTTTTGTGTCAAAAGTCAAGGTCACAGTGACCTTGACCTTTGACCTTCTACCGCAAAATTTTAGGTAGTTTATTCTCTAGTCCAAATGAACATTTGTGCCAAATTTGAAGAAATTCCTTCAAGGTGTTCTTGAGACTTCACATTCACGAGAATTAGATGGATGCAAGGTCACACTGATCTTGACCTTTGACTACCAAAATCTAATCAGTACATCATTGAGTTTAAGGGGACTTTTGTGCCAAATTTGAAGAAATTCCATTAAGGCAGTCTTGAGTTATCTTATTCACAAGAAGGGGATGGATGTACAAACATACATATGTACAGACAGACAGCCTGAAAACATAATGTCTCTGGCTACTGCTATCGCCGGCGTGGAGGCATAAAAACTACAGTGGCCAGCTGTTTTGGGAAATTACAGATGTTTCTTAAAAAAGGAATCACTATGCAAGTATGGTGTTTTTTAAGATAGATGTCTTTAGTAGGAACCAATAGGCTTTGAGAGCCACAGACAGAGTATGAAAGTTAGAAATCATCACAAGATGTGCATGGTTGGTTTGGGTTCAAACAAGGGATTTGTTGACAACAGAAAAATGTAGAATTTCACATGTTAACATGTTGCATAGAACAGCAGCCTTGCTTTAAACAGTTCATAAGACAAGGTAAAAGTTATCCCGAGAAAAATTACTGTGCAGCAGATTACATTGTTAGTACAGAATGATCATGATCAATCAATCAATCAATTTTATTTATAAAGCTCAATATCACAAATCACAATTTGCCTCACAGGGCTTTACAGCATACGACATCCCTCTGTCCTTATGACCCTCGCAGCAGATAAGGAAACACTCCCCAAAAAAACCCCTTTAACGGGGAAAAAAAACGGTAGAAACCTCAGGAAGAGCAACTGAGGAGGGATCGCTCTTCCAGGATGGACAGACGTGCAATAGATGTCGTACAGAACAGATCAGCATAATAAATTAACAGTAATCCGTATGACACAATGAGACAGAGAGAGAGAGAGAGAGAGAGAGAGAGAGAGAGATGCAGGACAGACAGTAATGACAGTAGCTTACAACAACATTATTGAAAGTAATAATATTATAGTTATAGTTCTGGCTACTGTGGTACAATATGTTGAAAGTATGTATTAATATCTGGCAGTATACATGTGTGACAATAGTCGTATGTGTATAATAACAGTAGAAGTATGACTAATGACTAATGATGGCAGCAGCAGCAGGAGGCATCTGGCAGGACCACGGCAGCAGCACAACCACACACGTCACGCTGTCCAGGCACCGCTGCGTTATGAGTTAATCTGAGAGACAGTGGAGCACAAAGGCTCCGGAGAAGAAGCTGAGTTAGTGACATCCAGAATGGCCGAGTTAGCAAGATGCAGTCAATCAATCAATCAATCAATTTTATTTATAAAGCCCAATATCACAAATCACAATTTGCCTCACAGGGCTTTACAGCATACGACATCCCTCTGTCCTTAAGACCCTCACAGCGGATAAGGAAAAACTCCCCAAAAAAACCCCTTTGACGGGAAAAAAAAACGGTAGAAACCTCAGGAAGAGCAACTGAGGAGGGATCCCTCTTCCAGGACGGACAGACGTGCAATAGATGTCGTACAGAACAGATCAGCATAATAAATTAACAGTAATCCATATGACACAGAGAGAGAGAGAGAGAGAGAGAGAGAGAGAGAGAGAGAGAGAGAGATGCAGGTAATGACAGTAGCTTACAACAACATTAATGAAAGTAATAATATTATAGTTATGGTTCTGGTTACTGCGGTACAATATGTTGAAAGTATGTATTAATACCTGGCAGTATACATGTGTGACAATAATCATATGTGTATAATAACAGAAGAAGTATGACTAATGACTAATGATGGCAGCAGCAGCAGGAGGCATCTGGCAGGACCACGGCAGCAGCACAACCACACACGTCACGCTGTCCAGGCACCGCTGTGATATGAGTTAATCTGAGAGACAGTGGAGCACAAAGGCTCCGGAGAAGAAGCCGAGTTAGTGACATCCAGAATGGCCGAGTTAGCAAGATGCAGTAATAGAATACGAGAGAGAGAGTGAGAGAGACAGAGAGAGAGAGAGAGAGAGAGAGACGGAGAGACGGGGCCCGGTGTATTATAGGGGGGTCCTCCGGCAGACTAGGCCTAAGTCAGCCTAACTAGGGGCTGGTACAGGGCAAGCCTGAGCCAGCCCTAACTATAAGCTTTATCAAAGAGGAAAGTCTTAAGTCTAGTCTTAAATGTGGAGACGGTGTCTGCCTCCCGGACCGTAACAGGAAGATGATTCCACAGGAGAGGAGCCTGATAGCTAAAGGCTCTGGCTCCTGATCTACTTTTGGAGACTTTAGGGACCACGAGTAACCCTGCGTTCTCAGAGCGCAGTGTTCTGGTGGGATAATATGGCACTATGAGCTCTCTAAGATATGACGGAGCTTGACCATTTAGAGCTTTATAAGTTAACAGTAGGATTTTAAATTCAATTCTGGATTTTACAGGGAGCCAGTGCAGAGAAGCTAAAACAGGAGAGATATGATCGCGTTTCTTAGTTCCTGTTAGTACACGTGCTGCTGCATTCTGAATTAGCTGGAGAGTTTTTAAGGACTTACTAGAGCTACCTGATAATAGAGAGTTACAGTAATCCAGCCTTGAGGTAACAAAAGCGTGGACCAATTTTTCTGCATCTTTTCGGGTCAGGATAGGCCTAATTTTCGCAATATTACGCAGATGAAAAAATGCAGTCCGTGAGGTTTGCAGTAATAGAATACGAGAGAGAGAGAGAGAGAGAGAGAACTCATCACTCTCTCACTTAGAGACAACTCATCACTCTCTCACTTAGAGAGAGAGACCGGATGGCAGCGTGAGACCGCGAGACCACTGTGGGATTTTGAGATTCAACATGGCGGCGCTTAGCTGCTAGATTAGATATCAACAAACTAGCCAAATAAATATAATTACCTAACGGGTGACAACTCCAGCCTGCACCATCAGCCAGAGTGGAGGACCTAGAAGAGTTTATCGATCAATACTACTACGAGTGCGTCATGGAGGGTCCTGCCGACAACCCCAATAAGAGGAAGAAGACCGACTCAGCCACCGACACACAAGACTTGTTATCCTCCGAATTTAGCGTCTTGGAATCCATCAACAAGAAGCTAGAAGTGCTCGGTATGCTTCACCAGGAGATAAAAGACTTGAAGGTAAGCTTGGAGTTCACTTACCAGCAGATTAGCGACCTGCAGCAAAACAACGCTGAACTCCGCTCCACCTTAGCGGCGGTCGCTTCAGATGTAGATCTCAAAAAGGAAAATAAACTCCTTAAGGAAACTGTCCTCGACGTGCAGTCCAGAAGCATGAGAGACAATTTAATCATTTCTGGCATCCCGGAGAGCACACCAGACAACCCAGAAGTCCAGGTAAAAAAGTTCATGGTGACGGCCCTCAAGATCCCGACAGAGACTGTAAACAACATCACCTTTCACCGCGTCCACAGCCTCGGACCCCGAGGAGGCCAGCGTCCTCGTCCGATCATCGCCAAATTCGAACATTATCAGCAGAAAATGCTCGTTAAGAGTAAAGGACGAGAGCTAAAAGGCACGCCGTTTGGTATGAGCGATCAGTTCCCCAGGAAATCAACGAGGCGTAAAGTGTTATATCCCATTTTAAAAGAGCACAGGCAGAAGGGAAATAGGACCTCTCTTGTTGTCGACAAATTATACATAGATGGGCAGCTATTCCGCCACTCTACCACCACCCCATGGCTCTTCTAAGTGAGATAAGTGCCCCTAAAACCACAAAACAAAGCAGAACCATAGCTTAATTGTATCATAAAAGGAATAAAAAAAAAACAAAAAACAAAAAACAAAAGATGTGTGTATACATGTATATATATATTGGGGCTGCACTATTCTTGAAATAAATAAATAAATAAATAAATATATGTATGTATATTTCATTCAAAATGGTACTCTGACACATTTCTCCTGCAATAGATAATTAAGCATTCCTGCGATTGCAATGCAATTAATCATGCGGCCCTGGTATATATGTATGTATATATGTATATATGTAGATGTATATGTATGTACATGTGGTTATGTGGATCCCCATCCCTCTCACTCACTCCCCCTCCCTAACCTCACACACAAATACACTCCATGTAACCCCTTTGTCTTTTCAGGTTTGTAAATACTTCAAGGCACAGGCGCTTCTGGTTGTTGAACATGCTTGTATTCTAATGCTCTGCTCCATAACTCTACGGTGCTTCACCATGACACATCGGTTGACTGTAATACATACACTTAACAATTACACATACTCATGCAAAATCCACACAGATAGAAACTCACTTAGAAACACACACAGATCATTCTCCATACCCACACACAGTATGATAAAACCCCCACTTTGTCAATGTCACACCTAAACTTGATTTCCTGGAATGTACATGGCATCCGCTCACAGGCGAAAAAAATTAAAGTGATGGACTTTGTCACAAGATTGAAAACAGATATTTTCTCCTACAAGAAACCCACTTGCTAAAGTCAGAAGAAAAATCTCTTAAAGATCCAAATTTTAATCAAATTTTTTCATCCTGCTATAACAACAGACAAAGAGGTGTCTCTATCATGGTCCACAAGAGACTACCATTTACTTTAAACAGCACAGTAACAAACCCAGAAGGCCGTTACATCATTATTCAGGCAACAATCTTTAACAAATTATATACAATCGTTAATCTGTATGCCCCTAATAATGATGATCCAGCCTTCTTTCACACAATCTTCTCTTTACTATCTAACCTATCAGACAGCTCGACAACTATAATAGGAGGAGACTTTAACACAGTCCTAAATGGTTCATTAGACCGATCTAGCAACTCAGCACACACAAAGCAATCACAATCGGCTAAGGTAATACAGGAATATATGGATGATTTTGGGCTTGGCGATGGCTGGAGACTCAAATACCCATCGAAGAGTGAATATACTTTCTTCTCTCCTGTGCATCGCTCATTTTCAAGAATTGACTTTTTTCTCTTAAACAACTCCATCTCACAAAAAATTACCACAAAAATACACCCGATCATTATCAGCGACCATGCACCAATATCACTCAATCTGCAAATAGAAACCATCCATAAACGGCCCCCAACATGGCGCTTTAATATCTCTTTACTTAAAGACCCAGACTTTGACAAAATGGTGAGACGGGAGTGGGCAAACTTTCTTGAAGACAATGACTCTCCAACTTTATCTCCATCTTTAATATGGGAAACTGGGAAGGCAGTAATCAGAGGAAAAATTATATCATACTCCTCCTACAAGAAGATACAGGAATTGCAAGCAGAAAAAACATTGAGGAAAAAATTAAACAACTAACACAGGAATATGCAAACAATCCAAGTGATCAAGTATGGACCCAATTACAGTGTACAAAATCGCAACTGGACAATATTCTATCAAAGAAAACTGAATTTATCATACAGCAACTAAGATATAATAATTTTGAACACAGTAACAAATCAGGAAAATTTTTGGCTAATCAGCTCCAATGCAATAAAGAAAAATCTCTGATACCAACAATCCAGGGCCGTCCGAAATTATACACAATCTCCTCAGGAGATCAATCAGATTTTCTATTCTTTCTACCATAACTTATATTCAACAGTAAACAATCCAAACCCAGAAGATATTCAGGCTTTTCTCGATAACCTAAATTTACCTCAGTTATCCACGGAACACAGAAATATGTTAGACGCCCCCCTGACTATTAATGACCTGCAGAATGCATTAGACAAAATGCCAACAGGTAAGGCTCCAGGTCCAGACGGCTTTCCTGCTGAATTTATAAAACATTTCTGGACAATATTAGCACCACTTTTCATCAGGACAGTGACAGAGATCAAAAAGAACGGAGGTATAAGACCTCACATGAATACAGCAGCAATCAAATTATTACTTAAGCCAAACAAAGACCCCACACTTCCTTCTAACTACCGTCCTCTATCACTAATTAACAGTGATATCAAAATTATCTCAAAGGCACTCGCTTCTAGACTGGAGAAAATAATCGCATCAATAATTCATAATGATCAAACGGGCTTCATTAATGGCAGACACTCAAGCAATAATGTCAGAAGAGTTCTTAATCTGATAAGTAAAGCACAACGCGTTAATACAAAAGCAATTATTTTGTCACTTGATGCAGAAAAAGCCTTCGACAAGGTCAACTGGTCCTTCCTATTCGCCACCCTGAGTGGATTTGGCTTTGGAGAGTCATTTATCCAGTGGGTTTCAGCCTTATACAATTCCCCTAAGGCCACAGTCACCACCAACGGGATCACATCTAAAAGCTTCATTTTGCAGAGAGGAACCAGACAAGGGTGCCTCTCGCCTCTACTGTTTGCAATATTCATCGAACCATTGGCTATAGCAGTCCGTCAGAACAGCAAGATCATAGGTATCCATTCCACCCATTCAGAACATAAAATTAATCTATATGCAGACGACATTTTACTTTATCTACAAGAACCGAAATCGTCTTTACATGAAGTATTTAATCTCATAACACATTTCTCGAAACTTTCGGACTACTCCATCAACTGGTCCAAATCGACAATAATGCCAATAACGGAGAACTCTTGGAATCCTGCAGACCAAAAATTTTCTCTCCCTGTGGGCAACATAAGATATCTAGGCATAAATATTTCACCCAAACTATCAGACCTGGTCCACCTGAACTTCAGCCCGCTGCTAGATAAGATCTGTGGTGACCTGAAGCGCTGGAATAATCTTCCCATCTCCCTCCTGGGACGAATAGCCACAGTTAAAATGAAAATTCTACCCCAAATTAACTATCTTTTTTCCATGATTCCATTCACACCCACATCAAAATGGTTCCTGTCATTAGATTCTGCAATTACAAAATTCTACTCAAAGAACAAGACAGCAAAAATTAGCCTAAGCACCCTTCAGAAAAACAAATTGGAAGGGGATTAGACGCTCCTAACTTTAAACATTACTATTTAGCTAACCAGCTACAATATCTATTGAAATGGTTATATCCTAACGAAAACTACAACTCCTGGCTCGAATTAGAACAGGCGGACTGCAACAATATAAGACTCTCTGACCTCCCGTTTATCACCACTACACTCAGACGTCATAACTGTTTTAAGAACCCAATGATTGCTTCCACCCTATCAGCCTGGTGGAAAACACTAGAAATCACAAACTCTCCGATAGAACCTTGCTTGCTCTCTCCAATTTGGCACAACCCGGATTTTGAAATTGACAAAAGACCTCTCCATTTTAGCACATGGGAGATGAAGGGAGTAACTCATCTCCATCACCTTTTCCAAGACAATATACTTATGACATACACAAACTTATTTCAAACTTTTGAAATAAGAAATGGCAATTTTCTACAATATTTACAATTGATAAAAACAATCAAGAGGAGAATTCCAGCGCCTCAGGACACTTTGCAGCCACCAGAATTTGCCAAACATATTACAAAGCTTTCTCCGAGCAATAAGAAGAACCTCTCTAAGATTTATAAATTACTGTCAAAGACCAGTTCTATACATTTACCAACTTTAAAATGGGAAAAAGACCTGGGTGTATCACCGGACCCTGACTTCTGGACTCAGATATGCAAAAATACATTTAAGATGACAAGACACACTAATATACAACTTATCCAATTTAAAGTACTCCACAGAACACACATCACCCAACAAAAGATGAATAGAATGGGCTTTAGTCAATCTGACACATGCACTCAGTGTACTCAGAACACTGCAGACACCTACTTTCATGCACTCTGGTTATGTTCACCCGTCCAGCACTTCTGGTCTACAGTCACTCAAAAACTCTCCTCCATTTTGGACTGCAGGATCCCATTATCTCCCAACCTGTGCTTAATTGGTGACCTGATGACAATTGACCTCCCAAACAGCCACTGCAACTCTCTTCTTGTAGCCATCGCCAAGAAAACAATCCTAGTCAACTGGAAAGATAAACAGACCCTCAACATCAAACATTGGCTGAATCTCCTTGTAGAACATATTTCGCTGGAGAAAATATCTGCTGGCCACAGAAACCAATTAACATACTTTACAGAAAAATGGTCACCATTTATTCACTCACTAAACGTGTCTGTATAGTGCCACTCAGCCTGTGAGCATATGCCACCTGTACATATAAATATTACAACTCAAGAAAGACTGTTGTGTAATATGTAACGTGTTTTTGTTAATGATGTAACCCCTAATCCCTCTATCTCTCTCACCACAATATACCACAGCGGTTCATCAGAACTCAAGGTCTTAAGCATGTGTTAGGTGCACCTTCTTCCCTTTGAATCCGGGCCTGCTCCCTAGCTCTGTGGGGGATTGCGGGGCCGGGCGGTTTCCCCTGGGAGCGGATGTGTCTGGACTGCTCGCCCTGTGTGCCTGGGGGGGGCGGGGTCTCCTCGTGCTCCCTGGGCCTGGGGCGGCGTGCCCGGTCCCCCCTGGGGGGCTGTTTCCGCCCCTGGTGGTGCGGGGTGGGTGGGCTCCTCCTCCCCCCCCCCCGCTCCGCTCCCGCCCTTCCCCTCCCTCCTCCCTCCCCCCTCTCCCCATCCCTCCCTGCTCCTCTCTCCCGACCTCGGGGGGGCCCGGGGGCCGCCCCTGGGGTGGGGGGCCGGGCGGGGGGGGGGGGTGCGGCCCGCGGGGGGTGTTCTGGTGCTGCGCAGTGTGGGCCTGCCCGTTGGTGTGCGGCCGCCGGTGGGGGGCGGGTCGGATGGGCTGGGGGTCCGGCCTTGGGTCTGTGGCGGTCTGGGGGTACTGGCGGGGTTGCGGGTTGGTCTGTGCTCCTGCGCGTCGGGGTTCGGGAGGGCTGGGGGTGCCGTCGTCCGTGCACCCTGGTGGTGCGCCTTGCCCTTCTGCTGGGGCCGATTTGCGCGGTGTGGCCCAGGTCGGGACCACTGCGGGGCCTGCCACTGCAGTTGCCAGTGGGCGGGGTTAGGTGGGGCCCGTTGGGTTTCCTGGGGCCCGCCTGGCCCGCTGTCCATGGGTGCTGGGGCCTCGCGCTGGGGTCTGGTTGGTGCCACCTGCTAGTCCCTCCCATCCATTCCTCCGGCCCTCGGGCCGGGCCTACACTGGCCTGGCCTCCTAAACCACATTTAGTTCACTCACCACACATTGCACAGTTTTAATGCACCACATACACTCACTCTTCGAGGTGCGGACCACGGATGGATTGGGGGGCTACATGATGGGGCAGGCTATGGGACAGTGGTGTCCGGTAGCCCTCCATGCTGCCCCCCGGCCCATCCTTATCTGCTCTCCAATTTTAAAGCACCACATACACCTACATTTTGGGGGACAGATGGGAACAGGTTCCAGGTGCCTTATGGCTGCACGGGCTGCAGGACAGCAGTGGGCTGTAGCCATCAGCCTTGCCCCACCTGTCTCCTATGTCCTCAATTTTAATGCACCACATCACACTTATGGGCACTCACATTCACATTCACGGTGTAGGGTTAATGTTTCTCCGTCAGGATCGGAGAATCATAGTAAGAGGGGTGGTGGGTTTACACACACTGTAGACATGGCATGGCTAGTGGGGCCCGGCCCTCCTGGGCTGAGGTTGAAGCCAGGAGCCCATTTACATCATGGTGGTTTGGCTGGATTCCCGGTGTCCGGGGTCCCGCGGCCCGTGGCGGGTGGGCCGGGTGGCGCCCTGGGGGCTCTGTGGGTTCCTGCCGGGGTTCTGCCTCCTGACCGGCTGTGGTTTATGGGCCCTCTGCTAGGGGGTCCCGATGGGGGATTGACTGCTCGTGGCGGTCCGCTCTCTCGTGTGTTGGTGAGGGGCCAATCCAGGGGGGTTCGGGCGGGTGGCCCTTCGCGGTCCCCTGGTTCCCGATGCGCCGGGGACATATGCCTTGCAGTACCACCGCCTCCTTGCCTCCCTCGTCCGCCCGGGCCTGGGTGGGCTCTCATTACTGTCCGGTCCGGCGTCTGCTGGTGGCCGGCGCCTGGTGCGGGCCTGTCCGGTGCGGTGCTGGTTCTCTCCCCGGGGGCGGTGCCGGGCCCCCGCGCCTGGCTCCTTGGGTTGGGGGTGGTCCCTGGGTGCATCCGTGGGTGGGGGGTGGGGGTGGGGGCGGGCGGGTGGTGGTTGGGGGTGGTGGGGGCGGTCCGCGTCGGGCGGTGGGTGGGCGGGCCCTCCTGCCCCGCCTGTCTGGGGTGTGTCTCTGGCTCTCTGGGGGTGCCGGCCTTCGCCGCCCTGGGTCCTTGGGCCTGTGTGGTGTCCTGCTGCCTCTGCGGCTCCCTGGTCTTGGGGTCTGGGCGCTCCTGCGTTCTTGGGATGCCATACCGCCCCCCTTCCCCCGCAGGGCTGGCCCTGGACCCTGGTGATGGTTTTCATAAACACATTGGGAGGGTTCAAATACACGCATGCATGTTCAATACTTCAGCTCCGTGACGCATCGCAAAGAACCGATGGGATCACTCCAAAGGGGCCCACTTGTGTCTCAGACCTACCACACCGCGCTGGCAACTCTTCTCTGCAATCGGGCTTTCCCCCTCCACCAAGACTCTCACATTTTTGGTGTTCAGTATAGACTTCTCTTTTGTTTTTGTTTTTCAGTACAGTATAGTAGACATGTATATGTTTATTTTTGATAATCTGCATGAAGCACAACCACCTCAAGGCCACAATACATCAGCTACACTGCCTGTTTCTCCCCTGTTTTTTTTCTTTCTTTCATTTGTTTGTTCATTTGTTTGTTTTTCCTCCTTCTTCTCTGCATGCACTGTCACTATATAACTCAGGACTTAAGCACCCACCCCCTCCCCCTTGCTTGTTTCCTTACTTTCCCCCTGACACACTTTGGTGTATCATGGCCCTCTCTGACTCATATTAGGAAGTTTTTCCAATAAAGGCTGTTAGGCTAGTCTCCAGGGAGGGTGGGTGATGGTCACAACCACGCATTATGGGTATAAAATACTTGACTGCAAGATTAACAGTGCATCAAGCTTACACCCTTTAGTGGCACTAAGCTATGAAGACCAATGCAGACAAGTATTAAAAAAAAAAAAAAAAAAAAAAAAAAAGAGAGAGAGAGAGAGAGAGAAAGAGAGAGAGAGAGAGAGAGAGTGAAAAGGAGAGAAGGTGCCCGGTGTATTATAGGGGGGTCCGCCTAACTAGGGGCTGGTACAGGGCAAGCCTGAGCCAGCCCTAACTATAAGCTTTATCAAAGAGGAAAGTCTTAAGTCTAGTCTTAAATGTGAAGACGGTGTCTGCCTCCCAGACCATAACAGGAAGATGATTCCACAGGAGAGGAGCCTGATAGCTGAAGGCTCTAGCTCCTGATCTACTTTTGGAGACTATAGGGACCACGAGTAACCCTGTGTTCTCAGAGCGCAGTGTTCTGGTGGAATAATATGGCACTATGAGCTCTCTAAGATATGACGGAGCTTGACCATTTAGAGCTTTATAAGTTAACAGTAGGATTTTAAATTCAATTCTGGATTTTACAGGGAGCCAGTGCAGAGAAGCTAAAACAGGAGAGATATGATCGCGTTTCTTAGTTCCTGTTAGTACACGTGCTGCTGCATTCTGAATTAGCTGGAGAGTTTTTAAGGACTTACTAGAGCTACCTGATAATAGAGAGTTACAGTAATCCAGCCTTGAGGTAACAAAAGCGTGGACCAATTTTTCTGCATCTTTTCGGGTCAGGATAGGCCTAATTTTCGCAATATTACGCAGATGAAAAAATGCAGTCCGTGAGGTTTGTTTTAAATGAGAATTAAAAGACAAATCTTGATCAAATATTGCTCCGAGGTTTCTTACGGTAGTGCTAGAGGCCAGAGCAATGCCATCTAGAGAAACTATGTCATCAGATAAAGAGTCTCTGAGTTGTTTGGGGCCAAGAACAATAACTTCAGTTTTGTCTGAATTTAACATCAGGAAATTGGTGCTCATCCAAGTTTTTATGTCTTTAAGGCAATTATGGAGTTTAGTTAATTGATTACTTTCTTCTGGCTTCATCGATAAATACAACTGAATATCATCTGCATAACAATGGAAATTTATAGAGTGATTTCTAACGATGTTACCTAAAGGAAGCATATATAGAGTAAATAGGACTGGTCCGAGCACAGAACCTTGCGGAACTCCAAAACAAACTTTGGTACATAAGGATGATTCATTATGAACGTCAACAAACTGAAAACGATCAGATAAATAAGATTTAAACCAGCTCAGTGCAGAACCTTTTAGGCCAATTAAGTGATCCAGTCTCTGCAGTAGAATTTGATGGTCAGCTGTGTCAAACGCCGCACTAAGATCTAATAAAACAAGTACAGAGACAAGTCCCTTGTCTGAAGCAATCAGAAGGTCATTTGTAATTTTAACTAGTGCTGTCTCAGTGCTATGATGCACTCTAATGTCCATAATATTGTACATTATCTCACCGAGTCGATTTTAAGAAATTGAGCTGTAATATATACAACTACTTACTACTACTATTTCTACTACTACTACTACTACAGTGACAACAGTAGAATTCCTGGGCTCGTAGTGGTTCTCATTCAGTACGTTTACATGACATCAGAGAAGTGGATTTATTGTGTTACTCCAACTAAAACCAGACTTTTAAAATACATGTAAACATGTTAGTCTGACTGAAATCGCCCTAAGTGAAATTTCTCAAAGTCGGACAAACACATCTAGATAATGTGATTGGGAGCTGAATTACTCCTGTATGTATACAGTCAATCAGACCCAAACTGGCAGAGGTGCTCTGTACATGCTCCACAGTTTCTGGCCCCGGGCTTTACCTCAGAAGTTGAAAGCAATAAATGCATAACACAAGAAAAACATGGTAAAATCTACATCCAGAGCCATAATCTTTTGGTACCAGTTTCCCACTAGCTAACAATAGCTAACTTGTTTGCTGATTGTTTGATCTGTGACGTAATAGGTCAACCAGAAAAAGTGCCAAAACTAACAAGCTCACAGGAGGTATATTGCTACCTATCGTAGCAGTTGGACATACTTGGGTCAATAAATCTATCTCTCTCCCGTGTTTGTATACTGGGACAAGAACAGTAGTCCAATTAATTGGCCTAGCTATAATCATAGCTCCACTTATCTGTGCATGTAAATGTACCGACTGTTAGCCTTGGGGTTTAATAATACGGGAAGGCCATTTTATTTACTGATGAGTGTCACAATAACAAACTATAACTTCATGTGCCATGGCTCAGCACTCTCTAAACCATTTGATCCTTTGCAAAAATCTCATTCAATCAATCAATCAAACTTTATTTGTATAGCACTTTTCATACATTAAAAATGCAGCACAAAGTGCTTCACAGAATAAAAACAAACAAAAATAATACATACATATTGAAAACTCGCCCCTCCCTCCCCCACATATAAACATACACACACACACACACACACACACACACACACACACACACAGTCAATATAGTCAATAACATGGCTGGGCACTGAGGAACCAGGTGAGGAAAGAACCACCTATGGGGAGCCATCCACACTGAGAGGCGCTGCAGCCCACAGCCACAGGAAGCGCCGCCACAGAGACCACCCCGACCAGACAGACCGGGGTGAACTCCACACATGGTGTGGAGATTAGGAAAAATTAAAGAGTTAAAGATTAAAATAATATTAATAATAATAATAAATAAATAAATAAATAAATAAATTAAGATTTAGAGACTAAAATCCATAATGATTTAAAAATAAATAATTTAAAAGCATTAGAAAGTAAAAACATATAATAGAAGAATTAAAAGAGTAAAAGAAATCAGTTAAAAGCTAAATTAAAAAGGTGAGTCTTGAGCCTTTTAAAAACATCAACAGTCTCTGCAGTCCTGATGCTCTCCGGCAGGCTGTTCCATAAGTGAGGGCCATAGTGGCTGAATGCAGCCTCCCCGTGGGTTTTTGTTCTAACTCTTGGAACAATTAAAAGGCCGGTGGCGGAGGACCTCAGGATCCGCGAGGGTTGATATGATAAAAGCAGGTCAGATAAATAAGATGGCCCAAGACCGTTAAGACATTTAAAAACTAATAAAAGAACCTTAAAATTGATCCTGAAACACACAGGGAGCCAATGCAGCGATTGTAAAACTGGTGAAATGTGCTCCCGCCCTCTGGTCCTCGTCAGCACTGGTGCGGCTGAGTTTTGGAGTAGCTGCAGATTAGAGATAGTATTTTTCGGAAGACCAGACAGCAGGGCATTACAGTAATCTAAATGACAAGAGATAAAAGCATGCATCAGCACCTCCGTGTTAGCCTGAGAGAGAAACGGGCGGACTCTGGCTATATTCTTAAGATGATAAAAACCTGTCTTTGTTACATTTTTGATGTGTGGAATAAAGCTAAGCTCAGAGTCAAAAATGACGCCCAGGTTCTGTACACACTGTGAAGGTTTAAAATCTTGTAGTTTAGGTAAAAGTTTCTCTCTCTGGCCTTCAGGACCAATAATTAAAACCTCTGTTTTGTCCTGGTTGAGCTGTAGGAAATTCACTGCCATCCATGACTTGATATCTAAAATGCAGTTAAAAAGGGTATCAATCATCAGGAGACACGGTGATGTACAGCTGTGTGTCATCTGCGTAACTGTGGAAGCTGATGCCGTTCTTCCTGATGACGTCCCCAAGGGGAAGCATGTATAGATTAAAAAGAATTGGACCTAAAATTGACCCTTGGGGCACCCCACACCTAATTTCATGCGTTCTGGAGGAATATGTATCCATACTTACAAAGAAACAACGATCTGTGAGATAAGAGCTGAACCAGTTAAAAACAGTACCAGAGAGGCCCACCAGGTTTCTGAGTCTATTTAATAAAATGTGGTGATCTACTGTATCAAAGGCGGCGCTTAGATCCAGTAGTACCAAGACTGTGAGTTTTTGTGAATCAACATTCAACCTGATATCATTTCAAATTTTTTAAAGGGCTGTCTCGGTACTGTGGTTCATCCTAAAACCAGATTGATATTTCTCTAAAATACTTTTTTTTTTTACGTTTCTTTTTAAAAAATCATTTACTTGATTAAAAACCAGTTTTTCTAAAATCTTACTTAAAAACGGTAAGTTGGATACAGGTCGGTAATTATTAAAAATGTTGGGATCTAAATTACTCTTCTTCAGAAGGGGCTTCACCACCGCTGTTTTGAAGGCGGCGGGGAAGACACCCGTCTGAAGAGAGTAATTCACTATATTTAAAATCTGTTCCTCAAAGAATCCATAGAATGTCTTTAAAAGTGATGTGGGAATTGGATCTAAAAGGCAAGTTGTTGGGTTTACCTGGGAGAAAACTCGACCAAGTGTCCTTGCATCAACCAGGACAAAACTCTCCAGTGTTTCCTCAGGTAAAAGCAATGATCCAGGTGTGTTAAAAATTACATTCCGTTGGGATAAAAGACTGGACCTGATATCATCGATTTTACTTCTGAAGTGGTCTGCAAAGTCCTCGCAGAGGGCATCTGTTGATATGTTGGATGGTTTATTAAAATTGGTGCTGGTTAAAAGATCGAAGGTGGAGAAAAGAAATTTGGGGTTGTTTTTATGATTGGAAATGAGTTTTGAAAGTGGGATATTCTTGCCTGTTTGACTGTTTTATTGTAGGTTTTGAGTTGTTCGCGTAATATTTCAAAATGAACTGTCAATTTGGTTTTTCTCCACCTCCTCTCTGCACTCCTGCATTTTCTTTTCAGTCTTATGATGTTATCATTTCTCCACGGGGGTGTAGGTTTTGTTTTTCTGATTTTGGTTAAAAGTGGAGCCACTGAGTCAAGTGTTGACTTTAATTTACTGTTAAAATTGTCCACAATAAAATCACAAGGTGCAGGTAAAATTTCAGCAGGAGTGCTCTGTAAAATCTCGATAAAATTTGCAGCCACTTCAGAAGTTAGGTAGCGTTTCCTCAACGTTCTCACCGGGGCCTCCTGATGGCTAAAACTGGTGATGTTAACAGAGAACACACCAGTGGACAGGCCATAGGTTATGACCAGGTCCAGGGTGTGTCCTCTGTTGTGAGTCGGCTGTGTGACGTGCTGTTTAAAATCCATGCAGGTTAAAAGGTTTAAAAATTCTCTGGACATTGGATCCGAGGTATTATCAACATGTAAATTAAAATCACCAGTTATTAAAATTCTGTTATAGGTGGTGTGTATGATTGTTAATAGTTCTGAAAAAAAAGTGCTAAAAGAGGTGGAATGGTGGGGTGGTCTGTAGACTGTGATACAAAGAATAGGAGGGCTGCCAAAAACAAAGGCATGATACTCAAATGATGAGTAGCTGTTAAAAGAAACTTCAGTAGAGTGCAGTGACTTTTTAGTGACTGAAGCAGTTCCGCCTCCTTTTTTTACCCCCCCTAGTAGAAAATAAAAAATTAAAATTTGGTGGGCAGGCCTTGGTGAGAACAACAGGTGCGTCAGTGCCAAGCCATGTTTCTGTTAAAAGAATACTGTCCAACTTGTTATCTAAAATCAGGTCATTTATGATAAAAGTTTTATTTAAAAAGAGAGCACACGTTCAGCATGGCCAGGTTAATGTCTGTGCCGAACGTGCACTCATCATCACAATGTGGTGAGTGTGGAGCAGGTGTGAGGGGAACTAAGTTTTTGGGGTTGCTATTGGTCCATGGTGAAGTTGTTTTGTTAAATCTGTTTGAAATTCTGACTGGGATGGATGTGGATGTGGGAGTGGGTTGGGGGTGAACCAAAGAGGAAACCAGGGGGGTGTGTGCTTCCAATGTACGTCAGTCACATGGGGCACACTGAACAGCGTGCTGAATGTTAGCCAGTAACATGCGGCTGCCCAGCCTGCTCGGGTGAAGCCCGTCAGCCCTGAAAAAAGAGGACCGGTTCCAAAATAAGTTAAAATTGTCGATAAAAGTGAATCCACAGGTGCTACAGGCAGCCTGGACCCATGAATTGAGGGAGAGTAACCGACTGAAGCGTTCTGCCCCGCGGGACAGTGTTGGCAGGGGACCGCTGATAAAGACCGACTTACCACAGTTTTTTAAAAGGTTAAAAAGAGCAACAAAATCCATTTTTGTCTGCTCTGATTGCTGGCGGGCCGTGTCATTTGAGCCCAAATGGAAAATCAGCCGATTTATGGAGGAAGGGAGTGAATGAAGCAGTTCTGGAAGTTTGTCAACGATGACCGGTGTTTTGGATTTACTCGCGACCCTGTTAACTGGCGACCTTCAGCCGAATGCGTCTGTGGTTGTCGTAGTGACAACAGCTGTTTTCAACCAGGAAGAGAACACGTAGCTGTCCTCGCGAAGGCCTCTTTATTCAGTTTTTCAGAAGACTATCAAAACATAGCCGACCTGATCCGCCTTTGGACTCTTGTTGGAGGAACCCAGTCACGGACCGACACTCAGTCGCGGTTTGAATCACACTTGTTATGACGGAATGTTGAAAACAGGAAGAGACCAAGTTGCTTTTCCTGTAAATCTAACTCCTATCTCGAATAAATTTTCTAAATAGGCCTACACAGTTTCGTCTCTGGTGCCTGCCTAAATAAACATGTGCCAAACCGCGACTGAGTGTCGGTCTGTGACTGGGTTCCTCCAACAAGAGTCCAAAGACGGATCAGGTCGGCTATGTTTTGATATTCTTCTGAAAAACTGAATAAAGAGGCCTTCGCGAGGACAGCTACGTGTTCTCTTCATGGTTGAAAACAGCTGTTGTCACTACAACAACCACAGATGCATTCGGCTGAAGGTCGCCAGTTAACAGGGTCGCGAGTAAATCCGAAAGACGCGGATCCATCCGCGCAGGGCGCTGCAGGTGTACCACCGGCCGGCCGAGAGGGAGCCACAGCACCGTTAGACGCCGAGGCCGACTCCTCCAAGCGGGGAGCGGCTGGAACAGCACCGGCCGGCGGGGAAGGAACCGCAGCGGCAACGTCTGCAGTGCCAGCGTCTGGATCTCCGTCCGATGCCAGGGCGCTGTAGCGGTTTGACGCCAGGGCCACACTGCCCGCGGAAGCGCAGCGCACCGAAATTCTCGCGCGCGCCGGAGCACCTCCGTTCACATCAGACGCGCATTTCTCCACGCCGTCGACAAGCGATTCTGCTCCCAGCTCTTGTTTTTCACTGCCTGGCTTGTCAGATTCGCTCGCGGCTCGCGCAGAAAATAGACCAGACGCCGAACTGATCGCTGCAAATCGTGAGCCTGCCGCGGAGCTTCCCGGCGCGGCGCGGCCAGTATGGACGGCACAGTCGGTTAACATGGGCGCCGAAAGGAAACTGCCTTCTCTTCTCGGCGCTTCGAGGCTATTCGCAGCGCTTCCGCGGGCGGTGTGGCCCTAGCGTGACAGGCTGAGGCGCGGAGGTGAGGCAGCACAGCCAGGGCCTCTTTTACCCCTGCCGACCACCTCCACCCAAGACCACCGGCGACTCGGTGTTGAGCTGGAGGACGGTGGAGGCCAAGCGCTGGGATCCCAGTGCAGCGTGTCCTGGAGGGCCGCCGTGAGTGAGGCGATCTGGAGCAACTGTTCATGAGCCACCTCCTGGAGGGCGGTCAGCATGGAGGATTTGATGTTTAGCTCACCAGAGAGCCGGCGAATGTCTTCTTTCAGGTCAGAAATCTTTTTGTTTGCTTTTACAAGCTGGGGGTCCACATCGGCGTGCATGGATGTAGCCATATATAGGCTATGCTGGCGGAAACTTTCCCACCTGTCAAGCAGGCCATGTCTGGCTGTTAAAACCCCTAATGCTTGGACATCCAGTGATTAAAATAACGTCCGATTAAATGAGATAAATAAAAACAAAAATAAAAACAACTGATGTCCAAGCAGATAGCTTAAAAGTCACTCCAGAGCTAAAATAAATAAGTTTAAAATCGTGGGTTAGGGAGAGCACAGACAGGCAGCTACAGACGCCGACACATGCGCAAAGGAATCCCTCCAGTTTTCCCTCCAAAACCATTATGTTTACCATTATCATTATGTTTACTGGATAATTTTGTTATTGCCATTTTAACTTAATTTAATCAAATCAAGGAATCTGATACACATCTATGGCCAGCTAATGATGACATGGAAACATTTAGAAAGTCTACCCTATTTAAAATGTAATCATTACAATGTGGATAAATTAAGCATTTTGACCATTATATTGTTGTAAGCTATTAACATTACTGTCTGTCCTGCATCTCTCTCTGTCTCTGTCTCCCCTTCTGTCTCATTGTGTCATACAGATTACCGTTAATGTATTATGTTGATCTGTTCTGTACGTCATCTATTGCATGTCTGTCATCCTGGAAAAGGGTCCCTCCTCAGTTGCTCTCCCTGAGGTTTCTACCATTTTTTCACCTGTTAAAGGGAGTTTTCCTTATCTGCTGCGAGGGTCCTGAGGACAGAGGAATGTTGTATGCTGTAAAGCCCTGTGAGGCAAATTGTGATTTGTGATATTGGGCTTTATACATAAAATTGATTGAATTGAAAATTGACTACTGAACATTTGCAGTTGCAATGCCCAGCTGCAGTACACATCTGTTATGTCATCCTGCTGCAGTTAGTTTTTCTGCCACAGTTTCTCAGCACCACCCTTTTCCTTTCACTTTTGATACCCACAATCTCTTGACAGATCAGGTCAAAGTAGGTCAGTCTTCATTACTGTACATTACATTACTGGTCAGTCCACTACTGTAGAGATGGCTGTGAATAAAAAGTGTGTATGTTTGAATGTGGAGACAGCCTGCAGGTAGCAGCACACAGCTGTCAGCTCAGCCTGCAGCAAGGCTCAGTACTGTACTGTACCTACCACCCAGACGTCGCGCTAGACTTTTTCGTCGCTGGTCATTTTGACCGACAGGATCATAAAAATCCGGTCATAATCTATTTTTACCGGTCATTTTAATTTTCCTTTAACATATTCAAAGATATGTCGTTTTCATTTGTTAGTTTAATAAATCCAACAAGCAAGTTATAAAGTGGGCATTAATAAGGACATGAACGAAATAATGAACAGACATCACACCCGTGCCATTCTGGACACACTGGACGCGGAACCGAAGCGCAGCGCCCGCGCAGTAGCGGAGGCAGTTTTCAATCGGCGCCCATGTTAACCTATCTGACTGTCCACACAGGCCGCTGAGCAGGGCGGAGTGCCCGCGGAGGCAGCGTTTCAGTTCGGTGTCTGGTCTATTTTTCACGCGAGCAGTAAAATACTGTGTTTATAATTTAAAATAACACAACAGTGCATAGCCTAACACATTTTTCAATACCCTAATCACTTCATTACAGTTTTAATTTTGTGTCACCGAGCCTACAGACATAACTACATAAATAAAATGGTGTTGTGCTGTACAAGGATTTATAACAAAAGCCTACACTTTATCCATAAACTTTTGGGCCTACATGTAACAATCAAAGCCTGAGACCAGCTCTGCTGGTCAGCACCCCAGCTGACCAGCAGAGGTCCCCTGAAATACACAGCTCCCATTGGGTGAAATCCGCCACGGCCAACCCCGCACCGGTGACGTCACGCCGGGGTATATCATCACAGAGCGTACCTGAGGGAAACGCTTCTGGCTGTGATCCTCATAGCTAATAGAAGTACCCATAACTGTTCCTAAAGCTTAGCAACTCGTCCCACGTGGCGAACGCTTTAGAAAGAGTTATTACTGTGCACAGTTAGACGCGTTTTAGGCCTACGGATTTCCCTCGCTGGTCGAGCTGATCTCCTCTCCTCTCCCTCACTCTGTGCGCTGAGGAACACAGAATAGCCCGGTACGAGACCACGGATTGACCCTCTCACCCGGATGCCCGCGGATGCGAAGTTTGGTAGATAACAAGGACTGCCTGCTTCAAGAAGAAGGACAAGGACCCCCTTCTTTCCCCGAGTGATTCCCCGCTACGAGCCGGAATTAACTCGCCTCGTCAGAGACTTGCCCCCTCGCCGAGGACCCGTTAGCCGCTGTGAGCCGCTAACCACTTCACCTCTGCCGTAACAAAGGACGCACGAGGAACGACCGACACATCACTCCACCTTCTGCAACAGTAAGAGGCTTTAGCTCTGGGCAGATAGTAGTTAGTGTGTGTTTCTTTTAAGTTTGTAAGGGCTTGTTGATACGGACCGCCGCGTCCAATTTTGGCTGCATTGATATTGTAAAAATATTGCCTGTGTTGCTGCTGTCTGTTATTCTCCTGCCCGTTTGTGTCTGCTTGCTTATGTCGCAGTGATCCGACCTCGTCGGACCGCTATTGTGTCGCCCCGCACGCGGGATTGATCAGTACTTCGGTTGTGTTGGTTCAATGTCCAGATTCACGCCGCTCACCAGCTGAGCCGAGCGCGTCTCTGCGTAACACAGACGGGTTACTGCATCTCAATACCGCCTGCGTGACCACACTCCTGAGTGCTTCCCTTTCTCTCTTCCTCTCTTCCACTAACCTACACTTGGAGCCGAGCAATTCGAACTTCCCTCTCTACCGGCTCCCCTCCTTTTTCTGTGTCGCGTGCTTTCTTGGCGAGCCGCCATTGCGTGACGTAGCTTGCTGCGTCACAGCCGCCATCTTGCTACGCTCACACGCCTCTCTCTCCCTCACACACACACACACACACACACACACACACACACACACACACACACACATTCTCGCTCACTCACCCACTTTCTCCCACACCCTCATACACACACACACACACACACACACACACACACCCTTCTTGATGCTTGCTGGTTGATTCGGTAATGTTTTATAGTTGATAGGGTTTATAGAGCAATGTTGATGTTGGTTGTAAATTAATGTCATCAGTGTGAATAAACCCTGTTATACTGCAAAGAGAAGTTGCTTTGGTTTTTCATTGTATACTGTGATGAAGCTGGTTGACAAAGTCAGTGCCTGAGCTCCACTCCTTCCTGTTCATCTTATAGTTGCTGATATCTCCCTAGAATTAGCTTCCTAAGTGAACACTCTTGAGACTGAATTTACGTCTGATCATTGGTCCGGTTTTCCCGGTGGTGCCCCGCTGTAAGCTAATTCGATTATTATGCTTATATAATAATTAATTAATTATTAATTAATCAAATATTTTAATAATCCATAATTAATATTAATAATTATGAATTATTGCCAATGATCATATTTTAGCTCCTCCTCTTCCCAACAATGGTCAATAACAATATGCCCAGTATTTATCCAATACACTCAATACATGGATATGCAATGACAAACTGTAATTAGCTAACTTATTACTTATAAAAAAATGATTAAAATATGGACTTACCCATGTTTAAAATGACCTGTTGAAGCGAAAAACGAGTACTGACGGGAACAGACGATTGGAGTCGATGTTTAACCGGCGTGGAGAGCACAGGAGAAATGCGCTGCCTGTGTGGACAGTCAACTTCCGCGGCACTACGCGTCTGGTGTGTCCAGGGTTCAACAACGCTAGGCCTACATGAAGCAGATGAGTGACTTTTTCTGTGCAGTGTGAAAACAGTAGCCACTGGCTGTGCACTCCGCCGCCATGTGGGCAGGGTTGGTAATTCACACCGGTCAAAATGACCGACGGCCTTCGGATTTTCCGGTCATTGTTGTAAAAAAACGGTCAATGACAGGGAATATCCGGTTAACACGACCCCTGCTACCACCATCAATTTTCAATTATATTTATGCACCCCAATACCACAATCACAATTTACCTCAGAGGGCTTTACAACATACAACATGCCTCTGTCCTTGAACCCTCACACAGGATATGGAAAAACTCCTGCCCCCAAAAAACCCAATCTGCTGTTACTGCTGCTACTGTTACTATTGTTATTACTATTATTACTGTAGTTACAGCTGCAACTATGACTAACATTACTACAAATACTACTATTGCTAATAGTTATATCGATTTTATAGCTAAACAGTTACAGCATCTTGCAAAGATGCAGTGTTGTAGTTCTAATGGCTCACTTCAGTGAAGCTGAAAAAGAGTCCGATTCCTCCTACAAAACGAAGAACCTCTCCAGCATGTTCCTGGATCTTATTTGCACAGGGCAAACAGGAGTGGTTGGGGAAACAAGCCTGCAGAACAACACGAGACACAACACTTGCTTCAGACAAATGCAAAATGCTTCAGACAGCAGGGTTAGAGGCTTTCATGGTTTCTCATTGAACTTTACTGCTACCATTCAAATGATTCAATCCTAACAAACCATCAGTCTGTTTTAACATGCTGAAATGTAACAGGGGTCAGGAAACATTTAATTCATCCAAACTCACAGCGTCACAGCTGATGTTGGGATCCACCTGTTTGAAGCCACAGCAGTTGAGGCTCTTCTCCACATCCCTCTGAGTGCTCTGAGAGTTATTCCAGCCCACCTCCAGCAGGCGATCCTGCAGCAGCAGGCACAGGAAAAAAAACATGAAGCTTTACTCTTCATTTAACAGCATTTTCATATTTACTCTGGGGCTTGTGTGTAAATCACTTAATCAGTTACAGCAGTAGTAGTAGTAGCAGCACTGCTTGTATCTTTGTAAAATAAATTGTTCTATTTGTCATTAATTCTATACACAAATTATGCTTTAAAGTGCATGGGTGCATCAACATAAGTACAATTAACACAATATGTATATAGTATATAGGGGCAGTATGGTAGTGCACTGGTTAGCGCTATTGCTTTAAGAGGGTTCTGGAAATATGTATTCAACGTATCAGCATTTTTTTCATTAACACTCTGAGAAATGGCTCTGCATGACCTTAAAAATCCCACACCCACAGTGTAGTTTGGAGGTTGGGGGAATCATGGTATGGGGCTGTTTCTCTCATCATGGTACCAGTAGAATCCAAATTATCACAGCCAAGATGACTGGAGTTGTGTACCAAGAGTTTCTTAAGAAGAATCTGTTGCCATCCACCAGGACAGTGAGGATGAGACACAGCAGGACCTTTCAGCAGGACAAAGATCCAAAACATACTGCAAAGGAGTATCTCCGGTGGTTCCAGAGGAAGAAAATAAAGATGTTGGAATGTCCCAGTCAATCACCAGACTGAAACCTAATATAACATTTTTGGAAGCAGCTAAAGATCAAGATTCACCAGCTGGTCCCTCTCAATCTTCTAGATTCTGTGTGGATGAATGGACCTAAATATCATCTAAACCCTGTGACAAATTCATTTCTTCATACAGGAAGCATCTTAAAAGCTACCGTGTGGATGAATGGACCTAAATATCATCTAAACCCTGTGACAGATTCATTTCTTCATACAGGAAGCATCTTAAAAGCTACCATTGCAAACAAACGCCTTGCCACCAATTCTTAAATACGTTTCAGTTGGCACGTTCAATACTATTTTACTGTGTTATTCTACTTTATTGTTCATAACTTTTATATGGATTAAAATGTTACAATTTCTTTATCTGTATAATTTTGCTGTGTTAATATCAGTGCCTGGTGTAAATTTCATGTGAATAGCTCCGTTGGAAAATATATATATATATACAGTACAGGCCAAAAGTTTGGACACACCTTCTCATTCAATGCGTTTTCTTTATTTTCATGACTATTTACATTGTAGATTCTCACTGAAGGCATCAAAACTATGAATGAACACATGTGGAGTTATGTACTTAACAAAAGGTGAAATAACTGAAAACATGTTTTATATTCTAGTTTCTTCAAAATAGCCACCCTTTGCTCTGATTACTGCTTTGCACACTCTTGGCATTCTCTCCATGAGCTTCAAGAGGTAGTCACCTGAAATGGTTTCCCAACAGTCTTGAAGGAGTTCACACCTGTGAAGTGGAAACCATTTCAGGTGACTACCTCTTGAAGCTCATGGAGAGAATGCCAAGAGTGTGCAAAGCAGTAATCAGAGCAAAGGGTGGCTATTTTGAAGAAACTAGAATATAAAACATGTTTTCAGTTATTTCACCCTTTTTTGATACATAACTCCACATGTGTTCATTCATAGTTTTGATGCCTTCAGTGAGAATCTACAATGTAAATAGTCATGAAAATAAAGAAAACGCATTGAATGAGAAGGTGTGTCCAAACTTTTGGCCTGTACTGTATATATAGTACTACTTTAACGTTCAGCATGAGTAGTTGTTGCTTATTATTATTGTTATTATTATTACTAATAATAATAATAATGATAATAATAAAGTGTTAATTTGTATAACACATGGTTACAAAGTGCTTTACAAAGTGCATAAAATTAAGACAACAATAAGATTACAATCATAAGAACAATGTTTAAGGCTGAGAAAGATAATGTGTACACAGGGAAAAAATGAAACAAAAGGATATAAAACACAAAAGTTACAGATCAGGCATTAAAATAAAAAGCTTTCCTATAAAATTATGTTTTAAGCAATGATTTGAAAAATAGTTATTGTGCTCGCAAGCCTAATCTCCTCAGGGAGAGAACTGTTCTTCCACTTTGAGCTTGACTGTGCAGAATAATGTCTGAGCAGAGTTTGACACTAGAAGGCTGTGTTCACATTCATCTGTTGAAAAGGTTACATTTCTCACACCTGAACGTAGCTGCAGGATTTATGACATCAATAGTCATTTTGAAGCCAATCACAGTCCAGTATGCAGCTGATACAAGAGTGATGGAGAAACTTGAACAATAAGTGCACAATAATAGGTTGTCAATTTTTCAACAAGGGACAAGGAGTAGATGTGATTATCAATTTAACTTTTTTCTGGAAAACACAAGTCAGACACAAATTATAAATCAAAGGAGAATCTTTATACTGTCCTACAACATGTCTGGACTGGATCATTGATAAATACAGGCCCTGAGTATAAGTAAAATAAATATATTAAATTACAAATTTACACATTTAGTAGACTTCTGCCAGCACTCCTCTCTTGCTTTATTTGTAGCAACAGTGCTGCTTTTTGCTTTTTTTAAATTCTTCATAGGGGGAAGTAGGCTGCATGCAATCAATTCATTGTGTGTCACTGAATGGGAACACACAGAGAGCCTGATGAAGGAACCTTTAACGAGGAAAGCTAATATTCATTGCAATGGTGCCCATTACCTATAACTTGTGATTTAGGGTTGGTCAAGCCAGCTAGGGCATGGAAGCCTGGATCTTTCAAACTTGCTTTGTGGATACAGCCCTCAGGCTGTGTTTGAGGAGGGAGATAAGCATTTTTTTGCTAGTCAGTGAGCTGTGCAGTGTACTTTTGGGGACATTTCGGTCCCCAGATTTTGCTGCAGAGTGAGTGCTCATGACATTCACGTTGCTCTTTGGTACAGCTGGAGACATGATGCAGATGGGCACAGATGAGGAGAAACTTTCCACCCTAAGGCTCCAAGATAACGTTATGTTCTCTCTTCTGCTTAGAACTTCACAGCTTACAGATACTTAATATGATACAGTCTCTGGCTTTTCTTTGATATCTAGTGTTGGCAAAAAATGTTGTTGCACATTTTCAATCCGTCGTTAGCTCTGTTATCTTGTTTACTAAATTACATGAGTGCTGCTGTCACAATGTCCCGCTAAACCCCATTCAAACTAAAAATTTTATATGAAAAAAACAAAACAAAACAAAAAAAGTCAAATATTCATATGACACCACTGAATCTAAATTAAACTGAAATAATTTTGAGTCGGGTATAGCCCAAAGTACACCCCTATACATTTTCTATGGGACACAAGCCAATTACCTCACAAAGCATTGAGGGATAGCATGCAATGCTTGACTGTCCAGCAGTGCAAAAAAAAGCCACTTTCTAGGTTGCCTAGGGTTGTACACATGCTGCATTGTTTGCGCCCTCTAATCCATTGTTTTTAATGTAGATGCATAGCAGGCGTGCTGAAATGCCAGAGAGACGCCAGAGCTTTGCACACGTTCTCAAGCTTTTTTTTTTTTTTTTTTTTGCATCTTGAGATAAAAGTGAGTTCAACTTTTGGAATGCAGCAGCACACACTGCATGTCATGTGACAATAGGTCATCCAGAAAAAGGGCCAATACTAACAAGCTCACAGGAGGTATATTGTGACCTATCGTAGCAGAGTTGGACATACTTGGGTCAATAAATCTATCTCTCTCCCGTGTTTGTATACTGGGACAAGTACAGTACACAAATGACATATGACAATCACAAATGACATATGTCTTTTCCTTCTTCTGTGCTATAATCATAGCACAAATGACATATGACAATCACAAATGACATATGTCTTTTCCTTCTTCAGTAAATCAGTCAGTGTGATAAATATGGAGGAGAAGATGATTGTTTTAGTCCAGGGCTACGCACAGCTTTACATCTTTCCCATGGACAATATTTTAGGCAGTGCCTGGAAGAAGATCAGCTCTGCACTTAGGATTTCATGTAGGCTGGTGCTTGTTATCGTTGCTTAGTAACTTCAGACGCAACCTGCCTCTGTCCTCTTGAAAGTCGGCACAGAATAGGCACAACAGTTGCACACAGTGCCCAACCTTGTGTTTCCAGGCACTTAATGATGGCCCCTAACAGTGACAAACAAGATTCACAGCAAATGTGCGTAAATACTGAACATAAAGCAATTTTTAGAGGTGGTACGGTGGTGTATATAAAGTCAAGGAATGAGGGATGGATTTGCCCGAATTTTAGGTAAGGAAGTTGTGCTATGTAAATATGTGCTTGCACTATACATCCGACCACTCAAAGCGCTTTTTACACTACGAGTCACATTCACCCATTCACACACACATTCATACACTGGTAGCTGAGGCTACCATAAAAGGTGCCACTTGCTACTCAGTTTTTAACACACTCACACCGATGGAAGCATCATGGGGAGCAATTTGGGGTTCAGTATCTTGCTCAAGGATACTTCGACATGCAGACTGGAGGAGCTGGGGATCAAACTGCGGATCTTCCAATTGGTGGACAACCCGCTCTACCTCTGAGCCACAGCAGCCCAACACAGCCACAGCCGCCCATTGACCATGTTTGCAACTATCCTGAGGCTTTATGACTCCAGCTCACAAATAGATAAACTAGAATTACTGCATCATGTTTGCATGCCTCTGCGAACCACTCAACTTTCACTCACAGTTTATATCCATGTCTATGAAAACATGGATGCTTAATACACAGAAAATCTATGCAATCAGCACAGTTTAAACATTAGAGTCACCAATTAAGTATTTGACCAAATGTCTCCTCTTCTGTTCCTGAGATATAACATTTACTAATGGCAAGAAAAGTGTTTTTACAAACCATTATGATGTCACAGTGAATTTGACCTTTAACCTTTTGGATTCAAAATGTCATCACTTCATCATATTATCCTGTCAGACATTTGTATGAAATGTTGTCATAATTAGTGTATACATTTTTTACGTATGGCCAAAAACATGTTACAATAAGGTCACACTGACCTTGACCTTTGATGATCAACCACCAAATTGTAATCAGTTCATTCTTGAGTACAAGTGGACGTTTGTGCCAAATTTGACTTAAGTCCTTCAAGATGTTCTTGAGATATTGCATTCACAAAATGACACGGACGTAAGGTCACAGTGACCTTGACCTTTGACCACCAAATGCTAATCAGTTGTTGAGTACAAGTGAAGGTTTTCACCAAATTTGAAGAAATTCCTACAGTGTGTTCTTGAGATATATAACGTTCACAAAAATGAGATAGACAGGCTTACAGTGACCTTTGACCATCAAAATCTCATCAGTTCATCCTTGAATCCAAATGAATGTTTGTGCCAAATTTAAAGAAATTCCCCCAAGGTGTTCTTAAGCTATCGTGTTCTCAAGAATGGGACAGGCGTATGAACAGATGGACATACAAACAGACGTACAGATGTACAACCTGAAAATATAATGCCTACGGCCACCGCTATTGCTGGCAGGGAGGCATAAAAAGGAGAGGTGTTTTAAGATCACTTAGAGGCTGTGCTGTGAACACACACAAACATGTGGTTAATGAGTATTGCTAGCTAGTTAGCTGCTAGTTAATGTTTGCACAGTTGGTACATGCTGTTTGAGGCCAATAAACATTGACTACAAAAACAATTAAGTGACCAAATTTGCGTGGCCCAATAATGTGAGGTGAAAATTCCCTTTGTGTCCAGTATAAACACACTTACACAACTGCATTACACTGTGTAAGCTACTGTTGGTGTAGACATTGGTATGTCCAGTACAAAACAGTTGTTCCAAGTTGGCCAGTTATCATTGTACATACATAAACACACAATCAAACAACAGCAAGGTAAGATGGATTTTCCTCCTAAAAGCTGTTTTAATGAAGAAAGTGAAGATTTGTATGTTACCTGTTGCTCTCTGTTGATGGCCAAACAGGCAGCGGAGACAGAGAACTGCACAATAAACACCATGAACAGGATGATCATGTACTGAGCGTCACTGTCAAGGAGCAAAAACAGACACATCATCCATAGTACAAATAACACAGCCAGTGTTACTAAACCATGGCATTGAAAGTTGACTCTTTACATCAGTAGAATAGTTTGTAAGGCTGATATTGAGCTGCATGCACTGTCTCTGCATGACCGACCACAGTGTGAAATACGATGCTGCTCTGGGTCTTATTGCACATGCATAAATGAGTGGGAATACATTTCCCAAACACTGAGGTGAAGAGAAGCATAGGTAGATTAAAAAACATCATAAGTCATAAACCTGACATGCAAATCCATTACCAAGACAGTTTTCAGATCTTTATAATATATCCATGCTATTCATGTACATAATCTAAAGTATTTATGATGCTGAAATTAAGTCATTGTCAGATTTTTTGAGTTCAAATATTTTATACATTTTTTACAACATAAATCAGCAAACAAACATTCATTCACTTTTCTGACACCGCTTGTCCTGTTACAGGGTGGTGGGTGTGCTGGAGCCTGGGGTAAGAGGCGGGGTACACTCTGGAGAGGTCGGCAGACTATCACAGTGCTGACACATAGAGACAGACAACCATTCACACCTATATTTAGAGTCACCAATTAACCTGCATGTCTTTGGATTGTGGTAGGAAGCCGGAGCGCCAGGAGAAAACCCAGGCTGACACAGGGAGAACATGCAAAGTCCGCACAGAAGAGCCCCGGCTGGCCGGTGGATCCAAACCCAGAACCCTGTTACTATGAGGCAACAATGCTAACCACTGCACCACCTTACCGCCCTAAATCAGCAAACAAAAATCCAAGTCTAAATCTGTCAAGTGGCACAACTGTCTGCAGGCTGTGTGCAAAAACTGCTGCAACATGTTTCATTTACACACAGAATTCTGGAGCTCGAGTCCCAAATGTTGTCTCAAAAGCCAAGGTATTTTAAAAATACCTTGAACTTTGGAACTTTGAGTCACTGTGATAATATATTATTCATCCTACTATGCTAAGTTGAGTAAATGTTTTTCTGATGGCCTTATATTCAATTCAGAGTACTGAAGACCACATTTCCTTGGCATTCTTCAGGGTCATTGATTTTCAGTTAGAACAGCCCAGACTGTCAATGAAAGGATTCCAATGTGGCAGATTTGTCTAGGGGTGTAAAGTTCCGGTTGGTTGGTTGATTGTTTGGTTGTTATGTTCTTGTCTGACCAAATTCTTATTGGTTGGTCAGTTGCTGGTGTTACTTTAATAAGGCTGTGTGTCCATCAAAGATTTCTTTACCTGGCTAAAAATGAGAGTTGTTGTTGTTCAGCACTTCTATTTGTCCTCTGTGATGGTTGGTCTTTGCTGTGTTTGTCCCGCCCCCTCTCCACTGTGATCCAACTGCTGGTGATAGTGACAAGTGCAACATTTTACCCAAAGTTAAACATTTTCAACTGATTTTTAATCGGAAAACTGATAAATAATCACAGAAGACATTCAGTGTTGGATTTATCATTTTGGATTTATTTTAGTCTCCAAAAAGACTGCACAGTTCAAGGCTTGATTATATAGCTGGTGAAAGGGATACAATCACACTGGAGACACAGTTGGAGCAGCACGATGTAAACGTTATATGACATCATTAACCCCAGAGTTACTTTCTATAGTGTCCAGTATGTCAGATTTATCTAATCAGTTTCGCAAGCAGATCAAGTGTTAAATGTGCACCATTTATTTTCGGACATTATAACATTGGAGATCACATATAGACCCCAGGGTACATTTTTTGTATGTGGGAACTGTGTAAATATGCAATTTGTGGTAGATTTTGTTTTGTTGTACTAGTAATATGTTATGCAGAATCTTTGGTAACACTTTATAATAAGGTACACAAAATTAGAGTAGTTACTGAGGAACTAATGAGGAACTAAAGAGGAACGAATGAGTAGTTACTGAGGAACTAAGCTACACAAAATTAGAGTAGTTACTGAGGAACTAATGAGGAACTAAAGAGGAACGAATGAGTAGTTACTGAGGAACTAAGCTACACAAAATTAGAGTAGTTACTGAGGAACTAATGAGGAACTAATGAGGAACGAATGAGTAGGTACTGAGGAACTAAGCTACACAAAATTAAAGTAGTTACTGAGAAACTAATGAGGAACTAATGAGGAACTAACGAGTAGTTACTGAGGAACTAATGAGGAACTAATGATGAACTTACTCTTAGTTAATGGTCAGTTCTTCATTAACTCATGATCAAATTTCATAGAGGAGTTAATCAAGACTTAATGATTAGGGAACTAATTACTTCATCAGTACAGAATCATTACTCAATAACCTGTCCATTAGTTAACTTTTTTATGTCCTAAAGTAAAGTGACACATAATGAGTAGTCTTTCATTACTTCATCATCATCTTTACAATTAGTTCCTTTAAAAAAAATCACAGACAGCAGGATTCTTCAGAAGAGTTTTATTTATTATTTTCAGACCACATACACATTAATATGACCATCCATGCTATTCTGTACGATGATGCCTGAAGGTGCTGACACACCAAACTGACATCAAAGAACTAGTGGCAACGAAAGCCAACTGTTGCATCGTCTACGTCGCCTCACATCGCCCTATGTCAGTTGCATTTGAACACACTACAAAGACTACATCTGACTTATCGCTGCGGCTCGTTTACCGACAGGGTTAAAGCTTCACACATCCGTGGGAAAAAGTGTATATTTAAAGATCGATCTCAGATTTTACGAATCGATATCAGGTCATTCCAGTGAAGATTGATTTGAATCAGATAAATCAATTATTTTAACCCAGCCCTAGTGTGTGCATTGGGGCTGTCGCCAGATCCGCAATTCAGCCTAGTTTATGCTCGACGCAGTCACGAGCATGCGAGGTTTGCGTGCCACAAATAACGTAAATGCACACCTGGCGACAGCCGTGCACGCTGGCACTTCACTAGGTTGCACACCTCCAGGATTTTTAAACTTTTTGAAGCCGCGTAGTGTCGCTCAGTTCAAAATGGATGAATTTGAGGGAAGACTAGCATTGCAACTCTTCATCTACAGCCCGCATTGGCTTCACAAACAAAAAACTCCACTCTGGGATTTCCAAATAACATATCACAGTTCAATTCAGTTCAATCCATACAGTTCGCTAAACAAAAGAAAACTCCACCCCAGGTTTTCCTGTAAACAAGGAAGTAAAGAAAATCCACTGTTCACTCTGACTCAGTTCAGTTTCAAAACAAATCAGCCCGGTCCGAAGGTACTAAATAAGGAATAATGAAACGAAAAGTAACCCCCCGGCTTTTGCGAACTCACGGGACCGTGAGTGAATGCCGTAATGCTCCGGCGTTGTTTCGGGCGTGGAGGCTCCGTAGGATCCCTTGATATCCGTGGCGGGGAATCTGAGGTGAGGCTGGTGGCTGGATGGATGATAGTCCACAAGGAAGCGCACCTATTTCGCGGACTTGGAGCGGTGTAAAGTGCCGTGGTAGGCCGAATGCGCAGAGGACTTCTGGCTCATTACTCACTCGCCAGCATCTCTCGCGATACTGCCAGGAGCGGCATAATGTAGGGGCTGGTCTACCTGGGCTCAGCTGATCAGAGTCATCCCACTGGCCAATAGCACTGGTGGGTGTGTCTGGAGGTGAGCAAGCCATCAGCTGATAACCACCGTCTTATAAAAAAAATATATTTATAAAATATACAGGATCGCCACAAGGTGTAATTGAAGCTTTACGTCATTTGTGGCGCACAAACCTTGCACACTTGCGACTGCATCAAGCAATAAAAGACTTCGACCAGCCTCACTGTCCAGCTCAGGTACACCATCCACACCCCTGAAACTGCCATGCTGTACAGAGGTAGGCGACATACTCATATCCATTGAACAAAAATTCTCCGGACTCAACAGAATCGCACTCATAGAAGTACTACACCGTGAATTTCAAGCACTCCGCCAAAGCCTTGAATACACTCAGGACCAGATCGACACACTCACGCAGGAAAACAAACCCCTACAACACACTGTCAACAAACTCACCACCCAGTTCACCTCTGTCACTGCTGAACACAAAGCCATGAAAGAGACAATCCTGGACTTACAAACACGCAGCATGAGGGACAATCTAGTTTTCACCGGCATTCCAGAAACAACCTGCAAACGACCTGAAAAAAACAGTTAAGGACTTCATGATCCAACAACTCAAACTGCCCACTAAAACCGTCAACAACATCATCTTCCACTGAGTTCATCTTATGAGTCAGAAAAACACCACCAACAACTGTACCCGTCTGATCGTCGTCAAATTTGAACATTACAAACAAAACCAACTGGTACAACGTCAGGGCAGGCTGCTGGAAGAACGGACTATGGACTCAATAATCAATACCCCAGAGAAATAATGCAACACCGCAGACAACTTCACCCCATTCGAAGAAAAAAAACGTGCAACAAGGAAATAAGGCAGTCATCACCGTGGAAAGACTTTACATAGATGGACAGTTACCCCCTGGCTCTTCTAAACACTCCATCCCCCTGCAAATGCTCTCTGACTCTTTCCCTTTGACACATGAACACTCTCACACACACGGTCTTACATGCACATGCGCATAGGCACGCACCCATGCACGCACGCACGCACGCACACACACACACACACACACACACACACACGCATACACACCGGTCTGCTGATCCATCTCCACCTTATTTTCCGCATTCCCACCAGTTTGAACAATGCTTTTTTTGGTTTTCTTTTTTGTTTGTTTTGTTTTCTTTGTTTTTGTCTTTTTTGTTTTTCAATATCTCAATATTTTACTTTGTCTTAATTTTTATTGTATGTACAGTATCTGTCTAATTTTGTAAAATTTCTTCTGACTGCTTCTATGTCCTGCACTTGTCTTTTCTTGTAATCACTGCATTACACAATACAAAAAGAAGAAAAAAAAAGATATGCATCAAACTGCATCAACACCCTAAAAATACAGGACTGAAACACCAAACACATATAAAAGAAAATAAATTTATACAGAAAAGTGACAGTGTTTCAGAGTTCCCCCTTAATTTCTCAAGTGAGGCTTTCAAACCCTGATAACAGCCATAGCATGACCAGTGTAAAGGATACAAAGAAGAGCAGGACCTGGTGATGCTTCATGGCCCCAATGAGGCCAGCCAGGGCCACAAAGAAGAGGAAGACGCCAACACCAATGATACCTCCCACCACCTGGAAACTGGAGACCAGACCGAACCACTTCCCCCATGCTGCGATGCCGATCATCAGCAGGCTCACCATCTGCAGGACAGACACACACAGACTGTATAAAAGAAGTCGACGTAGCAACTGGTTTGTGACTATGATTTTGAAGCCTTGAGTTTGGCACTTTGCTCTTTAGACCTGGTTTTCTTGACCATATTTAGAAGAGAGGGTAGAGCTGTGGAAGAGGGCTGGATTTGACTGAGAACCTGAAGTCACCACCATGGTAACAACTTGTCAATCACAAGGTGGCAACACTTTAAAGCATAACCTGGTTCATCATCTCTTTTACTCTGAAATGGGGCCACAGTTTACAAAATCACTCCTATCACTTTTTTTTATGTGCTTGCTCCAGAGTAGAGTTGGGCAATCTTGTCCATATCCTAACGTCATATTGCCATCTAGTGAAATCGCAGATGAATGATGTCATCGCCGGGGGGGGCGCGACTGCGGTCGCGGTCATTACGCGTCGCCGTGGCAAGGAGAGAAGACAAGAAGAGTAGATGGCGCTGGTGTCGAGTTGACGAAGCTTTATAAAAGCCTCGTTCAGCCTCGATCTTGATACAGTGTGGGAGAAATAAACATTATTTCAGGTTGGCTTTTTGTTTATAAAGGCACATGGAAGTGGCAAAACAATTTGGTGTCTGTCTCCGCTCGTGCCAGGGCAGCTGGTGAACTAGTGTGATTTTACACCAGACTAGCTCACTTTGTTAGGCTTAATGGTAAGTTATTTACTAGGTTAGGCTGGCTGTATTGTGGTGTTTTAATAGTGGTTCAATTTCACAACAGTGACAAAGAATGCTGAGGCTTACCGTTACCTGGCTGTCCATGAAGCCAGATCAGGGCGCTCACTTTGTGTGCGTTAACTGACTGTAACAAAGTAAGACACACATTTAATTTTGAATTGATACCATGGGCCAAATTTAAATTAAAAGAAAGGAAAAAACAGTCTTGCTTAAAGAGCACTTATCCATTCAGGGGCCAAAAGGGCAGGGTCTTAGCACCATTTGGGGTCTATCTGTGCACATGCCTGAAATCAAGTGAAAAGAGGGGTCTCTCACGGTCCGGTTTCTCACGGACTTGAATACAGTCAGACTTCTTATTGCAACCTGTTTTCAACCAGGGAAATAGCACCCTGCTGGCCATAAGAAAGAATGTGCAGTGACTTGCAAATGTTTGGGCACCGCCGGTAAATATTTCATTTACTGTGAATAGTTAAGTAAGTAGAAGATGAACTGATCTCCAAAAGGCATGAAGTTAAAGATGTAACATGCTTTTCAACATTTTAACCAAGATTACTGTATCAATTTTTGTGTTGTACAATTTAAGACTGAAAAAAAGGAAAGGAGCACCGTGCAAAAGTTTGGCCACCCCAAGACATTTGCACTGTCAGCCAACTTTTACCAGGGTCTCAGACCTTAATTAGCTTGTTAGGGCTATGGCTTGTTTACAGTCACTGTTAGGAAAGGCCAGGTGATGCAAATTTCAAAGTTTTACAAATATTCTGACTCCTGGGACTCCTTGTCCCAACAGTCAGCAGCCATGCGCTCCTCTAAACAGCTACCTAGTACTCTGAAAACTAAAGTGGCGGTCAAGTTGAGGTCTGGAAGACCAAGAAAACTTGCAAAGAGAGCTGGTCATAGGATTGTTAGAAAGGCAAATTAAAACCCCCGTTTGACTGCAAAAGACCTATAAGAAGATTTATCAGACTCTGGAGTGGCAGTGCACTGTTCTACTATGTAGTGACACCTGCACAAATATGACCTTTATGGAAGAGTTATCAGAGGAGAACCTTTCCTGTGTTCTTACAACAAAAACCAGCCTCAGAAGTTTGCAAAGGAACATGAAAACAAGCCTGATGCTTTTTGAAAACAAGTCAAATTCCCACTTGTCCAAATGTTAAAGATGGTGGTGGATTGATCATGCTTTGGGCTTTTATTGTAGCCAGAGGCACGGGGAACATTTCACAGGTGGAGGGAAGAATGGATTCTGTTAAATTCCCGCAAATTCTGAAAGTAAACATCACACCATCTACAAAAAGCTGAAGACGAAGAGAGGATGGCTTCTACAGCAGGAAATTATCCTAAACACACCTTGACATCCACAATGGACTAACTCATGAGGACCAAGCTAAAGGTTTTGCCATGGCCCTCACAGTCCCCCAACCTAAACATCATTAAAAATCTGTGGATAGACCTTAAAAGAGCAGTACATGCAAGACAGCCCTAGAATCTCACAGAGCTAGGAGTTTTTTGCAGGAAGAATCGGTGAAAATTCCCCAAACAAGAATTGAAAAACTTACAAAAAACATTCAGAAGTTATGATACTTGCCAAACTGGGTGCTACTAAGTGATGACCATGCAGGGTGCCTAAACTTTTGCTTCAGGCCATTTTCCTTTTTTGTTAATTTGAAATTGTAAATGACTGAAATTAATTGAACTTTCTTCAATTTCTTAAAACACTGAAGAAATGTGTCATCTTTAACTTCATGCCTTTTGAAAATCAGTTCATCCTCTACTTGCTCAACAATTCACAGTAAACAGAAATTTGATCAGGGGTGCCCAGACTTTTGCATGCAGCTGTAGGCTTGAAGCTAAATTTACTTTACATTACTTTTATAAAAATAACTTTTTCTCATTATTTGCTTAAACCGTCATTACATCCACAAAATGGCAGCAGAGGGAGGTTGATGCTGTCTTCCTCTAAAACCTTTGGTTAGTAATCAAACTGAAGGGACTCCAGTGATGGTTCAGTGGAATACCTTGCAGAATTTTCCTATAAAACAATGTATAGGCTCATACAAGAGTAATACATCTCAATCATCACTTATGATCCACTGTCAGTGTGTGGTGGTGTATTTATCTGCAGAGATTCTGCCTTCAGCCTTAATTTTCTTTTTTTCTTCTTATTTTTTGTGTTAGGTATTGCTGCGGTACAGCACGCAAAACGAAAATATAGCGAATCTGGGGTTGGCTTTCACTTTCACTTTTGTTAGTGATAATGTTTTGTTGGGACCTGACCTCATAACAGGCAATTTTAGTGTCAAAATGGCTATTGGAAATAAATAATAATAATTATTAATAATTATTATTAATTATGTTTAAATAATGTGACTTAATTCACATTAAAGGGAAATTTTGGTTTATTTCAACCTGTCTCCTATCGTCCTAAATTTGTTTCAAGTCACTAGTGACATAGAAATAATAGTTAGCATGTTAGCCATTAGCCAAGATACAGCCATAGCGTCAGACCTGTTAAAACGTAATTGAACGGGCATCCTTTCAAGTGCAAAGTCAGTCCACTAAACAAGCTTTTTCTCCACAAAGACCGCCTCATATCATTAGGATAAATGTCAGAGAACATATAGAAAACGACATGTAAACGTGTTGTCTTACCTTACCGGTGTGGTGCCATGTTTGTTGTTTACCATTTAACTAAGGCTGCAACCAGTCCCATTCCTTGCAACAGAGGTATTCCTCTTCTGTGGGCACTGGGGTACAGCATTCACAGGTAACGTTACACCACCGATCTCCAGAGCTAAAGCCTTCCAGTAGCCATTCCTCCTCTGTCGTCCTCTACCTGTTGTGCCTCTCTCTTTCTCTCCTCCTCCATTCTTCAATTTCAGGAAGCTCTTCGTCAGTGTATTCTGGCTCAAATAAATAAGGGGGCTATCAGACTCTGCAAAATCAAATTCCTCCTCCACAAAGTCGAAGTCTGGCAAAAAGTCATCCATTATTCTAAAAATCTTTCATAAAATAAATGAATGAACCTTTCAGGCTACTGTCCGGTTCTGCCTTGCAGTTGCTGCGGCTTGTTCTTGCGAGATTTCAGGCACGGTATGAGATCACTGCTTGTTCTCGCAATATTTCGGCCGCGCTTTGGGAAGCAGAGGTAAATGGTAAACACACCGTAAGGTAAGACAACAACTCTGAAGACCACCTAAATGTGGAATGTATATAGGCTTTCCACATCGAGAGGCGATGGCCGCCCTTATTTATTTGAGCCAGAATACACTGACGAAGAGCTTCCTGAAATTGAAGAATGGAGGAGGAGAGAGAGAGAGGCACAACAGGTAACGTTCGAGGACAACAGAGGAGGAATGGCTGCTGGAAGGCTTTAGCTCTGGAGATTGGTGGTGTAACGTTACCTGTGAATGCTGTACCCCAATGCCCACAGAAGAGGAATACCTCTGTTGCAAGGAATGGGACCGGTTGCAGCCTTAGCTAAATGGTAAACAACAAACATGGCACCACATCGGTAAGGTAAGACAACACGTTTACATGTCGTTTTCTATATGTTCTCTGACATTTATCCTAATGATATGAGGCGGTCTTTGTGGAGAAAAGCTTGTTTATTGGTCTAACTTCGCACTTGAAGGGATGCCCATTCAATTACGTTTTAACAGGTCTGACGCTACGGCTGTATCTTGGCTAACGGCTAACATGCTAACTATTATTTCTATGTCACTAGTGACTTGAAACAAATTTAGGACGATAGGAGATGGGTTGAAATAAACCGAAATTTCCCTTTAAATCACCCCGTGGGGCTCCATTCCCGAAAAGGGAAAAATTATTAATATAATTAATAATATCAGTCTCATAAAATACACTAAACTATCAATTTGGAACTCTGATTACTAGTTAAATTGATAACTTTAACCAAAGTCGCCAAATTAATAGGAGAGGTTAAAGGATTTCCGAGTTCTTGACATAGCAGAGGTTGACGATTCATTCACTCTTGTGCAATATTAAACAGACAGCAGGTATGATTCCAAATGTATTTATTCATGATGAAAGCAAAGCAACAAAACACACACATTCTAACTAGCTAACTATATACAAGCATTGGTGTGTATATTTGTGTGTGGGTGTGGGTGTGTCCGAGGGGCAAAAGGTGTATGTGTGAAACAAAGGCTGTTTGGCCTACAAAACAAAATGGCTGATGACAGAAAATGAGGTTTGCCTGACCGTATGCCCAGTTAGGACAAAGACAAAGGAGATGAAGCAACAACCTTGAGTCTCCTCTCGGAGAGTAGCTCTGTTGAAAGCCAATTTGTAAGTGAGTCTATGTGTATGCAATATGTGTTGCAAACAGGTTTGGGTTAGTACAGAGGATATTTAGTTGCATGCAAGACTGCGTGACGCATTGGCAAACTAACATCACGTCAGTAAAGTCATGTCAGTAAAGGGAGACCAGGTGAGGAAGAGGGCACTTCCTGTTTAGGTTACGAAGACATGTGAATGATTAAATAAAGTTCGAGCACAAGCTCAGGGTTCACAAGACAAAGTCTCGTCATTTTAAAGATGAAGGCGGCAGTAGCTCAGTCCATAGGGACTTGGCTTGGGAACCAGAGGGTCACCGGTTCAAAATATGGAGCATGGACTGGTAGCTGGAGAGGTGCCAGTTCACCTGCCTTGAGCAAGGCACCGAATCCACCAACAGCTTGGGGTGCTTGTCCATGGGCAGCCCCCTCACCCTGACATCTCTCCATTTAATGCATGTAAAAGGTCCTATTTGTGCTTGTGTGTGTATTTCGGGCCCATGTGTATGTATATGACAAACGGAGTGAAAACATTGAATTTCCCCCTTGGGGAGTATATAAAATCAAAAATTAAAAAATTTAATGATAAATGAGGGCGGCACGGTGGTGTGGTGGTTAGCACTCTCGCCTCACAGCAAGAGGGTTGCCGGTTCGATCCTGGGCGTGGGAGCCCTTCTGTGCGGAGTTTGCATGTTCTCCCCGTGTCAGCGTGGGTTCTCTCCGGGCACTCCGGCTTCCTCCCACAGTCCAAAGACATGCAGATTGGGGACTAGGTTAATTGGTAACTCTAAATTGTCCGTAGGTGTGAATGTGAGCGTGAATGGTTGTTTGTCTCTATGTGTCAGCCCTGCGATAGTCTGGCGACCTGTCCAGGGTGTACCCTGCCTCTCGCCCGATGTAGCTGGGATAGGCTCCAGCCCCCCCGCGACCCTCAAGAGGATGAAGCGGTTAGAAGATGAATGAATGAATGAATGAATGATAAATGAACAACACATGGTACCCGGAGTGACAGACATGTCAAGAAACAGTTTTGCTCAAGAAACTGGTGGGAAATGTGGACAGCAACTGGCAGTCTTTCAAACAACAGTTTGAACTGTACACAGCTGCCACTGGACTGGACATTGAATCCGATGCCAGGAGAATTGCGTTGCTACTCACAGTAGCGGATCCTCAAGCCATTGAAGTCCTCAATACATTCGAGTTTGCAGCACCTGATGACAGACAAAAGTATGACAAAGTTATCCAAAAGTTCCAGGCACACTGCTCGCTGCAGAACACCGTGTATGAAAGGTACGTGTTCCGCTCGCGGATGCAACAGCCAGAAGAGACTTTTGATAGCTTTGTGACTGATTTGAAACTGAAAGCACAGTCATGTGATTGTGGAGATCTGAGAGATTCTATGACCCGTGATCAAATTGTGTCTGGAATCCATGATAAGTGGACCAGGGAACGGCTGCTAAGAGATGCTAAACTAAATCTTGAGGAGGCAGAGAGACTGTGCCATGCTAGTGAGTAAGCCCAGCAGCATGCAAAAACATTCAGGGCTCCAGTTTCGCAGACCAGGCGAGGCGGGGGCGCAGCGCACCTGCGCTTTGCCAACTGGGTGTGGCCAGGCGGATTTTGCAAGTTTGGCACACCGTGCGAGATAACCACAATTGTAAATCAATGTTGCGTTTCTCTCGTGCGCGTGCGCGCGCTCTCTCTTTCTCTCTCACAGTCTCACTCTGTTTCTTTTCTTTTGACTTTTCTAAGGTGACAGATGCTGAATATATACACCCTATCTGATGCTGTGGCTGTTTGTGGTTGGCTGAGAGGGATGTGAACACATTATTTTGCAGCTGTGTTAATCAAATCAGGTTGGGTTTCCATTACGCGTGCCAAACGTGCCAAACGGTGCCAATCCCCTTTGATCTGACATCAGATGTGACGGGACAGTCGATATAGAGATACATTTATGTGCTGATTGCAGATATTTGCATTGAATAGTGTTTTTTTAGTTATTCATTGCATTGTTAATGTGCCTGACATTCTGGAAACCTGCCTGTGAGGTTTTGGTGACGTGTGCGCACTGTCCGCCGGTCAGCCAAACTTCGGCTTACACCGGCTGCGCTCCGCCTGCGCTGACAGTAGACCTGGTTTCAGCTGGCGAGCTTTTAGCACACCTTCGGCGAAGCCTTTTGGCACGAAACTGTCACTGTGCCAAGCTGCATCTGTCGAAACCTCCCCCTGCTGCGCCGCCACACCCATCTCAGCACACATCGGTCTGCCAAACTACCAAACTAAGCGTGCCTCGGGTTGCGCTGCTCGAAACTAGCTCTGCGCAGGGTTCACCACCCTGCGCTGCGCCGGGAAACTAGAGCCCTCAATGAAACTGGTGTCACTGCAGTAAATGATGAAAAAGTGCAAAAGTGGCTGTTGTTAAAAACAAGATGAAAAGGGAAACGCCACAAAAGAAAAACAAAGATGATGTGACATATTCCTGCAAACAATGTGGTGGCAGAAATGAGCCCCGGCAGTGCCCTGTGTATGGCAAAAGATGCTCAAAATGTAATGGAAAAAATCATTTTGCAAAACAATGTCTATCTAAAGGCAAGCCCAAATCAGTGTGGCTAGTTGAAGAGACTGATCTAAGTGGGACTTTCTTTGTGAGCATGGTGTGATGATTTTGGTTCCTGTGGTATGTTTTTGTATTTGCTCTCTCTCCCTCCCCTCTTTGCTGTTCTGCAGTGCATATGTGTGTCAGGAGGTGTGGCTGGCTTCTCCTGCAGCAGCAGATGAGGCACACCTGTCTTCACTCACCTCATCTTCCTGTCTACAAAAGCCTGGTCTTCACTCCACTATGCTGCCAGATAATTCCGTCATGTTCAGTAGAGCTCTGTGTTCTTACATTTTGTATCTTGTGATCAACTTGTTGCATAGCCGTAATTTTGCTGCCTGTTCTTCTAGTGTTGCTAGAGTTCTTTTGAACTTACCTGTGTTTTTTTCCTGTTGTGCTCAGGTCGTCCTTTGTGCCTCACTGTGTGCCTGAGTTTTTTCAATCCATCCTTCGGTGAATATTGTACGAGTCAGCCAGCTCCCTGCCTCCACTGCCTGCTCTTTTGTTTTTTCTTGTTATTAATAAACCTTTTTTTTTTGTTACTTACCTGCATCAGTATCTGCTTTGGGGTCCAAACAAAACCGGAACTTAACAGAATTATCTGGCCACCATGGACCCCGCAGATACTGAGAGGATCAAGCAGGCAATATCCTCTCAAGGAGCTCTTGTAGGGCAGCACGAACAAGCCCTACGGGAGATTGTGGACACTCTTTGCAACCTTACCACCAGTGTGACTCAGCTTGGCGGCCGCATGGACCAAGTCTCCACTCATTTCACCACACTGACAGCTCCAGTCCTCGCTCCGGCTCCTCCAGCTCCTCCAGCTCCTCAAGCTCCTCAAGCTCCAGCTCTTCCAGACACCCAGCCCAGCCACCCCCATGAACCCTTCATCCCCACACCTGTCAGGTATTCGGGAGAGTTAGGGTCATGCCGTCAGTTCCTTCACCAGTGTTCTCTTGTGTTTGATCAGCAGCCATTAACATATTCAACTGATAAATCTAAAACTGCTTTTATTATGAGCTTGTTAATTAAGAAGGCATCAGCTTGGGCGGTGGCTATGGCTAACAGTAACTCACCCATTAGTCAATCTTTTCAGTCATTTACTGCTGAGATGCTGAGAGTTTTTGACCATCTGCTACAGGGTAAGGAGGCCAGTAACCGGCTTCTTTCCTTACGTCAGGGCTCAGATTCTGTTTCTAGTTACTCCTTTGATTTCCGCATTCTTGCAGCCGAGAGCGGGTGGGATGAGAAAGCCTTACAAGGGGTGTTCCTTCGTGGGTTAAGTGAGGAGTTAAAGGATGAGCTAGCTGCTCGGGATGAAACCTCCTCCTTAGAAGAGTTAATTTCCTTGGCCATTCGCTTAGATAACCGCCTCCGTGAGAGACGTAGGGAGAGAACAGGCAGGCAGAGTTTCCCTTTTCCCTTCTCGAAGCCCAAGTCTCCCTGGCAGCCAGCACCATCTGCGTCTCTGGAGCCACCTTCCTGCAGTGTTTCTCCGCCTACGGCCTCATCACATCTCAGCAGCGAGGAGCCCATGCAGCTGGGGAGGCACCAGAGGCTCTGCATTTACTGTGGCCAGGCTGGCCACATCCTAGCCAACTGTCCCGTTCTGCCAAAAGAGCAGGCTCATCAGCCACAGGGGGGGCGCTGGTGAGCAATGCATCTGTCGTTTCACCCCCCTCCAATCGCATTCAGCTTAAGGGTACTGTGTCATGGTCACAAGTTTCTCTACCTCTCCAAGTCTTTGTTGATTCTGGTGCAGACGACAATTTTATTGACTTTGATTTTGTTTTGCAGTCTAACTTACCCACAGAGCCCCTTCCAGAACCCAAGGACGTTTTTGCCCTCGACGGAAAGCTTCTCACCCGTGTCACTCACCATACTGCCCCAGTTTCACTGTTACTTTCTGGTAATCATCATGAGACTCTTTCACTCTCCATCATTTCATCGCCCACTTACCCGCTAGTGTTAGGTCTCCCTTGGCTTAAGCTCCACAATCCACACATAGATTGGTCTACCTCATCCATCACCAATTGGAGTCTGTTTTGTCACTCACATTGCTTACACTCTGCCATCCCCACCACTGCCACCATCACACCAGTTCCACCCAAGCCTGTCGACCTCACCTCTGTCCCTTTTGAGTATCACGACCTCCAGGAGGTTTTTAACAAGGATCGTGCTTTGTCTCTACCACCTCAAAGGCCTTATGATTGTACCATTGACTTGCTCCCTGGCGCCCTCTTACCTTCCAGCAAACTGTATAATCTCTCCAGGCCCGAAAAGGAGGCCATGGAGACTTACATAACTGACTCCCTTGCTGCTGGAATCATTCGTCCCTCTTCCTCACCATTGGGGGCGGGGTTTTTCTTTGTTGACAAGAAGGACAAGACTCTACGCCCCTGTATTGACTTCAGGGGCTTGAATGACATAACTGTTAAAAACAAATATCCCCTTCCACTCATTGACTCAGCCTTCGGTCCCCTCCACCAGGCCACTGTCTTTTCCAAGTTGGACCTCCGCAATGCCTACCACCTGGTGAGAATAAAGGAGGGGGATGAGTGGAAGACTGCCTTAACACTCCTCTGGGTCATTTTGAGTACCTTGTAATGCCTTTTGGATTAACCAATGCACCAGCAGTTTTTCAGGCACTCATTAATGATGTCCTGCGTGACATGCTCAACAGATTTGTGTTTGTTTATTTAGACGACATCTTGATTTTCTCTCGCTCACTCCAAGAACATGTCCAGCATGTTAGATTGGTGCTGCAAAGATTGTTAGAGAACAGACTCTATGTTAAAGCTGAGAAGTGTGAATTTCATGTTTCATCTGTTAGTTTTCTGGGTTTTGTGGTGGAGAAAGGGCAGATCAAGACCGACCCTGCCAAGGTTCAGGCAGTGGCCGAATGGCCCACTCCTACAACTAGAAAGCAACTTCAGAGGTTTCTGGGTTTGCAAATTTTTACCACCGGTTTATCCGTGATTATAGTCGAATTGCTACTCCACTAACCAAACTTACTTCTGTGAAATCTCCCTTTGTGTGGTCACCTGCAGCCGAAGCTGCATTTGTGAAGTTAAAGTGCATGTTTTCTTCTGCCCTGTGTTGTCTAACCCTGATCCTGCAGCTCAGTTTGTGGTAGAGGTTGATGCCTCGGACTCTGGTGTTGGGGCGGTCCTCTCCCAGCGCTCCACCTCAGACCAGAAGCTGCATCCCTGCGCATTCTTCTCCCGCCGACTCACCCCGGCGGAAAAGAATTATGATGTGGGGAACCGAGAACTGCTGGCGGTAGTTTTAGCCCTTCAAGAATAGAGGCACTGGCTGGAGGGCTCTACTCACCCATTTGTGGTATGGACTGATCATAAGAACCTGTCTTACCTCTGTTCCGCCCGCAGGCTCAAGTCACGCCAGGCTCGGTGGGCCCTGTTCCTGGGCCGGTTCAACTTCACACTCACCTACCGGCCGGGATCCAGGAATGTCAAGCCTGATGCCTTGTCACGTCAGTTCGCCCCTCCAGTTGAGGAGTCATCTGAGGAAACCATCCTGCCATCTTCCTGTGTGGTGGGAGCAGCCAGGTGGGAGATTGAAGGGGTGGTCCAGGAGGCCCAAGAGGATCATCCGGCTCCCGAGGATTGTCCACCGGACTGGCTGTTCGTGCCTCCGTCTGCCAGATCTCCAGTGCTCCAGTGGGGACACGGCTCCAAGGTTGCTTGCCATCCAGGTTTTCATCGGACCCTGGCCCTTCTTCAGCAGCGCTTCTGGTGGCCCTCCATGTCCACTGATACGAGGGAGTACGTCTCCACCTGCTCTGTGTGTGCTTGCAGGAAGGCATCTCACCGTGCCCCCGCTGGCCTTCTTCGCCCCCTTCCCATTCCTCACTGACCTTGGTCTCACATCGCCGTGGATTTTGTCACAGGCCTGCCTCCATCGGAGGGTAACACCACTATCTTAACTATAGTTGACCATTTTTCCAAGGCTGTGCACTTCATTCCCCTGCCTAAACTACCTTCTGCTCTCGAGACTGCTGCTCTGCTCATCCAGCATGTCTTCAGACTTCATGGCATTCCGCAGGACATAGTGTCAGACAGAGGTCCACAGTTCTCCTCCCGGGTATGGAGAGCCTTTTGCCAGGCACTGGGGGCGTTGGCCAGCCTGTCGTCGGGTTACCACCCACAGACTAACAATCGGACGGAGCGGGCGAATCAGGACCTGGAAGCAGCCCTTTGTTGTGTCACCTCTCATCACCCGGTTTCACCCTTCCCACCTTCCCTGGGTTGAATATGCCCACAACTCCCTAGTTTGCTCCGCCACAGGTATGTCTCCATTCATGGATTCTAATGGTTTCCAACCCCCGCTGTTCCCAGCCCAGGAGACGGACGTGGCAGTTCCCTCGGTGCTGGGGCATCTCCGGCGTGCCCGCCGAGTCTGGCGTGAAGCCCGGGCAGCTCTCATCCGCACTGCTGCTCGGAACCAGAGACTGGCAGACCACCACCACACTCCAGCCCCAGATTACCAGCCTGGTCAGAAGGTCTGGTTATCCTCCTGTGACCTCCCACTTCAAACCAAATCCCGGAAACTGGCACCTTGGTACATTGGCCCATTTGAAATTGATCACATTATTAATCCCAGTGTGGTTAAGCTAAAGCTGCCTCCCTCCTTGAATGTCCACCCATCGTTTCACGTGTCACTCCTTAAGCCAGTTTCCATCAGTCCTCTGAGCCCTCCGGCCGAACCCCTTCCACCCCCCCCCGATCATTGACAACCATCCTGCATTCACCGTCCAGCGGTTGTTGGATGTATGTAGGCGGGGCCGGGGCTTCCAGTATTTGGTAGATTGGGAGGGGTATGAGCCAGAGGAGCGTTCATGGATCTCTCGCTCCCTCATTTTGGACCCTGATCTCCTCAGAGACTTTTACACCCAGTACCCGGACAAGCCTGGTAGGCCACCAAGAGGCGTCCCTTGAGGGGGGGGGTTACTGTGATGATTTTGGTTCCTGTGGTATGTTTTTGTGTTTGCTCTCTCTCCCTCCCCTCTTTTCTGTTCTGCAGTGCATGTGTGTGTCAGGTGGTGTGGCTGGCTTCTCCTGCAGCAGCAGATGAGTCACACCTGTCTTCACTCACCTCATCTTCCTGTCTACAAAAGCCTGGTCTTCACTCCACTATGCTGCCAGATAATTCCGTCATGTTCGGTAGAGCTCTGTGTTCTTACATTTTGTATCTTGTGATCAACTTGTTGCATAGCCGTATTTTTGCTGCCTGTTCTTCTAGTGTTGCTAGAGTTCTTTTGAACTTACCTGTGTTTTTTTCCTGTTGTGCTCAGGTCGTCCTTTGTGCCTCACTGTGTGCCTGAGTTTTTTCAATCCATCCTTCGGTGAATATTGTACGAGTCAGCCAGCTCCCTGCCTCCACTGCCTGCTCTTTTGTTTTTTCTTGTTATTAATAAACCTTTTTTGTTACTTACCTGCATCAGTATCTGCTTTGGGGTCCAAACAAAACCGGAACTTAACACATGGTGTCATGTGACAATGCAGAAACTGAGCACAATGACACAGAAGAAAATGACAGGCACTCAGACAATGAAGACACATGGATTTTGTCACTTCCAATAAATGGAGCTATCGTAGCACTAAGGATTGACACAGGTGCACAAGCAAACCTGATCAACATGACAGAAATCAATGCTATCAAGGAAAATCCCAAAATAATCAAGAAAAGAGTGCCACTAAAAGACTACAATGGAAAAGACATAGAAAGCAGAGTGATGGGGCTGATAACCTTTATTGGAAAGTTCATACCACACCTGTCAGTGAGAACGTCAGCGAGAGAGCTACTTCATGATTCCACAGAATTCAAGTGGACAGAGAGAAATGAACAATAGTGGAATGCTTTAAAAACCACACTGGCGACTGCCCCCGTGCTTGCATATTATGATCCAACCAAGAAACTGAAGATTTCAACAGAAGTTTCAAAGAACAGGCTGGGAGCTGTCTTGCTGCAAGTTGAAAGAGATGGTTGGAAGCCAGTTGCTTATGCTTCCAGATCCATGACTAAGACTGAAACAAGATATGCTCAAATTGAGAGAGAATGTCTTGGACTGGCTTATGGACTGGAAATATTTCATTGCTATGTCTATGGTCTTCCCACCTTCACAGTCGAGACATATCATCGTCTTCTCAACGATGTCGCCAAGGATTCAGCGCCTCATGAAAATGTAAAGGTATGACTTTGAGTTGATATACATACCAGGCAAGCACCTAGTGTTAGCAGATGCACTATCACAAGCTCCAGAGATGAATAACAAATGAGTGAAGAGACAGCTAAAGATAAGGAGCTACAAACAGTGATAAAACACATCCAGAGTGGCTAGCCCAAGGGGTCCTGTCCAAAATATTATCACATCAGATCAGAGCTAAGTGTGGCAAATGGACTGTTGTTGAGAGACAATAGGATTATAATTCCACACAGCCTGAGACTGGAGATACTTTAGAGACTACATGAGGGACACTGTTAGTATGCATTTTTACATCTTCAGTGACCAATGGATACTAGATCAAAGAACTCCTGAGAATCATGATGTCAGAAATGCTAGATGGACAAGTTAGACTAATTTTAGCTGGCCGAAGGCCAAGTTAAATTTGGCAAAGCACCATGTAGGTAACAGCACATGTGCTACTATCCTAGTATATAAGCTGTGTCTCTTTCTGTTTATGTATCACACATAGCTTCTGCATGTAGCCAATGTTGAGCCGAGCTCGTAATAAACGTGCATTAAGAAAGAAGTCCGTGATCGACCTCATCCTTGCATTCTCCAGATCATCACAGAAACACCTACTCTCAATGGCGTCACAAAACATCAAGGTGCACTTTTAAAGGTAAGCAGAATTTTTTCTTCATCTTTCATATATGGAGCTTTTCTGCTTACCTTTAAGGCGCACCTAAAAAGTACCTGAGTAGTTCTGTGGATGATTCTGAGAAATTACTTGCATTACTTATAACTGATTTATTCTGAAAGGCTCTGTACTGCTGTGTATCAGCATTGCCACATGGGCATGCTCACCAAATAGGCAGATACGTGATGTTCCGTGTATTGTGGTGTGACTGGTGGAAATTGTTACCTTGAACAGACGGACTGCTTGGCGGCCAGAGTACTTTGATAACTTTTTGCGATAACGAGTAACCTAACGCGTTAGTTTGCTGTTTGAGTAATCAAATACTTGAGTACATTTTCAAACAAGCCATCAGTTACTTCCATTACTTTTAGAACGCTGGTCCTTCAGCTCCAAAACAGCAACGACTGTCTTTTGGTTCTAATAACGGAGATAACGTTAAACCTGTCAGTCCGAAAGAAGTCATGAAGCTTGTGGCTCGCTACATGGTAGAAGAAATGCTGCCATTGTCTACGGTGGAGTCTAAAAAAAGGTGGAGGAGGACTCGCTGACAGACAGGTCAGACTCAGGAGTTGCATTATGCCTGGTACACACTACACGACTTTTCTTCCCGTTTTGAAAGTCACGACGTCACATTACACGATTGTGGAGTTATAAACTCGTGCCGTGACTTGGCCAACAGACATGACACACTACACGATGGTACTCACCAATTATCCCCGGTTGTCTTTCAAGGCGTGTGTGATGTCATCAGGTTATTCTTGTCCTATTTTTATTACTTTTACTATTATTTGAGTCACTGTGTCTGTTCATGTGCCAGCCGAAATGTTGTTGTAGTCACCTAAAAGCATCAGCAGATGGCAGGAGCTCCATTTGAAGTACCGTATGTAAACATTTAAGCTACTGTATCCTCCACAACCAAGTTCCTACAAATGTTTCAGAATAAAAGCCCATTTAGAAAATGGAGGGATTCTCTCAGCCGAGGTTATAAGGGCTTTTAATTTGAAAGAAATTCAGGAAGTGTTGAGTTTGAAATGACGGTGCAATGTGTTAACTTTATAAAAGACAACGGGAGAGGATAAAAAGTAAATATATAAAGATACAGAGGGATTAATAAATGACGGACCGTCTATAATGTAGTCTGTTTCAAATGAAGCTGGTAGCCTCTGCAGTCTCTCTGTAAGGATGTAACATTGTTTGCTAGCTTGATGCTAATGACAGTACTCAGCAGGTTGAAAAAGTGCCTCTGCTGTTTCACACCATCATTTCCCCCTTTTACTCTGTGTGGTAGTATCCCTAGAGGAAATATTAAAAACGCTGGGGTGTTGTCATACAGTTGTCTATGGCAGCAGATTGTTCTGTGTTTCTACTGGTCAAAGTGATGGCTGTGATGGGAGAATTGGATCTCAGTGAAGGGCAAGTTGTCCATAACTTTAATTTTGGAGACAAAAAATGTAGGCTTAGTGCCCTGTGGTCCATTGCCCAATAGGAAATGTAGAATACTCAAAAGTACTTTAAAAGTGCTTGAGTTACTTTTCTCAGGGAGTAACGTTGGAAGTACTTTAAAAGTACTTGAGTTACTTTACTCAGGGAGTAACAAAGTAAAGTAACTGGTTACTTTTTTAAAAAGTAACGCAGTAAAGTACACTGATTACTTTTAAAGTAACCCTTACCCAACTCTGGTCTCGATCGATTGAGCAGCATTGACACATAGCAGACTTAAGCCTAGTCCATGAAATTAAAACAACACAAATTATTCATTTATGTTTAAATTGTTAATTCCTGTTTACGAACAATTTATGAACGAGTTCTTCCTCAATATGCGAATGCATGTATATTTGTGTTATTAACATATGAAGTTTAACCATGGGACATAAAGGGAGTAAAGCATCACAATGTAAAACAATACAAATTAAGAACAGATCAGAGCAGGACTTACCAAAAAAGGAGCATAATGATATGAAAAAATTACTGAAAATGAACCCCCATTTGAAGAATATCCCAACCAAAGCCCTTGAGCAGATGACACAGGGAGAATGGATGCAAACTAAACTAGGATTTTATAATGTTGAACCCTTTCTAATATATCTGAGTGGACAGACAATAGATATCCTAGAGATGGAAGTTTAGCTAAATCCAAATTAGATGGAATTCGTGAATATTTGATTGACAATACTGCAGTTCCAAATCCAAACTGGGACAAAAGTTATATGTGTGATGTATTTTGAGTCTGGGAACTGATGAGTGAACAGTGGCCGGGTAATGTACAGAAGATAGAAAAGAAAAAGATTAAAAAGTTGTCTTTCATGACACAAGAGACAGTGAAACCTGAACCAACACACACTGCTGTCCAGCATGCCACTCTTTATCAATCTCTCCCTACACTCACTGAGCCTCCTGCATATGAATCAGATGAGAAATATGATTGTTTACTGGCTTATTCCAGCATGAGGCATGCAAAGACGAAATCTAGTAGAGATATTGTCAAAATTATTCCCACACTTATGTTTCCTGATGTTGATAATATATCTGTACAAATTAAGGTTTGGCAAAAGCAGTGTACTCAAGCCTGGCTGCAAAATTGTCAGAAAGCTTTTGATTCTTTAGAAAGAAAATACAAGACAGATAAAGATCAACTTTTTGCTGAACAGATTAAATATGTTATGAAATGCATGGGAAGAGAATTTGAAAGAATACTGGATTTAATATAAAAGGGACATGATGTTGAATTGAATGCAATGTCTAAAGTTATGACTGATAGTTTTCAATCAGCGACCAAACGTTATCAAAGGGATAATAACGTGAAATTGGACTTTAATGCGCCAACAGAAAAAAAACACACACAGGCCATAATTTCGAGCATATCTAAACTAGATGTGGAAAAGTACATGATCTGATTACCTGTCTACTGAATGAACAAAGCAAAGCGGACGAAACAGACATAAAGTTTATGACACCGTTAGTAACCTTCGATGATGGAGTAATGGATAAACCATTGACTCATAGAAATATCATGTATCACACAAGATGCTCCTTCACCTTTAAATAACCCACACAGATTTATAAACTGGTGGAGATCGGCACTACTCCACAGTTCATTGTCTGGAAAGGATGTACGCTACATTTTAACTACCCTAATGCCCAATATTAAAGTAGAGACATTGGTTGATGAATGTGATACTCTTAGTTATGAATATGATGGTCCGATAGAAGATGAAACGTGTAAACAAAAAATATCCCTGGTTGGATCGAACTCATAAGGAAACTCACTTGACACAACTGACAGAATTTTTGAAAAAGAATGCAGCACATGATAGAGACATATCTCAAGTTTTAAATTGTAAACGCAAACCTAATGAACAAATGTATGAATATGCATCCAGATTTAAGAGATACTGGAAGGAACAAGCTAAACTAGAAAAAGAAGAGGAAGAGTATCCATTTTTTATATCAATGTTTTTAAATGGTCTAGATCAAATGCTGCTCACACTTTAAAGTTATCCACACGTGAAATTTATTCACTTAGTCCAAATGCATTGCTAAAGAAGATAAGAGAATTAGATGCTGTCGGATTGTTACAATAGTCAAATCTAAATTTCAAGGGTCAGAAAGCACGTCTGAGATGGATGATAACAACACTGTGCTTTTTCAACAAATCCCACCGAGAGGTAGGGACAGAAATAGGATGTACGGGAGCCCAGGTCAAAGTGAGGCCCCCACACCTAAAATAGGCTACAGCTGCCCCTCCCAAAGAAGTTGAGGTTTTAGTCGAGGAAAAAGGAGCCGCAGACCCATGGTAGACATAGACAGGTGTCACTATTGCTTAAGAGCAGGACACTGGGCTAGAGATTGTATAATAAAGAGGCAGGAGGAATATCAAATGACGGGTGGACTTCAAAGGCAACCTTATGCTCATGTACAACCTAGAGCTTCATTTACCTCTCAGACTAACGTACAACAGGCCACATTAGGTAATGATCAACAATCTCAATTACCTACTGAAAATAGACCAGTAAATATGTTATGGAAATAAATAGGGATACCGACAGGGGGACATGGATGGTAACATCAAACTCATAATTAATGCTCCACAATTTGACATTTCTAATAAACCTGCAGAAATACCACAATTAAGTTTACAAATTTCAGGAAAAAGAATTCCATTTCTAGTGGACACTGGAGCAACTATTTCACGCTTAAGACAAAAAGATTTAAAATGTCCTTTGAGTAAAACATTTGTCCAGTCTGTCGGTATTAGTGGTGTCCCACAAACTGAATTCTTATCTATCCCATTACAAGTGGATCTGGAAGACATAAAATTACAGCATTCATTTGTGGTGAGCACAACATCTCCCATGTCCTTACTGGGACGTGATTTGTTGAGTAAACTTAATGCAACCATTTCTTGCTCATCTGACGGGATTGAGCTTCTTATTCCTGCAAATACAATGTATCAACTATTTTGTCACACAATGGGCGTGTCTCATTAGTCTACCTCCATTTTGACAAATGTCGATTTTTTTATCCAAGTTATTTAACATGGAAGGACTTAAGAAATTGGCCTCATGTCATGCTGCTGCTGCTAAAATGTTAAACATGAAACTGGTCGATCCACCATTTTCTAATAAACAAACTGACTAAATTGAAATGTAAGAAATTCCCCAGTGCCTTTATATATCGCCACATGGGCTCTTTTTATTATGGAAAAACACTTCTGAAGACACTGAACCTTTTGTTTGTACTGTTCACACAGATTTCATAGACATTGTACCTTTGCTAGAATCTCATAAAGTTTATCTTCATAGGATTCCAGATAATAAGGATCAAAATAAAAATGACATTATCTGGTCATATGGACTTGAACCGTCACATTTTTTCATCAAAATCTTCCAAAATGATAATAAACCACATCTTCACGTCAAAAAGATTACCGATATTTCATTTAAACCTCCCTCGATATTAGCTTTGGTTCCCACAGAATTATGGGCATTGCATGCTAATCATGTAGGACTGTTGAATGTTACACCCTACCAAGCTAAAATTAACCCTAATAAATATCCGGTGTATGTGAAGCAATATCCTTTGTCCAAAGAAAAGGAGGATGGAATTCGACCAGTTATTGAAAGCTTGTTACAGCAAGGCGTAATTGTCAAGTGGTGATCACAAAATAACACTCCTACAGATCCAATTTTAAAACCCGGATCAAATAAATATCGATTCACACAGGATTTAAGGAAGGTTAATGAGGCAGTCTTTCCCATAGCTCCACTTGTACCTGATACAAACTCCATCTTAGCAGCGCTGCCAGCAGACTCCAAATATTATACACTATTGGATCTTTGTTCGGCGTATTTTTCAATTCCAGTACATGAGGACACACAAGACTTGTTTGCCTTTACTTATAAGAATGAACAATATGTGTGGCGCAGATTACCAATGGGCTTTGTTGATTGTGCCGCTGTGTATTCTGCTGCAGTTAATATGCACCTGGCTCAATTAACCTTACCCAGACCGTCAACGCAATTACAGTATGTGGACGACATCCTGGTGGCTTCACCGACAGAGTCTGATTGTATTGAAGACTCTCTTGCCCTCCTGACATACCTCGCTACTGGCGGACACAGAGCGTCCCTTGCTAAACTCCAATTTTGTCAACCATCTGTCAACTACCTGGGATGTGTGCTAAAAGATGGCTGCTGGTACCTATCACCAGAAAGAGTGGAGGCAATCAAAGACATCAAAAGACCTCAAACAAAGACAGAACTCTTATCCTTTTTGGGTCTTGTGAATTATTGTCGAGCATGGCTTGCAGAATATGCAACGTATGACTCCATTTTGCGAAAAGCAACTGTAAAGGGCACGTTGGACAATGTTCAGTGGACTGATGAAATGAAACAAGCTTTTCGCCACATCAAATACCTCCTCTGCACCGCACCAGCTTTGAGACTGCCAGACTACAAACTGCTCTTTCACCTTTACGTTGCAAAAAATTGACTTGATGCTTCTGCTGTTTTGGCTCCGACGCATGGTGACAGGTTAAGACCAGTGGCATTACTCCAAATCTTTACCATTGATTGTTCAAGGCATGGTCCCATGTTTGCGAGCTGTCGCAGCTGCTATAATGGTGGAAAAATCACAAACCATAGTTTTAGGACATCCATTGACGCTTCAAACGACACGCACTATTAACATCATTCTTCTTAACATAACCACACAACATATGACAAGTCCACGGCGAAGTAATTCTGAACATATTTTAACAGGTACCCAAAATCTCACTATTTCAACAACTCATATGAATCCCGCTATTCATTTGAAATCATTATTGCATGGTGGAGAACAAGAAAATGAAGACTGTACACATGATTGTATGGAATTGATAAATTCTACGTCAAGCATAAGAACTGATTTACAACAAACGCCGATAGAAAATTGTAACTTTATTTTATATTGTGACGGATCCTCCATGCGCCCTGATGATAAAACTACATTAATCAGGTTATGCAATTGTGGATGACCAAGATCAATGTGTGGAAGCCTACAGACTACCAGTGATAGATAGCATTATCTAGGGCATGTTTAATTGCAGAAGATAAAGCAGTCACCATTTATACAGATTCCAAATATGCTTTTTCAGTTGCGCATGATTTTAGCAAAATATGGGAAAATCAGGGTTTCGTTACAACTGCAGGAAAACCCATTCAACATGCTGAGTTAGTAAAAAACTTACTGTCAGCCATGATGTTACCAGCCCGAATTACTATAGAAAAATGCACAGCACATTCAAAAGCAAACTCAGACGTAGCAAAAGGCAACAACTTAGCTGATCAATATGCTAAAGAAGCAGCCATAAACACCCCATTTCCACCTTGGTTGGATAATATGGTGGTTGCCGTACAAATTTCTGACCCACCTTTTACTATAAATGATTTGAGTAATTTTCAGAAGCAAACTCCTGAAGCTGAAATAAGACTTTGGCAGAAAAAAGAATGCTACAAAGATGTTGATGGTCGATGGAAATTTAGAGATAAATGCATAGTTTTACCCAAATTGGCATATGATTCTCTTATCTCCTACGTACATGATGCAACACATGTTAATTACAAGGCAGTGACAGACTACATTTCGAGATTGTTTTTTGCAATAGGGTTGGAAAAACAAGTCAGAAGATTTATTCAATTCAATTCAATTCAATTTTATTTATAAAGCCCAATATCACAAATCACAATTTGCCTCACAGGGCTTTACAGCATACGGCATCCCTCTGTCCTTATGACCCTCGCAGCGGAAAAGGAAAAACTCCCCAAAAAAACCCCTTTAACGGGGAAAAAAAAACGGTAGAAACCTCAGGAAGAGCAACTGAGGAGGGATCCCTCTTCCAGGACGGACAGACGTGCAATAGATGTCGTACAGAACAGATCAGCATAACAAATTAACAGTAATCCACATGACACAATGAGACTGAGAAAGAGAGAGAGAGAGAGAGAGAGATGCAGGTAATGACAGTAGCTTACAACAACATTATTGAAAGTAATAATATTATAGTTATAGTTCTGGCTACTGTGGTACAATATGTTGAAAGTATGTATTAATATCTGGCAGTATACATGTGTGACAATAGTCATATGTGTATAATAACAGTAGAAGTATGACTAATGACTAATGATGGCAGCAGCAGGAGGCATCTGGCAGGACCACGACAGCAGCACAACCACACACGTCACGCTGTCCAGGCACCGCTGCGATATGAGTTAATCTGAGAGACAGTGGAGCACAAAGGCTCCGGAGAAGAAGCCGAGTTAGTGACATCCAGAATAGCCGAGTTAGCAAGATGCAGTAATAGAATACGAGAGAGAGAGAGAGAGAGAGAGAGAGAGAAGGAGAGAAGGTGCCCGGTGTATTATAGGGGGTCCTCCGGCAGACTAGGCCTAAGTCAGCCTAACTAGGGGCTGGTACAGGGCAAGCCTGAGCCAGCCCTAACTATAAGCTTTATCAAAGAGGAAAGTCTTAAGTCTAGTCTTAAATGTGAAGACAGTGTCTGCCTCCCGGACCGTAACAGGAAGATGATTCCACAGGAGAGGAGCCTGATAGCTAAAGGCTCTGGCTCCTGATCTACTTTTGGAGACTTTAGGGACCACGAGTAACCCTGCGTTCTCAGAGCGCAGAGTTCTGGTGGGATAATAAGGCACTATGAGCTCTCTAAGATATGACGGAGCTTGACCATTTAGAGCTTTATAAGTTAACAGTAGGATTTTAAATTCAGTTCTGGATTTCACAGGAAGCCAGTGCAGAGAAGCTATAACAGGAGAAATATGATCTCGTTTCTTAGTTCCTGTTAGTACACGTGCTGCTGCATTCTGAATTAGCTGGAGAGTTTTTAAGGACTTACTAGAGCTACCTGAAAATAGAGAGTTACAGTAATCCAGCCTTGAGGTAACAAAAGCGTGGACCAATTTTTCTGCATCTTTTCGGGTCAGGATAGGCCTAATTTTCGCAATATTACGCAGATGAAAAAATGTAGTCCGTGAGGTTTGTTTTAAATGAGAATTAAAAGACAAATCTTGATCAAATATTACCCCGAGGTTTCTTACGGTAGTGCTAGAGGCCAGAGCAATGCCATCTAGAGAAACTATATCATCTGATAAAGAGTCTCTGAGTTGTTTGGGGCCAAGAACAATAACTTCAGTTTTGTCTGAATTTAACATCAGGAAATTGGTGCTCATGTCTTTAAGGCAGTTATGGAGTTTAGTTAATTGATTACTTTCTTCTGGCTTCATCGATAAATACAACTGTGTATCATCCGCATAACAATGGAAATTTATAGAGTGATTTCTAATGATGTTACCTAAAGGAAGCATATATAGAGTAAATAGGATTGGTCCGAGCACAGAACCTTGCGGAACTCCAAAACAAACTTTGGTACGTAAGGACGATTCATTATGAATGTGAACAAACTGAAAACGATCAGATAAATAAGATTTAAACCAGCTCAGTGCAGAACCTTTTAGGCCAATTAAGTGATCCAGTCTCTGCAGTAGAATTTGATGGTCAATTGTGTCAAACGCCGCACCAGTGGTGTTACCAGGATGTCAGGTGTGGGTGGGCATTAGTCTTACCGGGGGGGCAAAAAAAAGTGCTACAATGCTCAAGTAGGTCGAAATCCAGCGTAGGGCTACTGCACCTTAAAACATGTTTTGTTTTCTCCTTAATTGAGATAACTGTTGTTGTGATTTGGGCTAAACAAATAAAAGTTGATTTGATTTTATTTGACTTAGAACACATCCTTAACTGAACAGTATGGACAATTTTTTTTTTTTTTGTTTTTGTTTTTGTTTTTTTTTTTAATTTGAAAGAGGAGGTAACAGCACAAACAAAGGTTAAAACTTAGAACACATCCATAAATGAACAGTATGGACATGCAGGTGACAATGTTTTTTTTTTTTTTTTTTGTTTTGGTTTTTTTTAAGGTGAAAGAGGAGGTAACAACACAAACAAAGGTTAAAACTTAGAACATATCCATAACTGAACAGTACGGACATGCAGGTGACAAACAAAGGTTAACTTAGAACACAATAAGATGTGCAGGTAATAAGGCACAGGTTAGGTTATCCTTATCCTCTGGGATATCCTTGTTATCCCAGACACCATCTACAGGACAAGTCTGCGGCTGCTCTTGGCAAATTCTGTCACAAATCTATTCATGTCAAGATTCCTTGTAATTTCTTTCTCATGGGCCAAAATGACTAAATCTCTCTTCCGTGAATGCAGCATTGTTCTGCGGAGAGGAGTGAGAATGCGGGTTAATGTTGAAAAAGAGCTTTCACATCAGTTGGCAGTTTATCCATTAACATTGGTCTTGCAACCACAATTTCATTTTGCAGGCTCAGGCTACTTTGCTCTGTGCGTGCAAGCACCTGAAGTGGCTTCAGGAGGTGGGGGTCAAGGAAAGCGGCTGTCTTAGGAAGGAGAGAGGATGTGGCTTTCATTAAGTCAACATTCTTTTGAGAGAATCTTGTCTCCATCTCAACAATGGCCCTGTCCAGAATGTTGAACATTGCCCTTTTAAAGGCCAGGTTAGGGTGAGTTTGAGCATCAGCTCCGCCATGTCCTAATGTGGATGAAACTATGGCACCATCAAGCTGTGAGCTAACTATCCGTCTCCTTTTAGGTGGATTGGTACTTCCACACTGAGAGAAATGCTCCTCCCAGAAGGAATCACTTCTCATCTCCTTCAATGTGCCCAGTGAAGCTGTCACAACCTCACATGCAGTGCACAGATCCACAGTTTGTGACTGTAGGATTGAGTTTGCTGATGTCAGTGCACCAAGCACATGAAGGAGGAATTTTGCAGTTGCAAAGAAGCTCTGCCTCTCAAGCTGGGCCAGGAGACCACTTGCCTCTGTACAAATGTCCAAGGGTGCAGTGTCATCCTCTGCCACTTCAGACAGGAGTCTCCTGATGATGTCCTCGTTGTTCACAATGGACTTAGTGACCTCATAGTGACTGGTCCAGCGAATTTCCAGCAATCTTTTCAGTGTTGGTGCATTGTATGTGTGTGTAACATAATGTTTATGACAAAATGCTTTCAGTGAGCTGGACCAATCAAAACCTCTTAGCTGAAGGCTCAGCTTGCATTGCATGAATAACTGCCAAATGCAGCTGGTGATTGAAGCAGTGAACATAAGGAATGTCCCTGCTAAGCTTTTGTTGAAGGAGGGCCTGCACCCCACCCCTCACTCCAGACATGACCGCAGCACCATCATAGCATTGAGACACTATGTTATCAGCATTATATGACAGGTCAGAAAGATGAGAGAGCAGTTGGGTGCTCACATATTCAGCATCAAGCTGACCCAGTTCCACCAAGCCGATCAGGTGCTCTTCTGGGATAGAGTCACGGACAAATCTTAGCACAATGGATTAATTTTCAATGATGCAGCGGTCCCTGGTGCCGTCACTTTTGACACAGAACCCTGGAGAGTCAGAGTTTTCATATCTGGTCCTGATATCATCCAACACCATTTTTGCCAATGTTGCAATTATTTCATTTTGAATGACATTTGATGTGTATTTAGCGTTATCAGGGATGCATTTTGTGATGTCAGCAAGTTTGGGATCTTTTTTCAGTGTATAATCAAAGAGCTTATTCACCAGTCCCTCCTCATCCCCACCCTCATGATAGTGCCCACGCAGAGCAAGCTCATTAATTGTGAGAAACTGAATGACTTCACCCATGCTTTTCACATAGTACCTGTTCTTTTCAACTTGGGTTTGACCCAGCAGATGCGCAATAGTGTCACCAGTCTCTGACCGCTGCTTATGCTCCTGCCATGCCATCATAGCTCTGGTATGTGCGGTGCCTGATGCATGTTTGAAAAAGCCTCCGTCTTTTTCAAGTGCTTTTTTACAATTTTTGTATCCACGCATGGTAAATATGTCCTCGCGGTCTTTATTGGAGCTAAATTTGCAACAAGCAAAACAAAAACTGGCATCGCGCATCACAGAGTATTCCAGCCATGGTCGGGTTTGGTACCAGGCTGCATTAAAGCACCTTAATGTTTTCCCAAACGGCCGTCTGGGGTACGTATTCAGAATAGGTTGTGATGGGCGATCCAAGTTTAAGTCTGGAGGAGCACACACAGCAGGGCCAGAGTCAGAGGACTGGATGGGAAGAACAGGAGGGACGCTTTCAGACGCCGCCGGCAGAGGGACAGAGCTGCCACCGGGACATGATGCGTCTGCCGGCCGCACATCACCGGGCGTGGAAGCTGCTTGCTTCTTTATGAGCCACCTATGCATCTCTCTTTCTGGCAGTATGTGCTTATTTGACTGAGAGGAGCTACCCGCCAAAGGCAGGTAACTGCTAAGTCTTGCTAACACGTAGCACAACACACAACAGAGGACACGACACACAGATGACAGACAAAAAGTACAAGATGAGTGAGATGAATGATAATAGTCCGGTACGAGAGGCAAAAGTAGGAGACGGTGGTAGTGCTAGGGCAAATAGATCGCTGACGTGACTGAAACTAGATGGCGAGGCAGACGAGTAATAAATGAAGAGCAGCAGGACAAACGTCAAGTACTGTCTGAACTACTGACGGTGTCTGCGAGTTGCGCTTTGGCACATGCGCGATTCATTCGCACCCTGGACGCCGAGGGGTTAACATCTCCCTGCTGGGAGGGGCTGCTCCGTGGGGACTGAGCTGACAGTGTGTGCTGTAGGACGCGGTAGAGTCCACGGCAGTGTCCGCTGACATCACAGTACTATATGAATGGGATACCATACGCGGTGCCCAGACTGCCGTCAGTACTACATCCAGTTTTCCTTGGGTGGGCAGAGCGTGTCCGTGGGTGGGCACTGCCCACCCCTGCCCCCCCCGGTAACGCCCCCGCGCCGCACTAAGATCTAATAAAACAAGTACAGAGACAAGTCCTTTGTCTGAAGCAATCAGAAGGTCATTTGTAATTTTAACTAGTGCTGTCTCAGTGCTATGATGCACTCTAAATCCTGACTGAAATTCCTCAAATAGATTATTGTCATGGAGAAAATCACACAGCTGGTCTGCGACTACTTTCTCAAGGATCTTTGACATAAAGGGAAGATTAGATATTGGTCTATAGTTGGCTAACACCTCTGGATCCAGGGTGGGCTTTTTTAGTAGAGGTTTAATTACAGCTACCTTAAAAGACTGTGGTACATAGCCTGTTAATAAGGATATATTGATCATATCTAATATATGAGTGTTAACTAAAGGAAAGACCTCCTTAAGTAGCCTAGTTGGGATGGGGTCTAAGAGACACGTTGATGATTTAGATGAAGAAATCAATGCAGTCAATTCTTGAAGAGAAATTGGGGAGAAGCAATCTAAATATATATTAGGTTTTACAGCTGTGTTTGAGGTTAGATAGGTACTATCTGAGGGCAGGAGGTCATGAATTTTGCCTCTAATAGTTAGAATTTTGTCATTAAAAAAGCTCATAAAATCATTACTGCTAAGGGCTAAAGGAATACAAGGCTCAATAGAGCTCTGACTCTCAGTCAGCCTGGCTACAGTGCTGAAAAGAAACCTGGGGTTGTTCTTATTGTCTTCTATTAATGCTGAGTAATAGTTTGCTCTGGCATTGCGGAGGCCCTCTTATAAGTTTTGAGACTGTCTGTCCAGATTAAACGAGATTCTTCCAGTTTGGTTAATCGCCAATTCCTTTCAAATTTTCGCGATATTTGTTTTAACTTACGGGTTTGAGAGTTATACCAAGGAGCGAACTTTCTTTGCTTTTTTAACTTCATTTTAAGAGGAGCTACAGAGTCAAGTGTTGTTCGCAGCAAGCCTACAGCGCTATCGACAAAATGATCAAAGTTGGTACGGCAAACCTCTGTTACTGAGGGACTTGGTATTGAATTTAATGACGTTTAATGACGAGTAATCTTTTCCTTAAATTTTGCGACAGCACTATCTGATAAACATCTAGTATAGTAACTGTTGCTGAGTGGCGTGTAATCGAGTAAAAAGAAATCAAAAGTAATCAGATAATGATCCGATAGCGAGGGATTCTGTGGAAAGACTTTTAGATTATCAATTTCAATTCCATACGTCTGAACTAGATCGAGGGTATGGTTAAAACAATGAGTAGGTTCATGTACACCCTGACTGAAGCCAATGGAGTCTAATAATGAGATAAACGCAGTAGCCAGGGAGTCATTATCAACGTCGACATGAATGTTAAAATCACCTACAATAATAACTTTATCTGATTTAAGAACTAAACTGGATAAAAACTCTGAGAATTCAGATACAAATTCAGAATACGGGCCAGGAGCACGGTACACTATAACAAATAAAAGTGGCTGCGAGGTTTTCCAGGTCGGATGTAAAAGACTAAGAACGAGGCTTTCAAATGAATTATAATCTAGTTTAGGTTTAGGGCTGATTAACAGGCTAGAGTTAAAAATGGCTGCAACTCCCCCTCCTCGGCCGCTGCCTCGAGGAATGTGGGTATTATTATGACTGGGAGGAGTGGACTCATTTAGACTGACATATTCATCTTGACACAGCCAGGTTTCAGTGAGACTGAGTAAATCAATATGATTATCTGATATTAATTCGTTTACTAACACTGCTTTAGACGATAGAGACCTGATATTTAACAGTCCGCATTTAATTCTCCTGTTTTGTCTTTCTGTCACAGAAGAGGTTTTAATTTTTATGAGGTTGTTATGCACAACTCCTCTTTGTTTAATTTTAGATTTCAATAATTTATATGGTCGGGGGACAGACACCGTTTGTATAAAACTATGAAAACTATGGCTGGGTAACTGAACTAGAAGCTCAGAGAGGCGTATAGGACTGCGACTCTGAGTCCTGGTCTCAACTCTGGGTTGTCAGGGATTTAAATTACTAATAAAGTTTGCCAGGTTCCTAGAAATGAGAGCAGCTCCATCCAAAGTGGGATGAATGCCGTCTCTCCTAATAAGACCAGGTTTTCCCCAGAAAGTTTGCCAATTATTAACGAAACCCGCATCGTTTGCTGGACACCACCTGGACAGCCAGCGATTAAATGATGACATGCGGCTAAACATGTCATCACTGGTCAGATTTGGGAGGGTCCAGAGAAAACTACGAGTCCGACATCGTTTTTGCATATTCACACACCGAGGCAATATTAATTTTAGTGACCTCCGATTGGCGTGACCGGGTGTCATTGACGCCGACGTGAATAACAATCTTACTGAATCTACGTTTAGCTTTAGCCAGCAGTTTTAAATTAGATTCGATGTCGCCCGCTCTGGCCCCAGGGATACATTTGACTATGGCCGCTGGTGTTGCTAACTTCACGTTTCTCAGAATAGAGCTGCCAATAACCAGAGTTTTATCCTCAGCGGGTGTGTCGCTGAGTGGGGAAAAGCGGTTGGAAACGTGAACAGGCTGGTGGTGAGCCGTGGGCTTCGGCTTGAAGCTGTGCTTCTGGCGAAACATAACCCAACCTCCCAGCTGAACGGGAGTTACCGGAGGACAGTTAGCAGAGGCTAAGGCTATGCTATGTGGCTCCGCACCGGCTACAGGGGGCTGGCTAACTACCGCAGCTACTGAATGGTTTTCCATGGTGCGGAGCCATGTTTCTAATTCACTAAGCCTCGCCTCCAACGCAGCAAATAAGCTACACTTATTACAATTACCACTGTCGCTAAAGGAGGCAGAGGCATAACTGAACATTTGGCACACCGAGCAAGAAAGAGCAGAGGGAGAAGCCATCGCTAACTGTAAAGCTAATGTAGCTACCAAGGCTAGTAACGTGCAAACAACAGCTAAGAGATTAGCGAGAAAGTCATAGAAAGGAGGAGAGCTATAAGTGCTTAAACAGAACTAGTGTGGGTTAAGACTTGAAGTAGACGTTAAAGCAACGTTAAAGCAACTGAAGTGGGAAAACAGGCTACTAGAATTCGCCAGAGCAGTACAGAGATGCTGTCAAAGAAACACCGGAAATGACATAACTCGCTTACCGCAATACGTCAGCACGTCAGAGATGTTTGATCTGTGCCCGTTGTAATCCATGTGTAAATCCGCCTAAACACGACCATTTGCCCAAACCTGAAAGACCTTTTCAGTCATTGCAAATAGATTTTACGCATATGCCAAATGTAAAGGTTATTCATATCTTTTGGTAATGTGGATAGATTTTCCAAATGGCCTGAAGCATTTCCTACTAGGAAAGAAAATGCACAAACAGTAGTCAAATGCTTAATGGAACATATTATTCCAAGGTATGGGATACCTTTAGGCATTGATTCAGATAATGGTACACCCTTTACATCTCAAGTAACTAGGCAATTGGCCTTAGCTTTGGGAATAAATTGGACTTTTGACATCACATATCACCCACAGAGCCTTGGACAAGTAGAACGTACAAATAGGACAATAAAAGACAAACTGATGAAAATTCATCAATCTAGACAAATGAATTGGCTTAAAGTATTACCTCTAACTCTCTTGTCAATTAGAGCAATGCCTAACACCACTACCGGTGTGTCACCACATGAAGTACTAATGGCCCGTCCCTCTCTTTTAGGGGCACAGTTGAACATGAAACCAGCCATGGACTTAACCCAATTACAAGAAATGCAACATACTTATGTTAAACATTTATTGTCCCTTGTGTCAGCAGGTGGTAGATTCTCTTCCCTCCCCAGCTGATAAGCCCACACACGCTTTTCAACCAGGAGACTACATTTTGGTTCGCAGCCTAAAAGCCACAGAAGGAGAACTGCGCTACGGCCCACCGATGCAAGTCCTACTGATGACCAGAACGGCGATCAAGGTCAAGGGCCAGCCACAATGGATTCATGCCACCAGAGCCAAGGCCGCATCATCTCAGAATGTAGTATCAACATCAATCTCGGATTGAGAGAAGTATCACCATCATTTAAAGGAAGATGTGCACTGTGTGTCTTAAATGATGTAATTTATGTTGTGGAACCAGTTGAATTCCTTCTAAATCACACAAATTCAGAGATCTAAAAGAGACCTATCTGAAGTCACGGGATACATACATCTAAAAAAACATGAGTTCAGTGGATTTGTCAAGCCAATACTATGCCTTATCAAATGATCATCAGATCTTTACACACTCCCAACTAGTCTTTAAATCTAAATTTTGGAATACAGAGTTACAGTATGCTAACCATTATCTCATAGCACTTACACGACATGACCTGGCGTTAGTGGCTAATGCAACAATTTTAGGCTTTCAATCTATTAATGAGCTTGCGTTGTTGCGTCAATTTGCCATTGATAATCGTGTTGCATTAGATGCATTGACAGCTTCCCAAGGAGGAGTGTGCGCCATTGTGGGAGAGGGATGTTGCACATATCTGCCATCTGAATCCGAAGGGCTGGGTAATTTAACTGTTGCAATTAAGAACCTTAAAGGGATCCAAAAAGGCATTGTAAATACCAATAGAGACGCACAAACCACTGGAGGCTATTTAAATCAAAGGCCATTCATAAATATTTCTTGCGTTGTCTCGGAGCACTACGTGGACTCACGTCTTTGGAATACCCCAGGTCTGAAGCATGCTATCGAAAGCGTCCGCGATGGCTTGGCTGGTGTGTGAGCCCGGAACGGCTTTGCATGTAGTGTGACTTGATGGCGAGTGAACTGCACATCAATCAAGACATTGGGCAGACACTGCTCATCCAAATGTCTGTTGTAAAACTGAAGGCTGAAACTCCATGCACCAGGCCACTAATGTGTTTTTTTACCTCCTCAAACACTTTAAGCAGCATAACATCCATGATGTAGGGGCGGCTAGGAATCTCATAACGTGGCTCAAGTGTACCGAGTAGATGGCAAAATTCCACATCTTCTACAACCGACAGTGGCTGGTCATCCAGAGCAATAAAATGAGTTAGAGCCTCTGTTATTTTAACTGCCCGTGGATTGTCTCTTGCCGTATTTGCTCGCTTTTCCAAAATTCTGTGTACTCAGGGTTATGATGGGTCTTCAGATGTTTTATCAAGTTGCTGGTATTAAACGACGTACTCCCCTTTCCTCCCCTGGACACCTTAGCAGCACATAACTTGCAGTCTGCCCTGCTTCTGTCATCGTCCCTTATCTTGAAATATGTCCACACTGCTGACATGATGCGTGCTTGCTATTGCCGCCAGTCTTACTCGCTCCTAGTCCTAATACGCTGACTCTGGCTCGATATCTCCCCCTAGAGACGAATCTGATAAAAGTGGTATCGGAGTGTGGCATCGACAAATTTTTGCGAGTACGAATACGTGTACTATATGAGAGCAGTATCAGCCCCATACCCATGCCAGTATCAGTATTAGAACCCTGCGCTGGAGCCCGAGGCCCGAGGGGCCCAACGGCCCGATAGCCCGAGGGCTGGGCTTCGGGCCAATTACCACATCATTACCTCGGACACGGGCCGGGCTTTTTTTTTTAACCTGCCAATTAGAGAGGTGTGTGTTTGTTTTTAACGGCAACACTTGAACGCAGCAGCCGATGTGCCTCTCCCTCTCCGCTGCACGGCGGAAGGATGACGCGGTTATTCGGCAAACCACCGTTTGTTACTGAACAGTACAGGTTACTGTTGGCCGTAACCACGCCAAAACAACCACAAAACAAGGACTTTGCTGTAACGTTAAATCGAACCATGCACTGCTGCTCTCTCCTCCAGCTCGCTCCACACAAACAAGCACGCGCACTCACACAGCCCTCATCCTCGCACCCCGCTCACAGAACATTGACGTTACAACAGAACATTCACTGCAGGGTCGCTACAATATTTTACTGATCCCATTCATAAACATTGTGATAAGGTTTGTTTTGTTCGTGTTTGTAGCTTAGGCTTGGATAGACGTGTTTATTTGTTAATAATATAATAATATAAGACCTGCCACCTACAATTTGCAATATCAGGCGCTGCAGTTCCATCACGCACAGTCACTTCAAAAAACAAAATAATCAATTAAACAGCCCCGAAAATGCTTCAAACACTTTTCTAAATAATCTTAATATTGAAAGGAAACGAAATATACCCACTTATGCCATTAAAAGTGCTTAGATAAGGTTGGAGGTCTATAACTGCACATATAGACCTCCGACCTTATCTGGGTATATTTCGTTTCCTTTCAATATTAAGATTATTTAGAAAAGTGTCTGAAGCATTTTGGGGGTTGTTTAATTGATTATTTTGTTTTTGAAGTAACTGTGCGCAATGCAACTGCAACAGTGCGCAGTAACAGTTGACAATTTTCACTAAATAGGAGAATACAGTCATTAAGTTCAATAAATTCATATTTAACTTTATCCTTTCAATCAAAATATAATGAATATAGCTTAATATCATGCTAGAAACCCCAATTAAACTATTATAATGTCTGCAACATTAACAGCCTACATGTTGTTATGGGAGGTTTAAAAAAAAAAAAAAAATCGGGCTTTTTTTCGGGTTCGGGCATGAGAATTCTGAAAACCTGTCGGGCTGGGGCTCCACCCCCTCGGGCCAGGGTCGGGCCCGGCCCAGATAATAGGCCCGTGCAGGGCACTATCCCTAATTATTACTAGTGGTAATAATCACGTGTAACGAGTTCAATGTTAAAGTTCAATTACTCCTGTTGAGGTAGTTCTGCATGTAGTTTGTAGTTCCGATGTTTTTATTTTGATAGTTGAGCACAGAAGCAGTGGCTGTGCAAAGAGGTGCAACTGACTGGGTGGGTGGGTGTGTTTAAGTGTGACAATGAATAAAGCAGCTGTTTCATTTAAATGGCAGAGCCTCTGTGTTTATTCCTTGGGTTATTGCAGTTTCATGCACATAGAATAACTTCGTTTTTAAATGCACTGTCGTAGCTTGTGATTTTTCAAGTTGTTTTAGTACATATGATAGTTTGGGTCAAAATCCAATAATTTTAAAGCGACAGTACAATATTCTTTCATTTCCCATCTGACAACACTAAGGTGGCAGCCTACACTGAGTTAAAGACACCCAAGGAGGATCCTTTTGAGATACTATGGTGGGGGAAGGGGCATGCTAAAATGTTTCCTAATGTGACAGTGATTGAATGTTCTCGCCATCCCGGCATCATCAGGGGTGCAGGTCGGGTTGCGGGCCTTATATAAATGGGTGTGGGCGGGTGTGGCTTTGACTTGGATTTAATAGCCCCCTTTCACACCAACATTTCCAGGAACTTTTATTACCAGGAATTTATGTACCTGGGTAAAAGAATTCCTGGTAATCTGTGGTCTGCGTTTCCACCGCACCTCAAAGTTGCGGGAAAATTTAGGCCTATTCAAATCAGGCTGATGACATAGATGATTCGGCGTGTGCCCTGTATTTGGCTCTGCCAGCTTGGCTGGTTACATGCTGGTGTAATAGAGTTAGGGCTGTTTGTCTCAGCCAGCAGCTAAGTTTAAAAGCATTTTAAGATAAGTGTCAAACTAAGTTAGTCTACATACAGACAGCTGTCATCTGAGCTTATTAGTAGGCCTAACAATTTGCTATCAGCCGAACTAGCGTGTTGTCCTTGTGTAAGACATAACGTTAGTGTCAGTGGATGAGAGACTGGGGAGCATATTGAATATCACTGTCTGCATGTTTACATGTTCATGCTTGCTGAACACATGTATTGATAAAGTATTGGCTTCTTACTCGCTAAGGTTTAATGTCACTTACAGTAACGAGTGTAGCTGCCGACAACTTATGAGAGTGTGAGTTATCGTCACTTTGTTTTCCGCTCGGCTGTTCCGGTTACCCTGTTGTGTAGGCGTGTGTGTGTGGATGTGAGTGTATGTGCAGGAGTTCAGCACAAAAGAACCGATACTGTTAGCGCTTATCAATACTACGGTCTTTGATAATTTAGCCACGGGGCTAATTAAATACCTGGTTTAGGTACCCATCCTTAATCAAAATACAAACGAAGTGAAGCTTGTAGAAATTAACTAAAGTTTGCAACGTCCGTGCCAGGAAGTGCGGAATGCTGCAAGTGTGTGTGTTCCACCAATCAGCGTTCTTCATTAAACAGCCTCACCCCTCAAGAATTCCAGGTAACTGAAAATTCCTATCCCCCTAGTAGGTACTTTTTTTCAGGGAAAGTTTGATGTTGAGGGATAGTTTTTTCCGCGGGTAATTTTGGTGGAAACGTGCCAAGGTTTACCAAAATCCCGGGTAATGATAGGCTAAAAGTTCCTGCGGTGTAAAAGGGGCTAATGACTAATGAATGAATTGATAATGAATGAGCTTTACAGGTATGGGCAGGTGCAGGCTTTCAAAAATTGATCTGTGTATGACTTTGTCCTCAGGCTGACACCATTTTAAGTTGAGTTAATGCTATCATTACATAACTATAGATTCTTTTTAACACAAAATGCCCTCTTTGTGTTTCTCCAGACAATGTTGTCTTGCTCAGCTGCAATGGAGAGATGGTAACACGAGAAAGAACGTTGTAATAAAAACACAGCAGCTTGCAAAAATATCGGAAATCCCACATTAGCTTCAACTAACTTTACAAAGCATTTTTGCATAAAAGGAGATCTGTGGATTGTATCCTCCATCTCTGGCATTGATATTGCTTTATGAGGGGATCTCTTCACAGCCTGTGTGGAATAATTACAGCAGCCAGTAACTCTGTTAATGCACATATGAGCATATAAGCACTTGAAAAAATGTGAACTTATCCTGTATTATGACACTATAGCAGTTTAGTATTGCTTTGGTATTAGGCTTTCAAGAAGTTGCTGCAGACTGATAACACCAATTACATCGTTATGACATCATCAATTATTTTCCATTCAAATCTCCAAATCAGCAGAAAACACAATACAACTGTTTTTACAGGCTCAGTAGTAGTCTCCACCTATAAAATCGGCGGAGTGACCCTCTAAAATGATTGCAAGGATCCATATCCAGGGAGAGATTTTGTATTATGATAAAATAGTAGAATTGTGTTGGAACCTGCAGCAGTCATACACCCACCTATAGTTAAGGCTGAGAAAGGAGCGATGAGCTATCTGAGGTTGCAGGCAAACACACAAAGACAGGACGTCCTCTGCAATGCCATAAACAGCGACGGGAAGAAATAACATTTGAAGCTTAAAAGCTGGATTGGACAATAGGCCAACAAAAAAAGACAACAGGCTGCTTTTTAAGACAGTGTTCTTTCTGAATCATTTGTAATGATGGATACACTTAGTGTGTAATATCACCGTGAATAATTCATTAAAGCAGCGTCTGACCGCATCAGTGTGCCGTTTACAGTAAGACGTTTCCTTTATTGTATCTACAGGACGGATAAAACACTGTGTCTGTTGATAAAAGCGGGAGTATAATAATCCATATGGTACATTCTGCAGTTGTGGGTACTCACAACATAGAGGATGTTGAGCGCGCACAGGGATTGTTTGGAACAGGTGAATCCAGCACAGCCCATCTTGATCAGTGAACAACAGAATAAATCCTTAAATAAGTGATCAAATAAAAAAATATTTGGGCTTAAGCAAGAAAATCCAGACAAATAAAACCCCCGCAGGAACAGACGGTCGCTTGGCAGGAGGGTCGAACCTGGATAGACCGAAGCTGGATGCGTCAGTTACAAACAATACAACCGGAGTGTAGAGGAAGTTAGGTCAACCCTTCAAAATAAATGTATGTCATGTGTCACAGTGGAGGTAACAGTTTAGATATTAGCTTGAAGTAGGCTAGTTTCAACACTTAGACATGGTGGGTATTTTTAACTGATTATAAACTATTGAATTTAATAGTTTATCTGATAAACTCTATTTAGATGTTAACTACTCTCTGACTACTAAGTGAATAAATGAGGAAGAAGACAAAATACTTTATTAATCCTTGTGGGGAAATTCAGTTTTTTGCTCTGCTGTCATCTACACACAGGCCTGAAATACACACATGCACAAACAGGACCTATGCACTAAATGGGGACATAGCTTGGACAGGCGCCCCGAGCAGTTGGGGGTTCAGTGCCTTGCTCTAAGGCACCTTGGCAGTGTCCAAGAGGCAAACTGGCAACTCTCCAGCTGCCAGACCATGCTCCACATTTCGGAGCTTGAACCAGTGACCTACTGGTTCCCAACTCAAGTCCCTATGTACTGTAGGCCTGTTTAGTTTCCTGATGTATGTCTTTCCTGACAGACTGGATGTCATCCAACATTGATAAACATATCTAAGTTAATCTATAGACATAAAAAGAGAATTATGATGACTGATATGAATTTGAAGAGTATCAACCTAAATACACAAAAACAAAATCTTCCATAAACGTACAGTGTTGCTTCAAGGCAACATTTCAACTTTATTCAATTACTTACATAAATACAGTTCATTTAACAATACAAAATTAAACTTTACTTGTCTATTTTTGAAAATCAGATTTTTTTTTCCAGATTGTAAAATGACAGAAAAAGACATTTTCAGACCAATTTTGTGGAAAAAGTTGATGGAGCTGAACCATGCAAGGGTGGCTCCAAAAAGAAACTTAAAGCCCCCAGAGAGTTATGTTGCAATATAAACAGTGCTCCTGGTTTCCTTAAGGCCCTGTACTGCAACATAATTGCGGATGTATTGTGTGGGTGTAAACAGCCAAAAATGGTCATGTTACCTAGAGGCAACACGGTACCACAGAGAGTTAATGATTCCAAAAGGAATTTCTTTTATATAACTTCTTCATTTAAATAAAAACTTGAAAATCTAAATAGGAAGTTAACATAATTAAGTCAAATATGTCCAGAAGTGTAATTACAGTAAGACAGTATGTTGTTATGTCATTAACTTTGATATGCTGTTCTAGTAAGTCAAGGATCCAGTAAAAGTCTGTGGAAAAATAACCTGGAGCCAAAAACTCATTTACAAGGCTCTGGGTGAGACATTTGGTGAGAGAGTGATGTGCCATTATCATTAAGCCTAGCAGATGGTTAAGTCTTTAAATGGGCTGCACAGCAGGCTTTCTCATTGTGTATGCATAGACACTATTCCTGTAAATGCTACCTTTAGGATCTTTTCAGCACATAAACCTCATTAACTGAGCTGAAACATTTATAGAAATGATATTGTCAGCTATTGCTATACACCTGGTTTGTTGACATCTTTCACAGTCAATTCTGTGCCTATGTCATCACCTCTGTTGTGTCAGAAATACACTTTGCACCACTTCCCTGATAAGCAGTGGCATAGTTATGATGGGCCCCAGTGCACACTGCCGAGCACATATCATCTCATCACATGATCAAACAGACGTGACACTGAACAACATCAACATATATTTTAGAGCAATCCTCATTTCATATTTCTAATAAGATGGATGATGGATTTGCCTCTTTCCAGAGCATATATAGCAAATGGCATAATTTTTAATTACATGAGAATTCATCTTTGAACACAAGCATATTTCCAAGGTGACAGTCTATCATAGGGGCCAATTCTTGGCCCAACATGTTGCTAGAGGGCCCACTCTCTCTCTGTGGGCCCCTGCACCTCATGGGCCCCAGTACAACTGCACAGCCTGCACTATTTATGGCACATATTTATGCCTCTGCTGATAGGACGTTTAATGTGCATTTGTTTATTTAGAGTGAACTATAATAAAACTGCAGTGTGCCTCCTATCAATACATCTGCGGTGAGAAGTGTCTCTTTATGCTTTCACTGGATCTTTTTGTAAATTTTGTTATTACACAGACACACCAATTTATGGTATACCAAGAGTTTTTTTAAGAGGAGAAATCATAATGTTTTAATAATAAGAAAAATCTTGTGTCACAATACAAAGACAAATGTAACTATAACCTCAAAGTGTCAAAGCAAGAATAAGTTTTCATTGTAGAATCCAAATCTATAAAATGACACAGCAGCTTATTTTCCTCATGGTTGCAGTATGATTCATTTACTATCAATGACAAATACAAGTGAAATGCTGTTGTTTCTAAGGTGATAATGTGAAAACTAATATTGAACATTTTATCTCATTATTTAAAGACAATCGCTTAATAAGTAGTCTACTCATCTGCAGGTAAATTGAAGTAAATACTCCTGGCATTATTGCCATATATAATGCAGGGTCCTTCAGCCTGTTGAGGGTTGGATGAATTCATCCATCCATTTTCTAACCACTTATCCTCTTGAGGGTCACGGGGGGGCTGGGACCTATCCCAGCTGACATCGGGCGAGAGGCAGGGTACACCCTGGACAGGACGCCATACTATTGCAGGGCTGACATGTAGAGACAAACAACCATTCACACTCACATTCACACCTACGGACAATTTAGAGTCACCAATTAACCTATCCCCAATCTGCATGTCTTTGGACTGTGGGAGGAAGCTGGAGTACCTGGAGAAATGCCACGCTGACACGGGGAGAACATGCAAACTCCACACAGAACGGGATCGAACCAGGAACCCTCTTGCTGTGAGGCGACAGTGCTAACCACCGTGCTGCCCTGGATGAATTCACATTCCTTGAAATTCCATGCTCTTATTTTGAAGACAATATTACATTAAGTTCCGGTGTTAGTGTGGTCTCCTGTCTTAACTAGACGCCTGTTCGGCATGTGACTCAATAAGGGACGGGCTCCAGAGCATTCAGCCCGCTGATTGGATGTACAGAAGTCTTGTTATTTCCTCTGAAAATCTTCCAGACAGAGTGGATCAGTTGGCTCCTCCGAGGATCTGCAGTCAGGTTGAATCACATCTCTTCTGAGGTGTTTTTTAAAACATTTATTTTATATACTTTATTAATCCCCCTGAGGGGAAATTCAATTTTTGATGCGTGTGATTCCTCTTGTCTGTCTCATGTTGCTCTCACACTTCATTAATGATTCATCAGTCACCCTGTTGACTTTAAGAGAGCACGATTCATTTCTAGGTCACACCGAGGCTCTGCGCGCGCGCGCGCGCACACACGCACACGCACACGCACACACACACACACACACACACACACCAAAATAAAAAGAAATATACTATATGGACGATATAAAGAAATAATGTGGATATCTTGAAGGGAGACTGGATATGGTCTAGATTTTGGATATTGTAATATCCTAAGTCAGGGGTCAGCAACCTTTACAATTAAAAAAGCCATTTTTGTAAGAAAGAAACAAAGAAAATTAATTTAAAAAATCTGTCTAAAACTCTGTCTGGAGCTGCAATATGATACTAGATAATATGATACTAGATCACACTCTGGACTGCTGCCTCCGTGTAATTCCACTGCAATTAATGAAAATTTGAACCTTTTTATGTAAAAATTAAACCTAGTTTATGTGTGGAGATTTAAGCACCGGCACGCTAATGCTTTTACATGGAGTAATAGAAATGCCACCAGACAATTACAAATATACTTCTGGCTGGTTTCTTATTGATGAGATATCAGTTAATATTATCACAACACCATTAACATATCACTGAGCAGTTTTCATCTTTATCCCCTTGCACTCTGCTACCACTAAGGCATGTAGGAATACCTACTGGAAACTAAATAGCTCATTACTAAAACATGAGGCAGTTAAATCCAACATAAAGAGGATAATGACTGAATTTTGAACTTTTTTTTTTTCTTCCTTTACCTCTGGAGTTTTTTGACTAACGGAAGTGCAGGGGCCTCAGCGATCGCTCATGCCTTCACTTCCGGCGGTGCCCCCAGGGAATCACCGTGTTGTTTACAAATACTTCGGGTAGAAAACCGGCAGAGTTTAGCTATATATCACATTTTTCACATCACTGTATCACCGTGTAGACTAATCTGTTTGTTAAGTCTATAAACACAGTGACTGAACAAACATTACTATTTCTGTGTGCACGTTTTGTAAATAATAACAATAATAACATCGTAGATTAGCTGGGCTAACCGTTAGCTGTTAACGTTAGCCGTTAGAGGTGTCTGTAATAACCACAGACTGTATAAAAATAAGGTAATAACTCAATAAATGGTCTGTGAATAAAATATTTTTTCCAGCGGATATCTTACTTACAACATGATTGAGCTAGCAAAGCAGTATTGTGTTGCTATGTGTGGTATTTATTCAGTTATGGGAAATCACGATGTCTAGAAAGCGTCAGACTGCAGCTGACAGGGACAGCTAACAGCAGCAGCAAAGCTAACATCAGGACGTCATCTGCTAAAAGCCTCCCGTTGTTGGATACGACATGAAACTACTCCAGTTAGCTCAACCATGTTGTAACTAAGACATCCGGTGGTAAATATTTTTTTTTCACGTTGACGAGACGGCGTTTTGGGTGGGGCGGTCGCTATGGACGCAGAGCTTGCTTTTTCTGTAGGTACACATTTCCTGGGGACACCTGCATGTCTCGGCAACGCCCCCTCCATTGTGATTGGCTAAAGCACAGCATCGTTTAAACTCAAAGCCACGCCCTCCCCCCCTCTAGTCGTCTTTCACACAGGGCTGCCGACAGATTCTACAATGTAAATTGCAGAATCTGTCTTGAGAGATTAATTTCTGAGAAGTTATGGCAGCACCCTCTCCAAAAATCGTAGATTGGAAGAGGAAAGGGTGGTCTCCAAAATAATTGCACTATTCCAGAAGAACCCGATATGTCACAAGAGGACAGACTAGATTTGATCTCGGAACAAATTAAGCTAAATGAAATTTACTTGAACAAGGCTAAAGGTGCATTTATGAGGTCAAGGAAGAACTTGATTGACAAAGGTGAACAGAATTCAGCCTATTTTTTCAGCCTACAAAGACATCACGGAAAACTTAATTTAATTCAGTGACTCAATATTAATGGCACTGTTACTGATGATCCAAATAGAATAGCAGACTTCTGCTTTAGTTTTTACAGCAATTCATACAAAACCAAATACTGTCATCATTCAGCAACCAAGTTTCTGAACTTGAATAATGTCCCCCAAATCACTGTGAGTGACAGAGAGATGTGCGACGAAATTATAACTTTACATGAGGTCAATTATGCGGTCGAACATCTCAAAACCAACAAATCTCCTGGAGCTGATGGCCTCTCTGCAGAATTTTACCAGACAGAAGACCTAGCTCTCTTTCTACTAAAAGTAATGTTAGAAAGTGTGGAAAAGGGAACCCTACCTCCTACCTTAACACAAGGCCTGATTACTCTAATCCCCAAACCCAAAAAGGACCCCCTGCTTATTGATAATTGGCGACTGATTTCGTTGCTGAACACTGACTACAAAATATTTGTTTCAATATTTGCTAAACGGCTGAAAAATGTTTTAGATCCAAATATTGATGATACCAAATCTGGATTTATGAGAAAGAGACATATCTCCAATAATATTCGGCTTGTTTCAGACCTTATCGATTATGCAGTCCTGTGCCCTGACGACAGTCTCATCCTCTTCCTGGACTTCTATAAAGCATTTGACACCGTAGAACATAACTTTATATTTCAAACAATTGAACGATTTGGATTTAGCGAATTCTTTTGTGGAGCTTTCAGAACTATGTATTCCAAAGGCAACAGCTCCATCAGAATTAAAAGTGGGACTTCCTCGAGATTTGAATTACAGTGCAGCATCCAGCAGGGCTGTCTCGCATCTCCCTATTTATTCATCCTGTGCACACAATTACTTTCCACTCATATAAAAAACTATCCGTTAGAGGGTATCTTCATCGCAGATAGAAAAATCATAATAGCCAGCTGGCTGATGATACCACGCTATTTTTAAAAGAAAAAAATGCTACCCAAGTTCCCATTGCTATCCAAACAGTAGATCTATTTTCTGCAGCTTCTGGACTTCGCTTAAACCTGAAGAAATGTGAGCTATTTCCTCTTAAAGACTGTGACACTACTTACATTTACAACATACCCATCAAAGACAAGCTCACATATCTCAGGATTACCATTATGAATAATCAGATAGATAGATGCTCTGAAAACTTTTATTTGATTATTGATAAGACGAGAAAAGACTCTCAGAGAGATTTTTCTCTGAAAGGACAAATACTATTAACTAAGGCAGAGGGATTGTCTTGCCTTACCTATGCAGCTATCCCCCTGTCTGTTGACAAGCAGCTCTGTAATGCCATTGATAAATTATTATTCAACTTTATTTGGAAGAACAAGACACACTATGTAAAAAAAAGTCTGTGATTATGAACACTTATGATTCTGGTGGTCTAAATTTTCTTGATTTCACTACTCTTAATAATATCATTAAAGTCAATTGGATAAAACAATTTCTACATAGTCATACGTTTTCTCTACCATTGGAGGTCTTGAATACATACTTCTATGTGATTAAAAGATAGAGAAACTCCCCCTAATCCTGTCAATTTTCATAAGAAAATGCTTTTGGCATGGTCATTAATCTATAAACATAACTTCTCCCCACATAAATGTTTCATTTGGAATAATCAGCACATCAGATATAAAAATAAATCCGTATTCTTTCAATCAGGGTTTAGTAACAACATCATTTTAGTAATCCGGCTACTCAGTGATGATGGAAATTTGTTAAAATATGTTCACCTTAAAAAAAATTAGGGATGCTTTGATCTGCAGGATATTTCATTGTGTTTACTGTGGCCATTCTCACCACGATTCCCCTAAAAATTCACCAACTGAAGCTGACAGAATGAAAGCAATGGTCATGTTGTTATCATGTGAATAGCGGGGGGAGGATGGGAGGTGGACACTTAGCGCTCCATCTCTGCTGTAAATGATTAATTTGAAACTTTAATGTTTTATCTAAATCACGTTATTTAAAAATCTTATTATTCAGCAATGGACACATTGGAAAACGTAAATGATGAGGTTTCTGTCAATATTTTTTTTCCACGCTTGTATCATAAAAACTCCTTGAGATATTAATCCAAATAAATTCCATATTTATCTAAATCCTACCAAGCTCCGCTGACGCAGATTTCATTGAAGAGGCTCCGCCTTCACTTCCAGCAAATCTTGTGCAAAGCATTGTGGGGATTTTATACCCACTGAGGATACCCACATGCATCCTTGGAATTTCTCTGAAAGAAGGACTTAGTCCTTGGTGAAATTCAGAAGGATCCTTGACATTGGAACAGTCCTTTGGCAGGGTGTGATGACGTAGCATCCTTGAAATTTGTCCGTTTTAGGATCCTTCCTTGAATTTGAGAAACACCCTAAGTCTCTTGAGTTGCATCCAGGGTTTGATATTTGAATGAGTGTGAACAGAGCAGGGTGTCTCATCCATTCTGAGATGTTGCTACAGCAGTTCCATCCATGTGGTCCGCACCAGTGAAGGCTAACCACTGCAGCAGTCAGTATTTAAGGGTACGAAGGCATTTCTGCCTGCGAAACCCCAGGTGCGAAAAAAGGGTTGCGTTTTTCGATTGAGTGTCAGTCTGGAATACGACACTGCAAAGTCTATCAAGTTGTACGTCAAAGTCTTATGTTAAGTCCTTAAATTGTAAATACTCTGTGCAACATCCCCAGAACTACAATTTTTTTTCTTTAAAAAATATTGTGTACCTTCTCAGTTTGTCTGAAACTAGCAATTGAGGAGCAGAGTGCTTGCAAGGATGACTGACCACAACTATAACCTGAAAGCTCTGCACGACACCTGTGATGATAGTGATTTGGAAGAAATGGCTTTAGACGTACCTACTCCAAAAGAACAAAGAAGATGTCCGACACACATGCCAAGTAAAAGCCCAAAATCCCCAAAAATGAAAAGTGTAAGTGACAAGAAGGAAGAGGAAAATGCTACATTCTCCATGCAATTCAAGTTCGAACCAAAAAGATGGGCGAAAGATGGGCTGAAATATTAATTCCGAATGAGGGTTTACATGGGAGATCAGTTCAATCGCCTTTATTCAGGTCTGCGCAAGGTTTGGGGCAGGGAAGGTTTCTGATTGGATAGGGGGCGGGGCGGATGTTACGTGTTTACGTTTACCGGAAGAAAACACTGTAGTCCTCGCTCCGGATAACAAGATGCTTGACGACGCTGTTATTAGTGCCTTTTTCGGGCGTGTTTTGCTTATATTCTTGAAGCAGCAGTACGACAACAACCTTGTTCTGCTAATGCTTCATCTGTTGAGCAGGAGAAGGGAGATAGAAGACCGTGCTGTGGCGAATGGAAACCGGTGAGTGCAACAAGACCGACTGCTCTAGCTCAGACTGTTGCTATGCAGCCCGTCGCTATGCGCGCTATATACGTCATCGCACCAGAAGGGCAAGGAAACGAGCATGCGCAAAAAGACCGGAATGAACTTAAAGAGGAATGACATGCACACAAAATTCTTTCATTCGGAATGACAAACGGAATTAACCACCCCCTTTAATCGGATTTAATTTTCAATCGGAATGACCATTTTTCAATCGGAATGACCGTTTACATGACCACTTTTAATCGGAATGGCCGTTCATTCCGATTAAAAGTGGAATTAAACTGTCCATGTAAACGTACTGACTGACTGGTTTACCGAAAAAAGACGGAGAGGATATGAGAGAAGTCATCCTCAGAATTCTCACCAGAATTGTCCCAATGTCTGTGGACTGGCTGCGAGACACAGTGGACACTGTCTACTGCTAGGGTATGAAGAGCAGCGCTGCTACTTCCAACAACACGCCAGGAGCTATCATCATATAGGGATGGGAACCATTCGAGATGCTGTATGGAGAGAATCAAAGTATGCAAGAGTTTGCAATGAAACGCACATCCGCTTTAGAGAGGACTTTTCCAGAGAGGACTGGGAGGCTCGCGCCAAGCTGTGGCTGCTGGTTTAGGAGGCTCGCAGGAAAGGAAAAAAGAGTGTTCCTCAAGGAAGGCTACTCTTTGATTGACATCCGCCTTGTGGATCCTACCTTATACCGTCTTTAGCCGTCAGATGTTTATAGGTATGTTGACTTGGTCGAGTAGTTAGATTACAGTCTGATCTAAGAGAGTTGTTGCACTAAATTATTTTGAAATATGTAGGACAGACCAACTCATTCATGTTTTTTTTTTTGTTTTTTTTTTTTGTGTGTTTTCCTAAGTAGACATTAAATGTAGTGAATGTTATCTTTTATTTCCTTAAACTGTAGGGGACTGAAAGACAATTTGAAACATAAGGCCATTTTTCTTTTTTGTAAGGAGCAAAAGACTAAGTGTATTTTCTTGCAAGAGACTCAGTTAGTAGAGGCTGACACCAAGTTTTGTGAACTACAATGGGGGGACTCTGCTTTTTTTAGTCATGGAACATCACATTCAGCATTCCTGGCAATATTATTACCCATATAAGTGATACAGATTTTTTTTTAATGGAATATTATTGATTAAATTATTTCACCAATAATCTAATCTTGAACACTGACCATTGTTAGCAGAATTAAACCAGGTATAGTGGGTAGTGCTGGAATTCTTCCATCTGCCAACAACACTCCTCACAAAAAAATATATGGGACATCTCAGTGGCAAGTGGAGAGATCCACGAATCAGTCCTCTCAGGAGAAAATCCAGGAAGAGAAAGGTTATTTAAGTGTGGGAGTGGCCTATTTAAATCCCTTTTGTTTGAGACCATGCTGCAAGGTGAGTGTGTTTGCTGATCCTGTGAGTTTATCTGTCTCCTTTAACTTTAGCTTATACTGGAGTTATGCTAGGTAGCATGTGAAATAGAGTATGGTGAATGTGCTAAGAAAGGTAGTAGCGGTACTGTCTCTACCTGGAGCTTGCATGAACGGAGCCTGGGTTTGTTGAAGGTGACAGTGCTGTTGGGCCGAGAAAGCCATGTGTAAGTAAGGTAAAGGAGGTTGTGGGGTTGGTGCGGGGAGCAGTGAGACCTGGCATTAGGGGAGTGTCTCTGGGATGCCAGAGATCCCCGTCTAGCTTCCTAGAGGTGTCGTGGGACCAACTAGATGAAACACTGGTCAAAGGAGGTTCCCACCTGATGACCCCAAAGACATGTTAGTTATCACTGCTCACTGGTCTGTATAGTTAAGCCTTGCCATAATAGCTTATCATACGGCTTAGGAAGTTATTCACTGAGTGCTGATCCTTTCTCTAGAGCACAAACTTCTTGTGTTTACTTGAATTCAGAATTAACTCGATGGTGAATCAGAAAACGAATAAAATATAAAACGTGGCAGTGATACACTTGAGTTAAATCTGTTACCTGTCTTCACTCTGTATGAAACTCCAGTGATGTTGTGATGTATCAGATCAGTCTGATCAGCTGCCGTGCTGCGCTGTCCAATCAATAACTGATATCCAATCAGGGGTGTGTGTCAGCTGGTAAAAGACTTCCGCGAAGACTGCACTCGTGTATCCTCCCTTCCCTTTCCTCTGAAAGCCTCCTCACTAATTAACTCCTCGAAGTGCATTTAATGTATTGAGACGTCCTACAAGATGGTGAGTCTCAATCAATTTCCAGGTCAAGTGATCAAGGATAGAGGATAGAGGAGTCAAGGAGGGATATTGAGATGACCCCGAGATGTCCGAGAAGATGTCAAGCCTCAATCGATTTCCGGGTCAAGTGATCGAGAATAGAGGATAGAGGAGTCGAGGGGGGATATTGGGATGAACCCCCAATATCCCTCCTCTATCCTCTATCACTTAACCTGGAAATCGATTGAAACTCGCCATCTTGTGGGACGTCTCAATTTGTTAAATGTGCTCGGAGGAGTTGAGTAGAGAGGGGGCTTTCAAAGGGGAGGGAAACAACAACACAAGAGTGCAGCCTTTGCGGAAATCTTTTACCAACCGACACACAACCTTGACTGGATATCAGTTATTGATTGGACAGTGCAGCGCTGCAGCTGATTGGACTGATCTGATACATCCCAACATCACTGGAGTTTCATACCAGAGGAAAGACAGATAAGATATTAAACTCCAGTGTATCCCTCCCAAGTTTTATATTTTAGAGGAAAAGATGTCTATTTTCTCTCAAGACATTTTGTTTCTTCTCTCCTTGTGTCTCATCCTCGCATCTCTCCCCTGTGTCTTACGAGGGTGGAGCTTAGACGTGAGGAAGAGACGCAAGTGAGGAAAACGTGGATGCGAGATTTGGTATTGGGATGAAGCCATTTTTCCTAGTTTCTTCTCTCCTCACGTCATCCTCGCATCTCTCCCCTGTGTCTTGCGAGGGTGGAGCTAAGATACGAGGAAGAGACCCCAGGCTCAACAAAACTCTGAGCCTAATCCTGATCTCTGAGTTGATTGAGCCTGAGCTAGGAAACTCTGAGTTTTCGGTTCCAGAACAGCCGATCAGAATTAGTTCAATCAACTCTGAGTATGTTCATCCTGAGGGAAGCGCGTTCACAGTGAGCACCAAAAGCCATCATCAATGGAGTGCAGATGACATGATTTTCAGTGGCAGAAAGAGTTAAAAACAGAGCAACCTATTTCATCCCAACTGAATCAGAGATTTTAATGACAACGAATGAAGACTTATATGCCAGCTGCAGCTAAACAGTGTGAGGTGGGATGGGAAAAGAATACAGAGCATATTAATAGTTAATGTAAAGTAATGTTATGTAATATGATGCATTAAAGCGACACTTACCTTTCGGGAAATTTTACACTTTTCTTTGTTTAGGTTAAAATGCTATTAATAAGCTGATGGCACACTAAAATGTAAGTGAATTCCACCAGAAATAAAAACTCATAATTATACCATTCTCATATGGTTCTAAAAAAACTCCAACCAATCATTGCATTCGGACCAAATGCAATGGTTGGTAGGAGTTTTCTGCTGTCCTGTCTGTCTTCCCCACGCGGAGGCCTCCAACTGATGTAACGTCTCACGTAGCATCTCCCCACCACCCAGGTCTGTGAGACAACAAATGTGCTAGTAACAGGGACACTTGTGGATACAATCTAGTAACAGGGACACTTCTGGATATAAACTATAAACACGGTGCAACAAGAAGTAGATTCTTCAGTGCAATACAGTCACAAGTTTCTAACAGATATTAGAAACGACTGCATAGATCTGATGGTACACCCGAGAGAGCTCAGGATGTGTAGCAAGCCTGGCCTGCTACGCTGAGCTAGCCCTGAGATGACCGTGGTTTCACCTGGAGCTGTCCTGATGGGGAGATGCTGGCAGCACTGTGACAGGAAGCAGGAGCGGGGGAAGCGCGGAAGGGTTAGCTCTTGGCTAAGAGCTAACTGCTTCTCTGTGCTCCGCGCTCACGTGTGTGTGCTTGTGTGAGATGGTGAGACATGAGCATGGCGTTCATGTGTGTTCACGTGCTTTCGCTGGTCTTGCGCGCAAGTGCGCACACATGAGCGCAGTGCACAGAGAGGCAGTGAGAGCAACAGGCTACAATGAGGCTAAAATCTAACTGTAGCTAACTTGTTTGGCAATTGTTTAGGCTGTGACATAATAGGTAAACCGGAAAAAGGTCCAATACTAACAAGCTGAAAGGAGGCATATCACCACCTATCGTAGTGGAGTCGGATATACTTTGGTCAATGAGTCCATGCCCCGCCCGTGCTTGTATACTGGGACAAGGAGAGTAGTCCAATTAAATGACCTAGCCGAGCTTTAAACATTGCTCCACTTGACTGTGCACGTAGATGTACTGACTGAAAAGGCCTATCTGAAAGAAGAAGAGGACCTGACCCGCTGGTGTCAGGACTACAACCTAATCCTGAACGCCAGCAAAACTAAGATGAAAGGAACTACACTCCCCTTAATATCAACAGGTCCTCAGTGGAGAGGGTGGACAGCTCCTGAACTCTACCCCCCTCCCACACTGATGCCCCCCTCTCTCACACACCTGCCCTACTCCTCAGGAGTCCCCATCGCATGGGAACAGCACCAAACAGAATCATAAGACCCTGCAAAGAGAGGTCCATTCAGCTGAACACACTACAGGCACCGCTGAATAAGGCCAGCAGAATCACTGAAGATCCCAGCCACTGGGGGAAAATTAGCCTGTATAATGGTTTGTTCTGCTGAACACACTATAGATGCTGCATTACCCTGCATTAAGGATGTTTATACCAGGTGCTGCAAAACTAAGGCCAAGAGAATCATAAAAGATCCCATCCACCATGATAACTGCCCTTTCACCCTGCTGAGGTCAGGAAGAAAGTACCAGATACACCAGGCAACACTAAGAGGCTCAGGAGGAGCTTCTACTGTCAGGACACAAGGATACTAAATGAGGACCCTGCCTAAGACACAAATTGAAGGAAGTGACAGGTGACATTTCACTTAAAAAGCATTCATATTGACACACACCCACGTCGCTTACAATATGATTTCATTCATTTATTTCTCACATCATCTTCCTCCAATGTCTAAAACCAGCCAACAGAACTTGCTAACTAGCGTTAGCTAATGTCTGTGGAGAATTGTTTTGACTCCAGCTAAGCCCCGCCCACCAAAAAATATCATACTGTCTATAAATCAACATATAAAAGGAAAACTTCTAATGCAGATTTTCTTTCATTGTAAACGATATTAAAGGGACCCCAGGCTGTCCCAGTATTCATCAGTTGATATACTGAAATGCTACGTAGTATGATGTAGGCTATAATGTATAAGGCACTGTTAGTGATTTATAAGGTGGGAAGAGGTTGTGCAAAAAGTGGGAAGCATGCCAAACAATTTTTTAAGGCATTGGGCAGGGTCTTGTGTTTTTTATTTTGGCTTAGGGGATGGGCATATAAATTTAAATGAATCAATGAAAGGTTGTATTTTGTATTTATTTTACTGCAGATTTTTGAAGAAAACATGCCTTCTAAACCCTCAAGAGTTATTTTAAAAAACAACCAACCAACCAACCAACCAACCAAACAAAAAAAGCCAAAAGTTAATCTTTGAACATGACCAGAAACTGTAAAAAAAGAAATTATCATTGGAGGGTCGTGCATTTTTCGCCAGTCGCTCAGAGAGGCTCAAGAAAAAATATTTGAAACTTTGAGGAGGGTTAAAAAAAAAAAAAAAAAAGACAAAGTCACACCCTGGACACCCCCCTCCTCTGATAAGTAAAGAACAGTACCTAGCTGATTAGATATGACCTGTTGAATGTAGATTTTGTAATAATTACTCTAAAACTCATTTATCATTTAAACCTTGTGTTAGGTGACACAAAAATGTAGAATTTTCAGGTTAATTTAAAAATGTCTTATTATTCAGTCTAGCCCAGGGGTTGGTAACCTTTACTATCAAAAGAGCAATTTTTGACCAAAAATAATAAAAACGAGATCTGTCCGGAGCCCAAAAAAATATTTTTAGCTTTATAATGAAGGTAACACAGACTATTAAGTCTAAATTAGCCATCAACATTACAAGTAAGTCTAAAGGAGCATTCATTAATATGTTTTACCACAGAGTGGCTATTCTGCAGTGGGCAACTTATGATTATTTGGAACTTTAACTTTGTTGAGCTGGTGGTAAGAGCAAATGACACTGTCCACACAATATTACATTCTCTATTCAATTTTACTTCTCTAGATTTGGAATTCATAGCTAGTCTTGGTAGGGAGCCACCGCTCTTGAGGTTTTGCAGAACTTGGAGAAAAAGGCCATAGACATTTGAAGCACCCTTTAGTTGACAAAATGTTACTTTTTTTTTTTATTTGGTACATTGGTGCATAATTTACTTACTACAACAATGATAAACAAAAACTAAAATGCTAAATGATTTTTTTTTTTAGTCAAAGCCACAGAGTGCCACTGAAGAAGGGCTAGAGAGCCACCAGTTGCCTACCCCTGCTATCCTGTATTGGGAATTGCCCCATGTTTGCCTCTTATTTTTTCCTATTCAGTTCATAGGCTGTGGCTGCGACTGCTTTTTCCTGTATAACTATACAAATGCATCATCTCTATGTTTTTGTTGAGCTATTAAATAACAAAGAAACAAAAGCACAAATTTAAGCAAGATCTCACTATAACTGTCCCTCACTCTGTATGGCACTTAATTGGCTTCTCTCTTTGTGTACTTGACATAGTATTGTGTTAATCGTGTTGCACCTGCCTGTTCAATCTAAAGCCAGGGGACAACTGAACACATGAACATGTTCTTTTCAGCAGCCATGACTCAGCTGATGTCACACACTGTACACAACAAAGGCCTATGCAGTGTCTCAGTATTTATATGTAGGTAGTTCATCAACGAGTGTTGTCAGTCACTTGAAGCTGGAAAACAAAAGTGACCAACACCTAACTTACTAAACTCTGAAAAATTAGGATGATTTCTCATTTCTGGCCTTGACATTGAATAGATAAGTAAAATGTCAACTATACACAGTGCTGCCTTGTTAACAGTAGGCCATTCTTGGCTACTGCTGGATGAAGTGTATTTAGTTATTTCACATGGCTCCTCACTTATACAGCTGTTTCACATCGAAGGATATTTTTTGTGGTTAGATGGAGTATAGAATATTACTAACTAAAAAGTAGGAGTAAAACCTCTGAAATCGATCAGACACAGCTTTAGAAAAAAACAGCTTCTTTTTATTAATTTATTTTGATGTTGAACAACTGGCTATAAACTTCAAACTTGAATTTAGTTCAATATGTACACAATCACAAAGTTTCATGTCTGTTACAGTAGTAACTGCCATTGTAATTGTTCTGTCACATTAACCCATTTGCAAATCTGAAGGAATGGCTAGCAGCTGATGAAGTTCAGGCCATCAGCTGTAGATGAGAACAAAAAGCTTTCATGTAAATGCTTGTGGTATTGGAACCACACTGAAGCTGTTTACATGACTTGTCTGTTACCTCCTGATCCAAAGTTCTCTTTAATCAAATAGCTTGTCTCATTAAATCACAATTACGTTTCTTGGTCACTTTACTTTTATCTTTCAACCCCAATATGGGTTATTAAGCTATTCAGAGATCCCACTGAAGCCTTCCACTTCTATTCCCACCCAGTCCCCAGCTTTAAACCCGGTGGTGCCTCCTCAGTTCTTTTTGGTCTTTGGCGAGTCGTACTTCCTCTTGCTGGAATACCAGAGTAGCAGAGGGATGCCGATGGAGGGCAGAGTCATCACGCCGAACGCAGCCCAGTCCAGCTAGAAATGGAGACATAGGAAAGTGAGTGAGGAGGCACAAGGCAGGACAAAAAATACAGGTAACCATGCTGTGTGAGCAACTAGAGAGTTTTTCTGAATGGAAGAGGAGAAAAATCTCACTTTCACGAAAACTGTACTGTTCAGTTTAGGTTAAAACTTTTTTTTAATATTTACATTAGATGTTGGCCGATGTATTTTTAAAGGCCAATAAAACACGGGTGCTGGTGAGAAAGAAAATTTGACTGAAAAGAAGCTGTAGTTAAAGTTCAGTCAGGAAGACAATACTTTTCATGCTCAAGCTGCAAGTTATCTTCCTCACCCTGCCAGTCACTCCTTGCACACATGCTCACTCACTTTCTCTGGCTATCATAGTCTGGGGCTGTCAACTGTGTCATCAGCTTATAAATCTGGAACTGAACACCAAACTATCCGTAAAATAAAGCAAGTGCAGCACGGTACTGTACACACACACTCAGTTGGAATGGAGCCTGTGTTGTGTTCAGGCGTTGTCACGTAAATGACAAATTCCACCATGTGAATAGGCCATAGGAAAACACAGCAGCATGTCAACTGGGCTGAACCCGAGCAAAATTGCTCAATTTTTCATTATTATATAGTCTGTTATGGAGTATGTGATTTTCCTGTGTCTCTTTGAGGTCTTGTCGTATGGCGTGTCACTTACAAATGTATGTGTAATTATGCTTTATTGTTGTTTTATGAGGCTCTGGCGACTTTGAGTTGTCTCTTTGTCTTTAATGTTACTTGGCTTGGCTTTCTCTCTCATGCATTCTTCGTACTTTCCTCTGTGCTGTCTCAAGTGTTGATATAGATTGGTCGTGTTGCCGCGGGACGTGGTGACTTTAACTTTCAAAGTGTTACACAGCACGTCTTTCTGTTAAATGTCGCTGGACCTAAATCCGAATTATCGCCAAATAATAGACAGTTATTTTTCCACCATCAACTCAGCCTGTTCTTGGTCATGCTCATGCTCTTCTTCACATCCATGATGGTCACTGCTGCACGCCGGATGGTCATACATGCTGCACACACCAGGATAGCTTGTGGGCATAATGTCAACAAAATCCACACACTACAGCAGAGGTCACATTCACAGGCACACACATCAACATTTACATTTAATCGCAAATTGCAGCCTTTTATGTGGTTATGTAATCGCACAGCCTGACATCGCGATTGCAACTGTGATTAGATTAATCGTGCAGCACTACCCCAAAGGATGAGCTGCTAAGTGAATGCCTCAGACAACAGAAACCTGATCAGAGCAAAAAGGTGGAGGAGCAAACAACATGGAGGGACAAGCCCCTACATGGTGCATACTACTGTCAGGTAGAGGAAGTGGCTGATATCAAGAAGACCTACCAGTGGCTGGAGAATGCTGGACTGACAGACAGCATGGTGGCACTAATCATCGCAGCACAAGAACAGGCCCTAAGCACAAGGGCCATAGAGGCCAGGGTCTCCCCCAGCAGATCAGAGCCAAGGTGCAGCCTGTGCAAAGATGCCCCTGAGATGGTCCAGCACATAGTGGCAGGGTGTAGGATGCAAGCAGGATCAGCATACATGGAGAGGCACAACCAAGTGGCTGGTGGTTCTAGCCTAAATGGCGCCCTGGGCAGCACAGCACAGCACTGTACACTCACTCAATTGGAGCAGAGCCTGTGTTGCGTTCAGGCGTTTTCACGTAAATAACAAATTCCAGCACTTGAACAGGCCATAGCACAACACAGCAGTATGTCAAGTGGGCCGATCCCAAAGAAAATTTTGATACTACTGCACTTAACAAACACACACACACACACACACACGCTCAGGATGCATTTTCCCGAGTCCGAGACAATTATAACCGAGCCTGGCCCAAACCTGCAGCACGGCACCGAACACACAGTCTATGGAGAGGAGCCTGTGTTGCGTTCAGGCGTAAATAACAAATTCAAGCACTTGAATAGGTATATTTTCGTAGGGAGCAACACCTCTCCCACTCGGCAGCATGCCTCTGTTTGAGGTGCTGCAGTAAATTGGTAGTACTGCTACCTTGGGTAGCAACAGCCTTGAAACACACTTTGCAGTGGGGTGCTGTTTGTTCTGTGTCTGACGCCACAAAACCAAACTCGTTCCCTTTCATGGGAACGAGTTATTCCCCGCTCACTGCCATGACGTTTGTGTATCGAGCTCTGAACTAGGCTTGTGCCGGTTTGAAAATTTTCCAACCAGTTTGATTTAAAGCCAAATATCTAACCGAACCAATATATCCAATTATATTTTTCCTAATAAAAGCCTATTATAGGTGTAATGCGCTTCCAATCCACTAGGTGGTGATAATGCTGTATTAACCGCCAATACACACAAGGTTACACAAGAAGAAGAAGAAGACTTCTCTCGCAGCAGCAGCAGACAGCTGAGCGGAGCTGAGCCTCTGAGATAAACTAAACATAACACTTGTAGGCTCCTCCACTTCCTTTAAAAACATACATACAGTGGTGGAAAAAAGTTTTCGGACACCCCATGCATTTGTGAAATATTGCATTAAGAATCACTCTTAGGTCTTCAAGTGCAATTTCTTTTAGTACAGTCACAGCCAAAATACTAAATAAATCCTAAAAAAGCCATTAAAAACTTAAAATTGATTGGTTCCATAAAAATACATAAGAAATTTTGAGTATTGGGTCATTTTGGTACCAGTGATGAAGGTCGTTCTTTTTATTAAAAGACACAATTTTTGTTGCCAAGCTTTGTGTCTACATAAAGCCAGCACATTTGAAAGTTCTTCAGACACAAAAATGGCTAAAACAAGGAACCTAACGCAGGAAACATGCCTGAAGATAAAGATTCTCAGCCAGGAAGGGTACAGCTGCCGCCAGATAGCCAGGAAGTGCAGATGCAGTCCTTCAGCAGTTGGATACACTCTGCAGAAATACAGACGAACCAACAGCTTGGAAGACAAACCAAGATCTGGGCGTCCAAGGGTTTCTTCAGCAAGAAATGACCACATCCTGATCCGCATGTGCAGGCAAAACCGCCGAATGACATCACAGGAGCTTCAGCAGCAGTGGTCAAACCAAAGTGGTGTCCAGTGTTCCACCCGCACTGTACGTGGCCGACTTTTAGATCATGGCTTAAGGTCCTACAAGGCTATCAAGAAGCCCCTGATCAATGAGAGACAGAGGTTAGCCCTGCGTCGTTGGGCCCAGGCACACAAGAACTGGACAGCCAGGAATTGGAAGAAGATTTTGTGGTCAGATGAGTCCAGTTTCCAGCTTTATCTTCCTCCTACTAATGTGAGGGCACGCAGGAGGCCAGGCGAAGCATTATCTCCAGCATGTACAGTACCTACTGTCAAGCATGGTGGAGGCAGTATCATGGTTTGGGGATGCATGAGTGCTGCTGGTGTTGGTCATCTCACTGTCTGTGATGGCACATTGAACTCTACCAAGTACTGTACCATTCTCAGAACCCACATGCTCCCTTCTGCGCGTGCACTGTTCCGTCGAGGTAAAAACTGGATGTTTCAACAAGATAATGCCCCTTGCCACACATCCAAGGCCAGTAGAACTTGGCTGCAAGAGCACAGTATCCAGGTCTTAGAGTGGCCAGCTCAATCCCCGGACATGAGCCCCATTGAAAATCTGTGGTGGATTATCAAAAGGTCTGTTTCAAAGCATAAACCAAAGAATTTAGAAGAATTAAAAACAGTAATTCAAGAAGAATGGGACAAGATTACGCCTCAACAGTGTGAAAGGCTCGTGGGGAACATGCCAGCCAGGATTAGAGCTCTACTACGTGCCAATGGCAGGACTACTAAATATTAATTTGATGATGTGATGGTTTATTTATTTTTTGTTCAGTTTTGAACACATTCTCTGTTATTTGTTGACTTTGATACCGACAATGTTGAGAACTGACATATTGAAACTGTCAAGAATTTAGTTTTGTTAGTTTTTCTTGTAAACAATAAACAAAAAAATATAATTTGTATTTGTTTGTATCTGTCCAATGCAGCCACACCTTTTGAAACACAAAAAAGATTTTTCCACAAATATTTCACGATAATATTTGAGATTGTGTAAAATTTTAAGGGTGTCCAAAAACTTGTTTCCACCACTGTAAACCTTATTAAGTTGTCATAATGCATGTTTCAATGCAAGATAAGTTGAATATAGTCCCTTGATACACCCCTGATGTGAAAAGCCTTTCTTGCTGAAGCAACCCTTAATTCTGCAGAGTGTACCCAACTGCTGAAGGACTGCATCTGCACTTTCTGGCTATCTGGCGGCAGCTGTACCCTTCCTGGTTGAGAATCTGTATCTTAAGGCGTGTTTCCTGCATTAGGTTCCTTGTTTTGGCTATTTTTGTCTCTGAAGAACTTTCACGTGCTGGTTTTATATCAGGGATGCAGACAGGTGTATGGTAAAAAAAAGAGAGAATATTAAAATACACAAACACTAATTTGGAAGAATACTGTGTATTCCAAAACAGAACAAATCCATTGAGCCATCATGACCATCTTGCTAGAGGTCCAAATCTTTATAGATTTCTTCATGCTCTTTACATTGAACAAAGCGGGTAGATTGGCCTACTACAAATAACATGTCAGTTTCAAACTAAGAGCCATCTGGATATCCTGGGGCAAGTGCCCTTTAAGTGTTGGATAATAGTTTTTACATCTGGACTATATGATTAAAAAAAAAAAAAAAAATTCTGAATGTTAAGACACACTAACACTCAATTTCCCTCATTCTGCAAATGAACAACATTGAATGTTTCAGCAAAACTACCAAAACAGAGTGCAGTTCAACCTACCTCTTTCCACAATTTCTTTTTTTTTTTTAATACCAGCTACAAGGTACTTGCTCACTCTGGAATTGATATAAAATGCGGAATGTTTATGGAATGTTTGTGTTGTTTGGCATGAAAATGACAACCTTAAAAATAGCCAGAGGCCACTGTATTAGTTAATCTGTCTATGTGTAGGATTTGGTATATGCATGGACCTATCAGCGTTTCATAAGCAACCATTTCAAAATTATTTTACGAATACATTACTACATTTACATTTACTGCACTTGAATCCTACCAATCCAACTAGCCGACCAAAAACGTGGAAAAAATAAATCAATGAATGAAAATGAAAGTTGAGAAGTTACATATAACGAGCCATTTCACTTTCACTGTAACAGTGCTGGTATGCTGAACAAGATCTGAATGTTGAGTACATATTTCACACACATCTGAATCTGCACACTGCCTTTGAATCGTCCCCCTCTTAGAGATGAATCTTCACGCATATACTTGGCGTATCTGGAGATTTAAATAATCAATGAAGTTACTGCGTCCCACTTTTTATTCCCCTGTACAGTGTTTCCTGCAGAGCTACAGTGGAAGGATCATAACAAAAAATACAAAAGACTGTAACGTGAAAAGATATCTGCCTGAGGTTATTAAATACCTGCAGCGAGCACCCCACCCCACCCCGCAGCAGAAACAATAAGCGCGTTTCCCCATAAAGAGAGGCACAGCAGCGTCCCTTTTATTATTAATATTATTATTATTTATTATTTATCTGTCTGTCTGTGCAGTAGGAGCACATACAGGGGCGTCGTTTCAGCAAAAGCTAAGGTATGGCAATGTGACATGACGTCACAGAGCAACTGATGATGGAGTTTCAAAAATATGAACTTATATAAAACTTCACTTTGGTCTTTGACCTGTCAGAAGTACATAATATGCTACTGAAAACTGTTTCAAAGGACATGAAGCTGTTTCTCACATTCATAATACCTCATGTCTGCATGTAATGCACGACTTGGTGAGAGCAGTGAAAACATCGGACCTATTTCAGCGCATATTTCAGCACCACGGACAGCGAGCGGACGTTTAATTATCATTAGTCATGTGTTCATCTTCACAGAAAATAAAGAAAATAAATTAATTACAAGCTCATTTCTAGAAGATAACCAAGAGGTCCAGTGTATGAAACACAGTAAAACAAAGGCCAATTTGGTACAATACTGTATAGGCGAATTTATTGGAGTGTCTCTAGAGACTGAAAATACAAGCTTAACATGCCGACATGAAGAAAAAAACCCACATACACTCAGACAGGCTTCAAGACATCATTTAGACAGGCTGTCTACAGCAGCAGAGCAAAATGCTTTTACAATACATAGATACCGTATTTTTCCAAATAGCAGCCTGGGCATTTATTTCACAAAATCGATTTTGACCCCAGGCGTTTAAAAGAACCAGGCTCAAGGCTTTTTTTTTTTTTTTTTTTTTGCACAGACCTGCACCAGGCTGTTATTTGGCTACAGTTCCTGTCCAGTATGTTTTTAGTGCAAAAATAGTGTATAATGTAGGGGTGAGTTCGTGTACAAAAATCTCTAAACATTTAGAGTGGGTCATTTTTTTCGTGTACACGTTTACACGGGTTTCACCGCTGGGTGGTGCTATTGCATTATACCAGTAAAACCCCAGTTATCCGAATACCAACTGAACGGGCCATTTAACCAACAGTTATAGGCCGCCACACCGAAATATCGCCATCCCGACCGTCCGCAATCCCGAATTCTGGTCCCTGAATCCTGACAGTAAGCTATGGCGAGCCTGTAGAAGCTGCATTCCCCATGCATGTCAGCGATTTTCACCGGGGACGCACATGAGTAATTCAGGCTGACATTACCTGTTTTTCAGCGAACTCTTCTGGTAATTTCATTAAAAGGCATGGCATATAGGCCCACAGTAACTTATTATTATTATTATAGTTATCATTATTATTATTATTGGGTCTTATAAGAGTGGGCTACAATGAGTACCGGGCCATCAAATCACAGCATCCGCGGTGAGAGGACACGGAATTGTGTGCGCTTTTACGCACGCGGGTGTAGGTGATCACGGATATTTGATGTGGGAAAGATGTAGCCATATGTATTACCTGTTTTAGATACGTGGCCGTCTGTCTGTCCGTCCGTCGCACGAGTCATGTGCACCACTTCACCACCGACCTGTGCGTAAAAGCGCAAACAGTCCCTGAAGGAGGGACAGCCATGAGGCAATGAATGAGGAAATAATCGCCCGGGCGTTTAATTGGACCGGCGTTTAATACGCAAAATGGGGTCAAACCCCCAGCGACTATTAGGTGCCCGGCGGCTATTTGCCACCGGTTGACTATTTGGAAATATACAGCAACTCACTCAAAACTCGCGGAGGAGCGAAGTGGCGAACAATTTGATTCAATAACACTCGTATTCACTGATGAGCATGTTATTGACCTATTTAAGTGCAATACAATGAAAACAACCAGCCAATGCGCCTCGAGTAATGACTACAGAACTTCTCTCTCTTTTTTTTCTCCCGATTCCAAGGTATGGCAGCTGCCATACCTCGCCATACCTGAATGACGCCTATGGGCACATAATATTGATTTAACAATAAAGGCCAAACACAAGTTAATTACTGGTTGTTGTGTCTGCTAAAGAACAGTAAGTACTGCAGGGGTTTGGGTATTCAGATCCACCAACCCTGATGACTGCATGTCAATCCACTCAGGAGTCTCAAACAGCAAGGGACATACACTTTTTTTCACTTACATAGTGTGGGGAGAAGCGCCGGTCAAACTCCCGCTGAGCCAGGATGCCTCCCTGGCCAGGGGCACTGGTGTATCCAACCTGCAGTAAACAAAGAAGACAGTAGACAAACTCTTCAGCTTCCTTCATTACACCACATATAGTAACTGCTTTGATTCCAAAGGATTATCAGCTGCTTTTACCACAACTTGTCCTCCCTCCTGGGCCAGGTAACTGACAGAGGCAGAGGTGAAGTTGAAGTAACCAGCCTTGAGGGGGCGCAACACCACTGTGTGGGAGACATTGCTGGCTCTGGAAGTTCAAGAGTTAAATCTGACAACTTGAAAAAAGATGACAAGTCCAGTTATGAACATTTCAAACTAGTTAAAAAGAGAACAACCTCATGATCTGACTGTCTTCAGATTTTAGGTGTTAACCCTATGGGCCCTAGGTGTTTTTGGGGTATTTTTACTGCCTTTACTTTTAAGCTCATATCACAGTCATTATAAAGGCTACATACACATGCTATATCTTGTTGTTTTCAGGACAATGTGGGGTATCCAGATTTGCCATCATTTCATGTCCTCCTATGTGTCTGCATTTTATATTAAATTTATATCAATGAAAAAAAAACAAATCCGTGTTACTAAATTCTTACATTTTACATGTATCTCACCATAGCAAGTTGGAAAATGACATATTCTGCCATATATGCAGAGGGGAGACTCTCTGGAATCTGGCAATGTAAGAACCATGATGGTGGGACATTCTGTCACTTCACAGCTGTTCAAAACATGTGGTTTGTGCCAGGCGGACACGATTGCCAGTATTTTTTCATTATTGCAAGAAATTCCATTGACATTCACAAGTCAAAAATGTGTTTTATCTGAAAGAAACATGCAATATTTACATCAAAGATAATAGAAAAATAGTCAACCAAGTGCAATGATGCCCTCCAAGATAATATTTGCCACTTTGTTTGCAATAAACAAAGTTTGTTGTTGTTTTCAGTTATATATTGGACACACACACACACACACACACGACGTGTCCCCCTCAATGTATATGGTGACTACGGCCCTGTCATGCATGCATAATTAGGCTACAGTTGTCTGGGTGCGCAAAGGTGAAGTGGCTGGTCTTGTCATACAAAGTTTGATGGAGTGTCAACTGGACAATATGGAGATATTTGCATCTTGAAAGCTGGACTACAAATTTGGATAGACAGGGAGAAACACACGTAAGCCTAAGACGTGGTAAGATACGATATTCCTCACTATATGAAGTGACTGATAACAAGATCTGTATAATGGGTTGTCAAGAAATTCGTCAGGTTTTTATTTTGTAGACAATTAATCTGGATTTATAGCGTGATGAGATGACAGCACAATGATGTGTGTGGTATCACTGGAAAGCTCTGCTCCTGCACTTTCATGTGATATGTGTGGCATTTCTGTGCAACCCTGCATTCGCGAATAATCCATCCAAGAATAATGTGTGTGCAAAGCTCTGTTAGACATAATTTTAGTGTAACTTTATCATTGTTTTTCGCTGTGAAAACATTGGACTACCGACAAGTGCTTGGTCTTTTCGGAAAGCTACAATTCCGCTGTTTCACGTGCTTCTCACTATGATGCACAGTCATGGAGAAAATCAATAGAGAAGAACAGGTGTGAATTTGGACGCACTATGCGTCGTTCGGGCCCATAGGGTTAAATCAGAGAAGTGTGTTTGAGATTTTAGAGCCCCACATAGAGTTCTTTCTGTGCGGCATTATGCAAAACAAGTTCTTGAAAGATGCCCTGATCTGTTGTGTCCATGTGCACCATCGACTCCACTGATCTCTGCCGCCTCAACAATCAAACTTACCTTCTCAAGCCTGATTTACTGTTGGGTGTGCAGCATTTTTTAAGTATTGCTCTAAAGACATTAAAGAGCGGCATGTTTTCAAGTTTTCAATTTGTGCTTTGGTGAAAGGTTTCAGTAATCACATACCACCTGCGTTTTTTACGCTACAAATCTATTTCTGTCACATTTAGTGAAGAGTAATCTGCACCGACAGCTGTTTAAAAATCACACAAATATGCTGTTTTCCTGTTTTTAATTTATCATCCATATCTACACTGACTGATCAGCTCCCAGTCTCACTTGCTACGGAGGGCAGGGAAATAAAATCAATGAAATCAATAAATACAAATGAAAAAGATTTTGGTTCAGTAAATGTCTGCTATCAGTCAGCCTGGTGAAGGCAGTTTGGCCAGCCCACACAAGTATAATGGACCAGCCTATCCTCTCTGCTCCGCAGGAGCTGCTGCTGACAGACTGCTGCATATGTGGCCAGAGACACTGAATGCAGGTCGGAGTTAGTGTGGATTTAAAACTACTTTCTCTATGGCGACGATTAAAATATACCAATCACACTGTGCGACAAAATATGACAATGTCTGCGACATAACAAAATTCTCTGGGTGTGGAACATGAAAGGATGTCTGTGATGTTGACATGTCATCATTTCACTTTTTAAATCTATGTGCAGCTAACAGAGGCAGCCAGAGGTTACAAAATGATTGATGGTAGATCAATGTGTGAAGCCCTGAGTAACTGGGGATACAGATGTGTGTTAAAACTAACATCACTGACTTCATCAACAACTGCAGGCTAAGAGAGGACCATTAGGTTCAAGGATACGGTGCAATCCTGTCCCATTTGACATTCAACATTCCCGAAACAATTCCAAAATCTTCAGGGGGAAAAGAATCATCCGACAGCTCCACCTCTAGGGCAGCGCTGTAGAGATAGACAAAAAGAAGACACTCAGTTAGATAACTGTATATACAGTACATACAGTACAATATATCTGTATGTTGAATGTTTACCATCTGACAACTCTCTCCAAAACACAGGGAGGCATTGTGTGAAACTTCCTGACAAATATCCCAAAATCACAGCTTCAACAGTGCTTTTCTGGTCACACTTTGCCGTGGTGTTTTTTTTTTCTTTTTACCATTCAGAAACAGAATAGCAAACATTACATAGGCTTAAGAATATTTAAAAAATTAACAACAAAACATGTACAACATTAACAACTTTTATTAACAAATACGCAAATGCAGCAGTCAACCAAACAGAATGAAATAACAACAAATTGTCTGTGGGCTACAGTCCACTTGCAGTACAGTAAATCGACAGAATTGAATTAAATTAAAACTATAGCATCCAATACTTATAGGCTTATCAAATAATTAAAGGTAACAATAAATAACAATAGCAGTAACGATAATGTGTGCTATACAGCATGTCCTGAGAACGCAATGGCTACAGTCCGTTGGTTTATTTTAAAATCTATCAACATGAATCAAATTAAAAGCACAGCTCTACAGCATCCAGTACTAGGGCTTATCCAGTAAGAAAAATAGAACAATAAATAACAAGGCATGACTGAAAATGGGCATATATAATCCTATCCTAAGAACGCAATAGGAAATACTGTTCGTTGGTTTATTTTTAGAGCCTACCTTTACTTGGAAAAGTTCACCCTCTCAAAGTCTTAACTTTTCTGTCCGTCAGAACAGGCTACTCCTCATTGAAAATGAAATAAAAACAAACTATAATGATAATTATAGCAGCATCATATGCTTCAAAACTATTCAAGGTTTTTTTGCCAGAAAAACCAGCATGTTTACTTATTCCAGCTGGAGCAGGGCATGTAGTGGAACTTTGCCCACGGTGCTGAACACCCGCTCTGATGGAGAGCTCGTGGCACAAACGCACAGGTACTTTTGGGCAACCCTCGACATCAGAAGAAAATGCCTGGCCCCATCACATTTCCACCAGAGAAGGGGGTCTTCATCTGCCTGAATAACGGCAGGGCTGTACAGCGATGGAAAAAAATGTTGAAAAATGAATTTATTTGCCTAGTAGCACACACTGCTTGCGAGCCACTTGTGTGTGTGTGTGTGTGTGTGTGTGTGGTCTGTTTTTTTCTCGTTTTTTTTCACTAGACGACAAAAGCATTCACTGCCGTGCATGGCAGCCAGGTGAGTTGGTTCATTAGCATAATGAACAGAGGGAAAGCTCTTGTCATCAAGTGCCTTTGTCTCTGTGGGGGAGGCGGGGCTATGGGCTACACACACAGAGTGTGATCTTCATGAGGGGGAGACGAGGCGAGAGAGTTGAGCGTAAGAGAAAGACAGGGAACTTGTTCGTAAACCAAATGCCACAGCCCCTGTGTGAGAGTGTTTTGGATTTAAACCAAATGACAGAGGGGAGCCCAGTAATTTGGACGAGCCAGTATGCCAGGTTTGTTCTAAAACCATCTCAACAAAAAGAGTGAATACGACCAACTTAACTGCACACCTGAGAGTGAGAGACTGACAGTCTATTTTTTTGTAATTTTTTGTATTCATAAGGTCTTTATTTATTTATTTTGGTATTTTTACACGTTATTTCAGATATTTAAATTTTCTTTTTTTGCATTCGTAAATATTCTTCTTTAAAAGGGTGTACTTGCATAATTATGCTTTTATTACCATCATATAAGTTTTAAAAATGGTCTAAAAACAGCAAAATTACAACAATAAAAAAAATTGTCTTAAAAGCACAATATTGGGCAATATTATCGCTTATTGCAATAATTTCTGACGCAATTAATCGCCCAGCAAAATTTGTTATCGTGACAGGTGCTACAAACTTTCTGGCCTGTGCTACAAAATTATCACCCTCTGTAGCACTGGTGCTATGGGCTAAAAAAGTTAACGTACAGCCCTGAATGGGCTCGCGACAACAGGCAGTTATCTCTGCTCCTGCTCGCTCCTGTATGGTGCCGACAAGACCTGCCACCGCATCTGCTTCTCTTTGAAGGAGACTGCCCAGAGTCATCTTTTTTTGGGTGGTTCGGGTTGTGCTTCTCCCTCCTCCACTCTGATGGCCACTGGACCTGCTGCTGCTTGCAGAAGTTATGACGTTGTGTTTTTTTTTTGGGGTGGGGGGGAGACCAACTCGCTTGATGCTTGCCATCTTTTCTTCTCTTTCTCAGGTCTGAGCTGTCACGTCACGACGTCACATCCAAAACTTTATCAAATGTCATCTCCCGAATCAACAGTTAAGAGAAACATTATAGCCTACTACTAGTTTTAAACTGTAATAGTAGGCTATTAAATTGCAAACTCAACCGTGCTTGACAAGTGCTCATTATTTAGGCATTAAATAAATTAATGTTATATCAGGCCCCTGTAGGCCTACATTTAGGGATGTCCCGTATTGGCTGCCGATATTAGCAAAAAACGTGCATCTGCATTGGATCTGACTGCATGGAAAAATGCCAATCCAAGAACTCTGATCCAGTTTTTCATGTAGTCCGATCCAGGTTTTCCGGCCAGCCCAGGGCTCCGCGATTCAAGCAGTCCATTCCAGTGATCCTCTCCAGCACTTACTATCAATCCACCAGGCAAGCCGCCAGCATGCAGACACACACAGAGGGTAGGAAGAATAGTGGTCTATTTAGTTAACTGACTATTTGTTTTCTGCTCTGGTTTTTTGAGAGTGATATTTTTATTTGGTTTACACTCTTACTGTTTAAGTAAAGAGCACTGATGGCATTATTTTTTGACATCTACAGACTGGAATGATATTGACATGACAACAGTGAAGAACATTATTGAAGGAATTGCAAAACCATTAACCCACATCTGCAACTTGTCTTTTCAGTCAGGTACATTTCTGAACAAAACGAAGATAGCAAAAGTGATACTGCTGTTTAAAACTGGAGATAGACATCATTTCACAAACTACAGGCCTGTTTCTTTACTCTCCCAATTCTCCAAAATATTCGAAAAACTTTTTGCAGACAGACTGGAAAAATACATTGAAAAACACAATCTTCTTACAGACAGTCAATTCAGAACGGACAGATCAACATCTCTGGCACTAATCAAATTAATAGAAGAAATCACAAATTGTATAGACAACAAAAAAATAGTAGTTGGAGTATTTTTGGACCTAAAAAAAGCCTTCGACACCATCGATCACAACACATTATTATATAAACCAGAAAGGTATGGTATAAGGGGGGTTGGATTGAGCTGGGTGAAGAGCTATTTAAGAAACAGGCAACAGTTTGTGCAAATAGGTGACCATAAATCGGAGTACATGGACATTACATGCGGAGTACCACGGTGGTCAGTATTAAGTCAGAAATTATTTATATTGTATGTGAATGACATATGTAGAGTATCAAAATGATTGACATTTGTTTTGTGTCAATGACACTAGCATTTTCTGTTTCGGGGGAGAATTTGCAGCAGATTTTGAAGATGATTACAACAGAAATAAACTAAAACTGTGGTTTGACAGAAATAAATCATCATTAAATCTGAGCAAAACAAAAACTATGCTGTTTGGAAGACCTAAAACAGACTCTCATGTAGAACTGATAATAGATAACACACAAATAGAGTATATGACATTAAATTTCTTGGTGTAGTCCTTAACCACAAAATCTGCTGGAAACCCCATGTAAAGCACATGTAAACCACATACGAGCAAAGCTTTCAAAGTGCACTGCAATTCTTGGGAAAACAAGACACATTCTGGATCATAAATCACTATACACTCTATACTGTTCACTGTTTTTACCGTATCTATCTTACTGTGTTGAGGTCTGGGGAAATATGTACAGAAGCACTCTACAGCCAATATGCACAATACAGAAAAGAGCAATAAGGACAATAAACAATGCTGGATACAGAGAACACACAAAACCCACTGTTTATAAACACACACGTTGAAATTTATGGATCTGGTTAAATTCAAAACAGCGCAAATAATGTACAAAGCAAGGAATAATCTACTGCCAAAAAATATCCGAGGAATGTTCACAGAAAGAGAGGGAGGTTATAATCTAAGGGGAGATCTAAATTTCAAAAAAACAAAGTACGAACAACTATGAAAAGCATGTGCGTATTGAGCTGTGGTGTGACTTTGTGGAACAGTCTGGAGATGGAGATAAAACAAGTACAAACATAAATCTGTTTAAAAAGAAGTACAAAAAATTATTTCTAAACAGCTATATAGAGGAGAAAGTGTGTTACCTGGGAGTGTGAGGAGGGATATAAATAAAATAGTGAAAATTGTTATATTATAATTGCTTAGTACAGTTAAATATTTATGTGGATATTCATGTAGTATTTAACCAGGAAGATCCCACTGAGATTAACAACCTCTTTTTCAAGGGAGAGTATATGTGTATATGGATATTTATATCAGTGTTTCCTACAGGATTTTATGAAACTATGGGGGGGTGGACCATGGACCCTCTAGGTGGGTCCAGGGTCATGGCCCCCTGGGGAAAAAAGTGTACATTTCAAAGTTAAATGCATTAATCTGGTTAAACTATGAGAACCAAATTAAGAGGCTATATCTATAAAATCTCCTTCAGATACAAAACACGCCACTCCCATTCCATTTACTCATATGAAACCATATTAGACAAATAATTAGATTATGGGGGCATAAATTAGACAAAGGTCCAGTCTCATGCCAGATATCCTCAGCTGTAAACTCAAGCCAATAGTCCTGATGGTGGCGCTACAGCAAGCATCTAAATTTCAAAACTTTGAAAATTCATAACAAATCAACCGTAAGTGCTACAACTTCACAACTTTCAACAAACTGTAGCCACAATACTGAATAAACTTTTGTACATTTAAACCTATTAGAAATTATGAAGTTCATCACTCTGTTTTTTTTTTCAAAAACTGTAAAACTTCTTAAACCTATCTCCTCCCACAATTTTTGCTCAATTGACACCAAACTTGCTACAGAGCATCTTCAGACTGTCCTACAAAAACTAAGTTTCTCAGATTTTTGATTTATCAAAAATTGAGCCTACAGTGCATCAAAATGTTTGACTGTAAACGGTACTGTTAACATATACATGCAAATTCTTGCAAAATAAATCTTCAATGTTCATGAAAAAAAGAGAGAATTCTAGAGTCATGGTAGATGATGTGTGGCAAATTTCAGAATTTTATCTCAAAAACTGAGTTTTTGACAGCATTTTGAATTTTGCTCTCTTTTTCACTTATGGAGCAAATCAATCATTGTTACAAACAAATTACCAACATCTCCATGCTGTCTAGATGCAGTATGTGTATTTTCAGACTTTTGTTTCGATAACTGAATTTTTTACAGTGGTTTGAAATCTGCTTTTCCATGCATGGACGGCTGCTACACCTGCATGTTTGGCTTAGTCAATTTGTGAAGCTACACATGAATTGTCACTGACTAATTAGCTCAGTGAGATAGAAATTGATCCTTAGTCTAAGAGGTTGTGAGTTCAAGCCTCAGCTGATGCAAAAGGCAGATTGTGTTGCTAAACTCCTAAATGTCTTGCAATTCTTCTGCTTGTTGCTCAGAATTGCCTAAAAATACCCAGACCCAACCCATCGCTATAATTATATTTTGTTTTTTTTTTATTTGTATACTCGTTCGAAAATAAAATTCATTCATTCATTCATTCACATTTAACATAATTCAATATTAACTGTAGCTCCATATAAAGTTAATAAATGTCATGTTTCTTAGTTAATCCTCTGCTCGTTTGTGTTAACGACGCAGTTCACATATTTTTATAACTTCAGATTTATTAAAAACTGTGTTCTGAGCGAAACATGATGCTGAATTTAGCAGCAGACTTAAGTAATAGTAATATAAAGTAATAGTAAAAGAAATAACTTTTGGCATTTATTTTTTTATATGATATATAGGAAGTACTGTAAATAAATAACACATTCTCAGACCTAATGACTAAATAGCCTACATATTTCAAGGTATGTTGCTGAGTCTATTTTATAACGAGCAATTTTCTAATGTAGGTTGAGAATGAAGTCAGATAGAGAAAGACAGGGATATCATGTACTGACATTGAGTGACGGACCTGTCAGTCTACATGTCATTCTCTTTTGCAAATTCTGATTTCATACTTTTTCGCTATGTCTCATGAAACTCGTGGTTTTATTTCTCATATCAATGGTACGTTTGGCAACAGGAACAATCCCTTTTTGTTCTGGTTACATGTTCAACACACTGCTGAGGACAAAAATTTAGTATAGACTGGTTGTTAGTTGTTACAGACATGGATAGTGCAACAGGTACCAGAGCTCCGCCAAGACATTTTAGGAAATGGTAGGTTAACATTAGTTAAATATTTGTTAAAAAATAAATCGGTATTTGCTAAACTGAAGGCAAATTACTTTAGAAAAGAACCAGTGTTGGCGGTTAGCCACCAAGAGTAGCCGTGGGACTAACCACGAACAGTCTATGACTAACTAGCTTACTACTACTTTTGCTATCTCACTGGAAGTTGAGCGCATAATCATTTCTACAGTAGCGCCCTCAGTTTAAGTAGTTTAAGTAATAGTTTTTACAGTGTACCTCGTACAGGGATCCTGACATACTTGCAGAAAGTTGTAAAACATCAACTTATAATGCAGAAGAAGCTACAGTGTAGGGTGTAGGCTTATTTTACAATTTTTTTTCGTATCTTAGATCTCACAAGGCAAGGCTAAAAACTAAATACAATTAAAGCTGCAAGCAGCGTTGGGTGGGACCTCGGACTCTTTGTCGGCCTTCAGCTCACGTAGACAGTGCGAATTATTCTTAAGAGTCAAAATGTCGATAAAACAAGCAATGTCAAGAGTACGCAAGGTCATTTTTGGCAACAGAAGGACTTTATATTACCGTACGTTACAAAATGAATTTAATTTTCAACCGATGTATTAACTAAAATGTAACTGTGATATGTCAGCTACAGTGGTGGAAAAAAGTTTTGGGACACCCCATGCATTTGTGAAATATTGCATCAAGAATCACTCTTAGGTCTTCAAGAGCAATTTAAATCCTAAAAAAGCCATTAAAAACTCAAAATTAATTGGTTCCATAAAAATACATAAGAAATTTTGAGTATTGGGTCATTTTGGTACCAGTGATGAAGGTCGTTCTTTTTATTAAAAGACACAATTTTTGTTGCCAAGCTTTGTGTCTACATAAAGCCAGCACATTTGAAAGTTCTTCAGACACAAAAATGGCTAAAACAAGGAACCTAACGCAGGAAACACGCCTGAAGATAAAGATTCCCAGCCAGGAAGGGTACAGCTGCTGCCAGATAGCCAGGAAGTGCAGATGCAGTCCTTCAGCAGTTGGATACACTCTGCAGAAATACAGACGAACCAACAGCTTGGAAGACAAACCAAGATATGGGCGTTCAAGGGTTTCTTCAGCAAGAAATGACCGCATCCTGATCCGCATGTGCAGGCAAAACCGCCGAATGACATCACAGGAGCTTCAGCAGCAGTGGTCAAACCAAACTGGTGTCCAGTGTTCCACCCGCACTGTACATGGCTGACTTTTAGATCATGGCTTAAGGTCCTACAAGGCTATCAAGAAGCCCCTGATCAATGAGAGACAGAGGTTAGCCTTATCTCCAGCATGTACAGTACCTACTGTCAAGCATGGTGGAGGCAGTATCATGGTTTGGGGATGCATGAGTGCTGCTGGTGTTGGTCATCTCATTGTCTGTGACGGCACATTGAACTCTACCAAGTATTGTACCATTCTCGAAACCCACATGCTCCCTTCTGCACGTGCACTGTTCCATCGAGGTAAAAACTGGATGTTTCAACAAGATAATGCCCCTTGCCACACATCCAAGGCCAGTAGAACTTGGCTGCAGGAGCACAGTATCCAGGTCTTAGAGTGGCCAGCTCAATCCCCGGACATGAGCCCCATTGAAAATCTGTGGTGGATTATCAAAAGGTCTGTTTCAAGAATTTAGGAGAATTAAAAGCAGTAATTCAAGAAGAATGGGACAAGATTACCCCTCAACAGTGTGAAAGGCTCGTGGGGAACATGCCAGCCAGGATTAGAGCTCTACTACGTGCCAATGGCAGGGCTACTAAATATTAATTTGATGATGTGATGGTTTATTTATTTTTTGTTCAGTTTTGAACACATTCTCTGTTATTTGTTGACTTTGATACCGACAATGTTGAGAAATGACATATTGAAACTGTCAAGAATTTAGTTTTGTTAGTTTTTTTTTGTAAACATTAAACAAAAAAATATAATTTGTATTTGTTTGTATCTGTCTAATGCAGCCACACCTTTTGAAACACAAAAAGGATTTTTCCACAAATATTTCATGATAATATTTGAGATTGTGTAAAATTTTAAGGGTGTCCGAAAACTTTTTTCCACCACTGTATGGAAACAAAATGCCTTCTCCAAAACATCCACATTGAAATGAAATACACTGTAATGATAAAGAAATTCTATAATGTTAACAACAACAACATGGTGTCTGTCATACTGTTAAGAACTGAAATGTTCCCCATGTACTGTTAAAAACAAAGGTCTGTGGTGACCAGTAGCGGCTCGTGGTGAAATTGGGTAGGAGGGCTAACACATTAGGCCTATGGCCTTTACTGAGCAATAGCTCAGCTGCAGTGACAGTAACATCACACCGAGACACAGTACCAGGTTACAGCAACAATGCACTACAACAAAACTAGAGAATTAGGCTAAGTACAAAAACATTCTGGAGCCAAAAGCTCTCGCACGCACGCATGCACGCACACTATTTTCGGCTGTACACACAGACAGGAAAGGTAAAGAAAGGAAAGGAGTAAGGCTCCTTTAATAAGAGGTTAGGGCTTGGGCATTCCTTATTTGAAGAGAAGCTCACATCAACGGCCCTTCTTGGATGCAAACAGGTTAATCACCAAGTCATTTAAGTCCGATGATTTTTGGATGAGGTCCTGCTCGATAGACAACATTTAAAATAATCCACCTCGTTCAGCATGATGCTAACACAATTCGCAGGACTACGCTCACTCTCCCACTGCAGTAACAGCGGTCAGGTCCTCACTGTACTTCCACACGCTGTCATTGGCCAAAAGTCAGTGGCCTGGTCTGGATTAATTTAGCCCAACTGGACAGTAAATCAAGGGGACTTGTCATGACACCTGTCACTCACAATGTGACAACAAGGATTGGAAGCTGATTCTAGGAGTATAGGCTGTAAAAAAAAATCAGCCCACAAATCCTGCGTTTTTGTGACTATTTTAGTGCTGTTGCTGCTATAGGTTCCGCCAAATACAATCACTTCTAAGGTTCAATAACTAATATTCTAATATTTTCTTTAATTTAATAATTTTCTCATCTTTATTGTAAAAGATGAGCAGGGTGTAGCTCTGCTAGCCCACTTATACCAGCCATCTCTGGTGGTGACAGTACTCCTGGTTTGTTGTGTAACACATTGTGATGTAAGTACATGAATATACAGTACAGGCCAAAAGTTTGGACACACCTTCTCATTCAATGCGTTTTCTTTATTTTCATGACTATTTACATTGTAGATTCTCACTGAAGGCATCAAAACTATGAATGAACACATGTGGAGTTATGTACTTAACAAAAAAAGTGAAATAACTGAAAACATGTTTTATATTCTAGTTTCTTCAAAATAGCCACCCTTTGCTCTGATTACTGCTTTGCACACTCTTGGCATTCTCTCCATGAGCTTCAAGAGGTAGTCACCTGAAATGGTTTTCCAACAGTCTTGAAGGCGTTCTCAGAGGTGTTTAGCACTTGTTGGCCCCTTTGCCTTCACTCTGCGGTCCAGCTCACCCCAAACCATCTGGATTAGGTTCAGGTCCGGTGACTGTGGAGGCCAGGTCATCTGCCGCAGCACTCCACTCTCCTTCTTGGTCAAATAGCCCTTACACAGCCTGGAGGTGTGTTTGGAGTCATTGTCCTGTTGAAAAATAAATGATCGTCCAACTAAACGCAAACCGGATGGGATGGCATGTCGCTGCAGGATGCTGTGGTAGCCACGCTGGTTCAGTGTGCCTTCAATTTTGAATAAATCCCCAACAGTGTCACCAGCAAAACACCCCCACACCATCACACCTCCTCCTCCATGCTTCACAGTGGGAACCAGGCATGTGGAATCCATCCGTTCACCTTTTCTGCGTCTCACAAAGACACGGCGGTTGGAACCAAAGATCTCAAATTTGGACTAATCAGACCAAAGCACAGATTTCCACTGGTCTAATGTCCATTCCTTGTGTTTCTTGGCCCAAACAAATCTCTTCTGCTTGTTGCCTCTCCTTAGCAGTGGTTTCCTAGCAGCTATTTGACCATGAAGGCCTGATTTGCGCAGTCTCCTCTTAACAGTTGTTCTAGAGATGGCTCTGCTGCTAGAACTCTGTGTGGCATTCATCTGCTCTCTGATCTGAGCTGCTGTTAACTTGCGATTTCTGAGGCTGGTGACTCGGATGAACTCAGAAGCAGAGGTGACTCTTGGTCTTCCTTTCCTGGGTCGGTCCTCATGTGTGCCAGTTTCGTTGTAGCGTTTGATGGTTTTTGCGACTCCACTTGGGGACACATTTAAAGTTTTTGCAATTTTCCGGACTGACTGACCTTCATTTCTTAAAGTAATGATGGCCACTCGTTTTTCTTTAGTTAGCTGATTGGTTCTTGCCATAATATGAATTTTAACAGTTGTCCAATAGGGCTGTCGGCTGTGTATTAACCTGACTTCTGCACAACACAACTGATGGTCCCAACCCCATTGATAAAGCAAGAAATTCCACTCATTAACCCTGATAAGGCACACCTGTGAAGTGGAAACCATTTCAGGTGACTACCTCTTGAAGCTCATCGAGAGAATGCCAAGAGTGTGCAAAGCAGTAATCAGAGCAAAGGGTGGCTATTTTGAAGAAACTAGAATATAAAACATGTTTTAAGTAATTTCACCTTTTTTTGTTAAGCACATAACTCCACGTGTTCATTCATAGTTTTGATGCCTTCAGTGAGAATCTACAATGTAAATAGTCATGAAAATAAAGAAAACGCATTGATTGAGAAGTTGTGTCCAAACTTTTGGCCTGTACTGTATAAATACATAATATACATTTTAACAGGACACCAAATATTAACATGGATAAAACATGAATTATAAAGGAGAGTAAATCATAAAAGAAAAAGATTTTTACAAAGACTAAAGTGGTGATTAAACAAAGGAGCTTGTAAATTTGGAGTGTAACATTTCCTCAGAGATGTGTATACTTTCCTGATCTTTGTAACACTCTGTTATGGACTTGTACTTGAAATGAGGTAATTTGCTGTAACCCTCCAGTTCATTCAGTTGGGTTCAGTGCTGGTTTTGTTTGGACATTTAAGACAAATGAAGAAAATTCACTGAGAAACTATTCTCCTTTTGTGAAAAACAAGGAATTATCTGCACACTGAATAGTTTTAAGCCCCGTAGGAGGTATTATTTATTTGTGATGTTGTGACATATGAGAAGGCTCTGTGGGTATTGCTCGGTATTGAGGCTTATATGGCGGGGCTAAAAAAAAAAACATAACACACAATTGGCTGATTATGTTTCTATTTGCCTCATTATAAAAACATCATAATACCTTTGCCTGAGGAAGACCCTCTCAGAGTTGGCAACATAGCGAACAAGTGATACCTCCTTGGGGGCTTCAAAACTATTGTGCCCACCTAATTCTTTGTTTTTCACTTTGAGCCCTTTTATCCAGTCAAATTCTTCTGTCTTAAAACTAGACTTCTAACAGAGCAGCAAACAAAGGGTACTGTCCAAAATCTTCTCAGGCTCTGCTGCTGGGTGTAAGGTGCTTAGTTATCTTCAAGTACAATGTTAAAATAATCAGGCCCACACAGAAATGGACTGCTTAATTATTTGTCAATGACAGTGTTAAAAATTAATGCTTTATGCTTTATCTGTAGTGTATGATTTGTTTGTCCTTTCAATTGACAGTCAGATTTGATTGTGAAATACAACATTCAGTCAGTAATAAAGACAGAAGGAGTGCAAATATAGAATTTATTGAAATTTTAAACAAGTTATAGATGAATATTAAAAACTCAACATTAGCCGTGACAGCCTGGGCTATGTTCAGGCCTAACAAAATGTGTCCTAAAGGCCAAATTCAAAAGCAGTGACACTGCCAACAGTAAGCAGTTCACTGCGTTTGGAGGTGGTCTTTAAGACAATGAACTAATTGACTTAAAACATATCATTTCCCCTAGGTGTGAAATGAACTCCATCTTTCAAAAATAGCCCCGAACTGTCATGTCTAATGTGAGGGTGCTCAATTATGGCACCATTTAAACCAGGGCTCAACAATAACGATTGCCTGATTGCCCCTGGGCAAGTAAAACTCAAGGTCGGGCATGTAATATACTATTTATGGTGTTATGTCATCGTGTCATTTCTGTCTCCACATGGTCACGCATTAACAATTCTCCTCTGCTCTCTGTATCGTGCACTGCGGAGTTCCGCCACACACACAGGTGAGCACGCTAGAGCGGCTCGGGCCTCATTTTGCTGACCAAACCTGACCCCGAGCCCGGTGCAGTTTGTCAGCTGACAAAGTTATTGTTATGGACACTGTGTAAATAACCATCAACAGACTGCTGTTACGCACAGACAAACAGCTGCTCGCACAGCAGCACAGCACGGCACTCGTGCTGAGCTTGTGTTGCGTTCAGGCATTGTCCAACACTTGAATAAGTCATAGCACAAAACAGCAGCATGTCATGTGACTTTTTACTTTTATTATATTCAATAAAATTGTATGTTCCTAAATCTTGAGACACCTCATATGTAAGCTAGACAGACATTTCACCTGCTCATTACTGTGCACACATGTACTGTATGTCCTTAGTCCTAAAGAGCCCTTATGGTGCCAGTAGATACACAGAAACATCCCAGCAGGCTGTGCTTTGCAAGCATACAAAAAAGTTTCACGCATGTGAAAATGATTTTTCATGCGTGTGCTTCACCTCCGCTGCTACAACTCCATCCTAGGGGAAACACTGCTGTGTGCGTTTTGTGCAACAGGTGGATGTGGTAGTCTACTGGTAGAGTAGAGAGAGAGCTAAGTAGCGTTGAAGTAGAGTAGAGCAGGGCAGAGAAATGGAAGCAAAATATATTAAACCCAGTGTTAATACAGCAGAACTGGAAAGAGGGGTGAAAAATAAATAGGTGGGCATGACTCAAGTAGGGCGCAAAATTATAGACGGACAATGATTGACAAATTTTTCACTTTCACCCCTGACACTGTCATTTTTGTGTAGGAATTAAGCTACGATACATGACATATGTTGTTTTAATTAATAAATACAGTGTGAATAAAGATTACATAACATAAAAATGAAGCTGGTGCAGGTCCTCCTTCATCATGCTGACCAGCTTGACACTGCTGACCTTCCCCATGTCATTGCCGCCACAGTGGATGATGGTGGATGGTGCTGCTCTTCCTCGCAGGAAGTGGGAAAAGAAGGAGAGAAGGCCTCTCCACTGCAGTCCACCCCAGCCAAACCAGCAGACACGGACGCCTGGCATGCTGAGGTTGCTTCCCAAGGTCTCTGCAGCTCTCTGGGCACCACGCCGGACATAGCTGTCATCAATGATCCACGCTGTGCCTATGAAAGTAAAATGAGTGTAATAAATGCTTTAGGTAATGAAAAACAGAAAGTTAACTATAAAGGGTGAATCACTTCTTTTTGTTGACAATACTATTATGCCATATCTGTAGGATAAAATAAAATGGGGCAACACCTCAAAATATAGATGACAGTCTTTTAAATGCTTTCTTTTTGTCCTTGGAAGACAATGTAATATTAGCTGTCTAAAGTCAGGTAGCCAAAACTGGTACTTACAGTTTCTGCTGTGTGTAGCAGGCATGGTGCAGACTTCACAAGTGGCCATGATCTCAACACTGGTGATGTACTGAAAGAAATTAACATCTAATAAGTGTAACATTGCCTTTCTTTCACAATTTCTACATTTCTTTTTCATGTTCTAGAGGATGATAATCTCGCAATGCGCTGTTCATAACAGTAACATACATAACAGTCCCCTTCGGACTTTTATCAGTGTCAAAATCATAAATATGCGCACTGTTTGCAATAGCGGTGTGGGTGCAAGGATATAATCTTTAATGTCAGCCGTTATGCACACTGCAAATCCAACCACTAACTCGAATTTCTTGTTTGGTGTCAACAAAACATTAATGGTAAGAAAGAACACTACCATTAAATGGGACTTAGCTTATTAACATTATCTTATTCAAAGTATAATCAAGTGACATACAAATAAACAACTCCTTACTAAAGTTACGTGAAAATCTAAATTCAGGTCAACTGATTTGCTTCAAATTATTTGTTATATATGTATTAAATAAATGTTACACTGATTCACTGTAACCCTGGCCAAATTACTGCAAGTCTCGACAAAATCAAGTATTGCAAATGAATGTAACATTACCATAATTAGCGTTATATATTTAAAAACGTTGAAGCGTTTTTTAAGATTGTGTAATCTCAGTAACAGCTGAATCATTGTTTCAAGATTTGTTGTATAACGTTAGTTTCAGGTAAACTCAACTTACCTCAAGTTTCGTGAAGGAGCTGGCACCAAGCAGGAACAACAGGGCTAGCCAAAGTAGCGTAGCTTGTTAGCCTAGTAGCTTGTTAGCCTAGCTTGTAAACCTAAACTAACTTAGCAGCGTCGAGCAAGGTGGCCATGTTTAAGCAACCAGGCTTAATTTGGCCCGCCTCTTTGCCCATTTTTGATTGGCCGGGAGTTGGGCGGAGTCAGGCACTGCCAAGATAGCAACGGCCAGACCTGACTATTTTGAGCTTCAAACCCGCTACTCAGAAACGAATGGGTGACGTCACGGTGACTACTAGCAATGAGTGTCTCGGTCCCCTGATGTCTCATACCAAGTGTGGTGTTGATAGCACAATTATTTCAAAAGCTTATTCATTTTACTGTTTTTAACATTATTAAAATTAGCAAAAATTCTGTAAGGGCGGCATTCATGGTGCAAGAGGCTTTTTTGTAGAGGACTATCAGGAGGATGTGTGTGTATAATTTCAAGTCAATAGCACTTGTGGTGTGGCGGACAGAGCCTTTCAAGCTTTACACTCTATGTTATAGCGCCCCCATGAGGCCGATTGGGACCGAATTTTTTGAGCAGTATTTGGATGTCCTTTATAGTCCATGTACCACGTTTCATGTCCCTAGGTCCTTCCAGCTGCTCATAAATTAATAAAACGCAAATTATGACGGTTAATGACGAATAGGCCACGCCCACTTTCACCTATCAACATGGCACTCAAGATAGTAGTTAATAGCCACCCCTAGAGCATGCATACCAAATTTGGTGAAATTCCATCCAATGGTCTTTGAGATACAGATGTGTGGCATTTATAGCGCCCCCTATAGGCTGAGCTCAAAATGCTTTGGTAGGCAGCTTCCAAGTCTCATTGTGGACCCACCCACCAAGTTTGGTGATGATAGGTCAAAGGGTGTGGGAGTTATGGCCAATCAATTCTAAGCTCCGCCCACAGCAAAGATTCATTGGTCCGTGGCGGCCATGTTTTTTGACCAATCTGGCTCATTTGTAATAGAAATGTGTCTTGTCATCCCCCAAAGCCGTGTACCAAGTTTGGTAGTGATGGAGTTACAAATGTAAAAGTTTATGTCATGTTACTGTTTTTCAAATTATGCAAATTAGCAAAAAATCTAGTCAGGCGGAGCTTAATGGTCCCAGAGGCTTTTTTGTAGAGCACATTGAGCTGGACCTGTGTGTCAAATTTCAAGTCAATCAGACTTATGGTGTGAGGGGCGTGGCCTCCCAAAAAAGTCATTTTTAAGCCTTAATTACAGCGCCACCATGTGGCCAACTGGGCTCATATTTTAATAAAAGTTGATGCACATCATTTCCAATCATTGGGCCAAGTTTCAGGTTTCAGGCTCATTCCAGCTCACGGGAATTTCAGCTCAAGCGGCAGACAACAAAAAATAATAATAAATATAGCCACGAGCGGCAATCTGCGGGTTCTAACCTGTTCCGCCCCAAACCAGCCACCATGACCCTCACCACCCACCGTGACCCTCACCACCCACCGTGACCCTCATCTGCCGTAGTGCAAGACGTTCCCCACTCTGTCCCTGAAAGCTCCAAGCAATACATACTCTTTCCAAGTCACACATTTCTTGAAATCGGGTTTTCAGCTCGACTACACGCTAATAACATTTGTGGTATACTTTCACATGGAGACTCCATTTGAACATCAAAACAGAAATTGAAATTTTACCTATTGATCTGTATTTCAAAGTTTCAATAGGTATTTTAGTGTTTAAGCAATCACAGTTCCATGATCATGATAATTTTGGGAGAAATCTGGAGATAATTATAATTAATGAACCAGAAAATTTCACATGAAATTTTGAGTGTGCCTGATGCTCGCTGCCAACTAGTATCCCCATACCAATATGCTAATTATTAATAGCAGTAAATGTATCACTGTGTGTCTGTGTGTGTGTGCATGCCTGAATGTGTGTATGTTCACGTGCTGTCGCGCGTTTGTGTATGTGTGAGTCTGTTTGTCTGTCTGTCCGTGTGTATGTCCACTTACAGACAGAAAAAACAGCTTAACTTAACAGCTAAGAAAGACTGCAGTCTAAAATGTCCAAGATGGACACAGAAAGACAGAGACAGACAGACCCAGACAGGCAGACTGACACATATGTAATTACCTCTGTATGATGAGGCTTTAACTGCAAAGAAGTCAGGTTGCTGAAATATTCAAATTTGACTGTGCTGTGACACACAGACGATTGGCCGAACGGCTGGAGTTGATTCAGCCAATCACCAGTTGGCAATGGCACAGTCAAATTTAAATACACCAAGAAAAGGCAGAAACTGAGCCAAAAGTTCCTCTCAAACTCCAACTGTTTAATGAAAAACCGTAAGTTCTACAGCTACAAAAAGCACACCGTGAGCGAGAGGACAGGATGCGGATCACAAAGGTGTAAATTTCATTTCTGTGGTGTGAAAAATGAGGCCAGAGCCATGATGGACATAAGTGGAATGGTCTGCTTTCTTCCAGAAATTTGGTCTCTCACTTAACATGGGAGTTAATGGGGCAGTTGGTTGGACTTGTTGTCCTTTTAGACCACCTGCAGCCAAAACCCTAAATCCATTTTCTTCAGCGGTCGCACCTCTGCTACCGGAACAGCTTTTCCTACAATTTGGTGTACAATTTGTGTATGTAGAATGAATGATGTGGCCGCACCAGCGAGTTTAAGAGAAAATTTCTTGATGATTTCAGAGGTGCTGTGCACTCTAGCGATGACATCACCCACTCTAACTCTCAACATTCCATGCAATACACACCTATTATAAATTCTGAGAAGGGCTGAAAATTTCATGATTTTTAAACAGCTGGTGTAGAAAAACTAAAAGAGATATGGAAAATATGAATCAGTCACTGAAAGTCGATGGCAATGTCAACATTTCAGAGTTGGAATGGAGTTTCTACGTGAATGTATGAGTCCGTGAAGTGTGGGTGAAGATGAGTGAGTTTGAAGGATTTTCTCATTGACTTCCATTATAACCAAGTTTCAGAAAATGCTGAATATTTTGGAAAGTTTGAATGGGATTGAAAAGTTGAATCATATGTAAAAAGTCAAGGAATTGCTGAATATTTTCCAGTTTGAATGGAGTTTCTAGCTGAAAGTATGAATCGGTAGTTACCGTTTGAAATTTTGTGATTTTTGAAGATTCCGTAATTCATTTTCAATGGGAAAACGGTTTGGGAAAAAAACGGGAATATCTGGGAATGGCGGTGGTGCCCCCTATGTGCCAATCTCAAAATCTTTTTTTGGGTGTGTTCTTGGTCCCCTTCTGATGATATTTACCCAGTTTTGTGATGATCGGAAAAACGCTTAACATTTTACAGCCGTTATTCGCTAAGCCCCGCCCTTTCCAAGGACACTTTGCGTGACGGCAGCCGTGTTTTTTGTCCGATCTTGCTCATTTATAATAGAAATGAGTGTCTCGGTCCCCCGATGCCTCATACCAAGTTTGGTGTTGATAGCACAAATATTTCAAAAGTTTATTCATTTTACTGTTTTTAACATTATTAAAATTAGCAAAAAATCTGTAAGGGCGGCATTCATGGTGCAAGTGGCTTTTTTGTAGAGGACTATCAGGAGGATGTGTGTGTAAAATTTCAAGTCAATAGCACTTGTGGTGCGGCGGGCAGAGCCTTTCAAGCTTTACACTCTGTGTTATAGCGCCCCCATGAGGCCGATTGGGACCAAATTTTTTGAGCAGTATTTGGATGTCATTTATAGTCCATGTACCACGTTTCATGTCCCTAGGTCCTTCCAGCTGCTCATAAATTAATAAAACGCAAATTATGATGGTTAATGACGAATAGGCCACGCCCACTTTCACCTATCAACATGGCACTCAAGATATTAGTTAATAGCCACCCCTAGAGCATGCATACCAAATTTGGTGAAATTCCATCCAATGGTCTTTGAGATACAGATGTGTGGCATTTATAGCGCCCCCTATAGGCTGAGCTCAAAATGCTTTGGTAGGCAGCTTCCAAGTGTCATTATGGACCTGCCCACCAAGTTTGGTGATGATAGGTCAAAGGGTGTGGGAGTTATGGCCAATCAATTCTAAGCTCCGCCCACAGCGAAGATTCATTGGTCCGTGGCGGCCATGTTTTTTGACCAATCTGGCTCATTTGTAATAGAAATGTGTCTTGTCATCCCCCAAAGCCGTGTACCAACTTTGGTGTTGATGGAGTCAAAATTGTAAAATTTATGTCATTTTACTGTTTTTCAAATTATGCAAATTAGCAAAAAATCTAGTCAGGCGGAGCTTAATGGTCCCAGAGGCTTTTTTGTAGAGGACTATTCAGGAGGACCTGTGTGTCAAATTTCAAGTCAATCAGCACTTATGGTGTGAGGGGCGTGGCCTTTCCCAAGTCATTTTTACACTCTAATTACAGCGCCACCATGTGGCCGACTGGGCTCATATTTTAATAAAAGTTGATGCACATCATTTCCAATCATTGGGCCAAGTTTCAGGTTTCTGGCTTGTTCCAGCTCACGGGAATTTCAGCTCAAGCGGCAGACAACAAAAAATAATAATAATAATAATAATAATAATAATGATAAACCGGTACAATTTTAGAAGGGTTCTACCCCTTCGGGGTTAGAACCCTAATAATAAACCGGTACAATCTTAGAAGGGTTCTACCCCTTCGGGGTTAGAACCCTAACTAGTTAATTTCAGTAGAGAAACTGATTAGGATTACATGTATTTGATTGTGTACTGCTGCAGCATAGTTTTAGCTATAGGTTTGATTCAAATTCTAAATGAGGCTAAAGAGTTTAACCTAGAAATCTTGTATATGCATATTTTTGCTATCACGCATTTATTTAGGAAGTTGTAGGAATGAGCCACATCAGCTGGTCAGTTTGGTCAATGTGTGTACTGTCAGGTATGTGTGATGATGAAAAATACCCACAAACATTCAGTGTTGTTCCTTATAAATTTATCTAGGGAAAGGCAGATGACATGATTTGGAAGTGGAACTTTGATGGCTTCTGAAAACCAAACTGCAGAAGACATGACCCCCCACCCCCCATGGGAGGTTGCAGCTGGGGTGTGTGAGATTGTGTGGTTTTATTTATGTGTTTGGGATACTCTGATAAGCAAGTCACTTGTCATGCTGTGTACTACATGTTCTACAATTGACCTATGGCCCACCCTCAAATGCGATGATCCAATCACAGTGCGTATTGCCATTCCCATACACTCGGACATTATCTGCCTGGACGTTCACTGAAATGCATTACAGAAAATCAGTTTTGTTCCATTTTATGAGCTTTTTCGGAAATTTTAAGTTTAAAAATGGTCAAACGGTGTGCATGGGGTACATGCAACTCCGACACAAGGTATCCTGAGAGGCTGGGCAACGAGGTGTACTTTTTACACTTTAAACCACATCTCAACTGAGAAAAGTGTCTCCTTTGGATAAAGTTGTGTGGTAACGTTAGACCACAGCATCAACTCAACGTGAATAAGTTTAACAATGATGTCTACATCTGTTTTAAGGCAAGTCATAATTGTGTTTGAGGCAACATATTGTCACTTTACTGGAAAGAAATAAAGCTATCTTTAACAACTCTAGCTAACGTTAGCTAAAGTTAGCCTAACGTTAGCTCCTAGCTGCGTTGTTCATCATGTCACCTTGTTTGCTGGGAGTTCATTAGCCTATTTTGTTCTAGTTTTGTGCTTTGGTGATCGTACATCATTGTTAGCTGTTGTCCAAAGGGGTCTCGTTAAGCTAACGTTAACTTCTGGAGCTTAGCTTCACTAATTTATCTGTAATTGCAGGGATTACAAAGGTTGGCAAATGTAATGCTGAATGATTCAGTGTAAATACTGTAGCACCAAACTAACAGAGAGACACTCTTGGTAAAGATGGTAAAAAGGCTGTTGTCCTTTTCTCATATTCTGAGCCAAAAACCTTAACTTCAGTGGCACTTTAACTTGTTGTCTTTGATGGCGACGGCAAAGAGATGCAGTTCACAACCGTACACTGAGACCTGTAAATTTTGGCTTGTAATTTAAGCTTTTCATCGACCTTCTCAACAATAAAATGATGAATATATCCCTCCAATGCGTAATTTAGGCCCTTTTGGTTAATTCTCAATGACATCTGATCGTTATTGCCCCAAAAATCATCAATTGCCTCCTGCGAAATGCCGTGTACTGTGACACCTGCCATAGTGCCAGTCACTGAATGTTGATAGTTTGTCCAAGTGTGGAGGGGGGTGTGGCTTAGCCATAGGTCAATTACTAAGCACTATGTGTGTATTATATTACAGTACATTACAAAATGTATTTAACAGTCATAATCACAAAAGCAGCAACAGTATTATCAGTAATAAAGGCTGTAGTAATATGTGAGAGATGGAAAACACTAATATGTAGGTGCTGTTTCAAATGAAGATTCTGCTGCTGTAATCTGTCCTTTAAAGATTGTAACCACGCACACACAGAGGCTTGTGTCTGTCAGAGTGAAGCCATTGTTATGCTGATTAATGAGCTGCATGCAGTTGAGTGAGAGACAGGGTGACAGCCCAAGCACTTTAACATGGGATTAAAATCTCTTGAACTCCTCCCTTGAATTCTCAAACCGTGGGTCCAATCATCAATCTGATCATACCAGCAGAGAGATACACTCGTCCTGAACGCAGACATATAGTTTTTATGTTTGTGGAGTCAACAATGCGAACTTAGTCGCAAGTTATAGATGTGTTGGCCCTCATCTTTACTTTCGAAGATCGTCATACGGTTTTGTGTCAAGTCACCTTTGAGCGTTTATAAAATCCAAACCGTTCAAGTAATGACAAAGGCATTGAGAAGTATTGTTCACCACGGGTAGAGCTGTCATGTGTGCGAGTTTAAAGCCAATACGATAAACAATGTAGGAGGAAATATTTTTTGATAGAGAGAATTTCTGAAAAACGACATCTTACTATGAAAGGGCAAATAGCTCACTTCCTGTTGGAAGGGGTTGATTTTTTCATTTTATCAAATTTTTCGCCAGTCCTAACAAGCGTCCCAATTTTGGTGAGGATTTGAGCATGTTTAAGGGGTCAAATACGGCCTCAAAGAGGCCAAGGTCTCTAAAAATGGTAAGAAAAATAAATAAATACATAAATGACCCTTCCTTCCAAAATAACCTAGAATTACTGCCCTGCTGTTGTATGCCTCTGCACACCAGTCAAGTTCCTCTTACAGTTTACATCCATGTCTGTGAAAACATGGAAGCTTCAAACATCTTCCCCCGAGCAGAACATAAGATCTATTCAATCAACACAGTTTCAAGGTAACACCCAAGATTACTGTCACCAATTCACCAATTCAATATCTGACCAGATGTCTCTCCTTCTGTTCCTGAGTTAGGATGCTAAATCATGGCCATAAAAGTGTTTTATGCCTAACATTATGATGTCACAGTGAAGTTGACCTTTTGGAAGTAAAATGTCATCACTTTATTATTTTTATTCTATTAGACATTTGTGTGAAATGTTGTCATAATTAGCGCAAGAATTATTGAGTTATGGCCAAAAACATATTTTGTGAGGTTATTCTGACCTTAATCTTTGACCACAAAATTCTCAGTTAATTCTTCAGTCCAAGTGGAAGGTTTGTGTCAAATTTTAAGAAATTGCCTTAAGATGATTTTGAGATATCATGTTCATGAGACAGATGCAAGGTCACACTGACCTTCACCTTTGACCACCAAAATCCAATCACTTCATTGTTGAGTCACAGGGTCCATCCCAAGTCTCTTAAATTACTGCTAGTGCTACTGCTAGCCAACTCTGCTAACTGTTTAGCCCCTCCCACCTAGGAAAAAATGTGAGGAGCTAGCGCTAGGGAGTATTGTCGGTTTAAGAGACATGAGACGTCCTTTCCACTGTAGCGTCATGTGAAGCGACGTCCATTCCAACATACTAAATTAACAGTAATCCATATGACACAATGAGACAGAACAAGACAGAGAGAGAGAGACAGGGAGAGAGAGAGAGAGATGCAGGACAGACAGTAATGGCAGTAGCTTACAACAACATGAAAGTAATAATATTAATTAATATTAATAGGCTAATTAATATTACCTACAAGCTATTGAACATTCCACTCCCATGACATGCAGGACAATTAGCCTAATGATGGGCAAATGTGTGTGTTTGTGTGTGTGTGTGTGTGTGTGTGTGTTTGTGTGGTGTTATGTCAACACGTGTGGTTCTGGACATGAGCTACTGCACATTTAACAGCCACACATCATCGACAGTCCGCTGAACAACGCAACGGATTGTGAATGAAATAAACTTAATTACAACATGACAGTCTTGCACGAAATATCATTAACGTTACTCTTTGTCGTCACGTTGGCATGTGAATTACAGCGTTTCATTGCAAAGAATGCATGTAACGGATACACTTGCGCTATTTCTCCGCCATCTCGTTCAAATGAGCCAGATAAAGGGGGCAGGTATTTAGACGTCATGGCCTCAAGCTGAAAAAGACTTCCTGTTAGGAACCTCTCGACCATCCTAGCTCGTAGCTGCTTAAAGCTTGCTGCTAGCTCCTAGCGCTAGCTCCTCACTGCACAAATAAGAGACTTGGGACGGCCTAGAACATGGCGGACCTTGAACGACTTCCGGTTCAAGCGAGGAGCTAGCAGTAGCACTATAAAAATAAGAGACTTGGGACGCACCCCAAGTGAACGCTGGTGCCAAATTTGAGGAAATTGCCTTAGGGTGTTCTTGAGATGTTGGGTGTTTCTCAAAGTTAAGGAAGGATCCTCAAACGGCTGAATTTCAAGGATGCTACATCATCGAACCCCGCCAAACGACTGTTCCAACGTCAAGGATCCTTCCCAATTTCAACGAGGACTGAGTCCTTCTTTCAGAGAAATACCAAGGATGCATGTGTGTATCCTTATCGTGTATAAAATCCCCACAATGCTTTGCACAACATTTGCTGGGGGTGAAGGCGGGGCCTCTGTTACCAATTTGTATTATTCATTCTTTGTATTTGGTGAGAATGTACACTATAGCCTTCCTAATGTTGCTAACATGTTGTAGACATTGTGGTCACTGTTCACTGAATAACCAAATCAGTGTCTATAATTCAAATACGTGTTGAATTTATGACTGACGGACGCACACACTAGGGTTGCAACAGTATGACTTTTTCACAGCACGATAACAGTCCCAGAAAATATCACTGTTATTACTATTATTATCAGTCAGAAGGACTGATATTATCAACTACTATTATCAGTCAGAAGGACCCTTAAAGGAATGAAAATAGAGGGTATATTTATGGTTAAACAAATGTTTTATTACTGTAATACAAACTTGAAACCATTTTGTTAATGGAAGTATGAGTAAAAAGTGTATTTTTTCCAATATCGTAAATAAGCAAATATACATGGTATAATAACCATCAACTTTCATATCACAATATACCTTTAAACCTGTATACCACTGTAACCCTTGTACAGACAGGCTCAGTATTAGGGGTGTAAATCACCAGCTTCATCACGATACGATATTATATCGATTTGTTTGGATGACGATACAATGCCGATATCACAAAGTCTGTCATGATATGATTTTAATTCGATTCAATTCAGGAGCCTGCGATCGATATGACGCAATATCATATGCCCATCAAACACAATCATTTACATCAACTCACAAAAACAACTAGAATATGATTTGACCATTTTATTTCTGAGCTCTTCCAGGTATCAGGCATTTAAATGAAAAACAGTATTCTTCTGTAACAAAAAATAATAAAAATAGACCTGTTCACTAAAATGGTGACACAGACGTCCTATGTGAATTTCAAAATAAAGGCGTATCTTTAAGATGACGATATGGATCGATGTTTTCATTTTGCATCGATGTAAATGGATCATTAATCAATGAATCGATGTATCGATGTGGATCGATGTATCATTACACCCCTACTCAGTATGGTATGATTCTATATTATTACTGTGGTGTCTTAAGCATACTATTACCATCTTGCCATCTCATGCATTTCAACAGCTGCTTCTGAGCACGGGACAACTGTGCCAACAATACATATCTATTTAGGCCTGTTTTGATCAACCGTTTAAGTCTGTAGCAAGCTGTCACATTGTCACTAAATTAAGTTGTGATGTACAATATAATCATCTATAGTTGGTAGGGTTGGATATCGAGGGTAATAACCCAGAACCAAGCAGTATTGAAACTTCTCCAGTCAAGCAATCCCTGTATTCCATACTTTTCATACCCAGATGTAGAAAAGGAAAGGACTATTTGTACGGTTTTTCTTGCAGCCAGTTCCCACAAGCCTTCTTCGTTTTAATGTGATAATGTTATCTCAGCAGCTACAATCCGTAGTCTGTGGTGTGGTGAAGTAAAGTCTGGTGTATTTGATGGAGTTAGCAGTTCAGCTTGCCAAGATGCCACCAAAACGTTTTGAAGTGTGGCTGTACTATACTCCTCTGGTGTCTGCTGGCATTTTACACAAATGGATGCTTGTATTCACATGATGGTACAGCAGGAAAAAAAGGTACCAAATGAAGTACTCTATTTGTATCGCTGTCACAACATGGGTACTGGTACTGTGATTTTTATTACAATACCCAGCCCTATTATTATTATATTAGCTGGGTAATACATTAAGAAACAGGCCATCTGGTAAAAAGTACATTTTTGAGATTTACTAAGGGCATCACATGAATCATTAGCATACAGCTGTTGATAGTTTTGGTGTCTTTTTCACATTACCATGTTGAATTTCTATAAATGTGTCACAGCTTCACGTGGAGTCAAAAACAATCAAGTTGAACCATAGGCGTTTCTAGCCCATTTTTGGGGGTGGTAAATTGAATCCCAGCACCCCTAAAATTTGAGAGATTTTTATTTATTTTTTTAACTGTATGTCCTTTTTTTTTTTAACAAGCTAGGAAAGTGTCAATCCACCCCATCCCTCCCACCTTTCCCCGACCCGGGCTCTGAGCGCTCTATCTGCACAGAGCAATGCGCTGCCTTCCAGAGTGGGTGATATGCAGTAGTGGTGTAAGTACCTGGCTGAAACCAGGATATGTGGCACATTTCCTAACTTCTACCACTCAATACCAACACATTATTATCATTACCTGTCCTCATTTTTGCTGCATTTAATCGCAGGTCACTGTTTATATTGTTAGGTAGGAGCTAGCTGACGTTTTTTCTAGCTAGGAAACGTTACAGGTGGTCAGTACCACTGTCCTCTGTTTGAATTGGAATGACAGAAGCTAGCTGTTGTGTCATGTGCATGTGTTAATATTAAAGCCAAGGTGCTACTGCCTAGCTAACTGACTGGATGCCCAGTAACATTATAACTCCTATTGTGTGTGTGTGTGTGTGTGTGTGTGTGTGTGTGTGTGTGTACAGACAGACAGACAGCCTCATCATGGATAAAAGATTGTTTTTTCGAAGAAAAAAAAAAAGAAAAAAAAAAGAGCCAGATTCAGGTAAGCTCAAATGGTCTATCTATCTAGAATGATGTTGTAAGTTGGATCAATGTATCAGTTTATATCTCTTATTAAATATAAAACGCATTGTTTGGTTATTTGCCTTTTGGCTGACAGTACAAAGAGAGAGAGAGGAGCAGAGAGAGGACTTTATTTATTAGCATTCTTATTAGTATTTTTGGTACTCACTATAGGGGGCTGGTTTACTCCAGAAACGTATACTGTTTATGTGTATGCTGAGGAGCTGCTGTATCAAAATAAGTTGTCGTCCCCCAGAAATTAGGGTTACGATATGTTTATTTTATGATTCCAATCCATTCCTCTTTTGCTGTGGCTCAGCATTTAAATAACCTTTATCAGATTTGATGGTTTAGTCACAGACTTTCCCAAAAAGTGCTGTGCTTTTCTTTCACAAATGTGGGAATTAAATTGCGTTAAAATGCACAAAACAGTGAAATTTATCTTGCCTGGCCAGGGCAACTCTCTGGGTGCTCAGCACCCCTAAACCTCTAGAATCGCCCCTGAGTTGAACTAATCTTATCTCCCATTTGAGCTCATTCACAGCTCACAAAACATTATTTTTTCCTACATAATTAAAGGTTTGTGTCACAAACTGTCAATTGACAACTTCACAGCAGCTATAGGAGAGTATTGTCACAGTCAACACAGTCCTTACCTGGAGCCCACATTGTAGATGTTGTACTGCAGGGTCAGATCACGGCCCTCCACAGCATAGCGGTTCAGCAGGGATTTAGAGGCCAGCAGACGAGCTCCCTCTTCTCCTGAGCCAAGGCCAAACAGAGCCAGGACCAAAAACACGGGTAGCATCTTTGTCATCTGCAAGAAAAACAGGCCAGGTTAATGCTATTAAAGGCACACACTCCATAAGGTCCAAAGCATGTGGACACCTACGTCACTGCAGCCAGCTTCCAAAATTCACATCACATGGTTGTATTTGGCTGACGTTTAGGTGTCCACATACATCTGGCTATAAAGTGAAGAAGGCTCACTTTGACCTTTAAGGTTTCCAACACATTCAAATATTTGAGGCAGCCTGCCACGATTAAAACATCGGCTGCAATGTTTTGATTTTCTATTTTTGGAGCTGGACTGTTTAATATGTGCACTGTTGGAACATATATACTGTTCAGTTATTCATTGCTCCACACTCTTAAGGTGCGGAACATTCTCTGTGCACTGACGGAGCAGCAGTACATCAGGCGCAGATAAGTGACACTTGAACTTTCATTGTGCTGGGTCTAAAGGTTTGCCTCTGCAGCAGCTGCATATTTCTGCAAACACTGAATGTCATACTCGCCTGAAACCAAGAATTGCTTTCTCGTTAGCTTAGAATGAGCCGATAATGTCTACATATAGAGTGGGTCCTCTTCCGCTCAGTCTGACATGTTATTTCTACAGTAGCCCTGAGAGGACAAACCTAACACTGGCTTGAGAAAGAGCCATTCACATTTTCACGCTGGCCACTGTGGTTTTCCTACATGCTTGGCACACGGGAGAAATTTTACTTACAATTGTTGCAATCTGTAACCTCACTGCTAGATGCCACCAAATCTTACACAGTAGACTAGACCTTTAATTAATCTAGCCAGCAGTTCAATAAACATGTTTATGCAATAAATTGCTTAAATAAGGCTTTCATCTAAACCCGTTTCTTGCCAACAGTTAGCTATAAACAGAGTGTGGCAGAAAAAATGCCATGGTTTGGTCTTTTGAGAGGCCTCGCAGTCCTATATATTTAGCATGTTTCCTCTTATTAAGCTATTTATAATGTTTAGCAGAGATCAGGGGTGTCACACCAGCATGCATAGATGTCTTGGCAACTGTAACTGATTTAAGCTGAAATGTCAGATAAAAGAGTACCCATTATTGACATCATTGAGCGCAGCAGATGGTAATAAAGTCATAACGTGATGCACACAAGAGCAGCCAGACTGCAGTGAGGTGCGCCCTGCAAAGTGCGTTGGGTGCTAACGAAAACACACTTTTGGTAATTTCATGGTCATTGACACACTTGTGATGCACTTGGTCATGGGGACAGGGTGCACCCTGTGTGCAGAGAAGGACACTGTGTTACCACTTTATTACAATCTGGAACAATAGTGAAGAATGATTGCCCAGATGTCCCAGATCAAAAATGATTTCTTCTGTTTTCTTAGTATGTACAATGTGTAGAAAAGTAATGTAACTATTTTGATTTGCTCAAAGCAATGTAACGTATTACATTTAATTACTTTTTAATTATTTTTCTAACAGGTGTTTAAAATGAGCAATAAAGATGAGAAGAGACTAAGCCAACAGAAGGCTTTCTGACATTGTGAAGAGACACAAAGCAACAGAATGAACAGTAGATTCTACACTTTATTGTAAAGAATAAATTCAGATAAAACCCCTCTGTAACCCCCATCATTTGGATTAGTAACTGTAATTTATTACATTTTTTTCCCTCAGTAACTGGTTATGCTTACATTTATCTTGTAATTTAATGAGTAACTAGTTACCCCCAACATGGCCAGTACGAGAGGAGAGACACTACGGGCTAGTTTTAACACTAGTTTTAAACTATTTTGATGGATTTTT